>NW_016107399.1:3914979-3941459 GCF_001604975.1 Cebus imitator | reverse complement strand
GCCTGAACCCAGGAGGTGGAGGTTGCGGTGAGCCGAGATCGCGCCATTGCACTCCAGCCTGGGTAACAAGAGCGAAACTCCGTCTCAAAACAAAACAAAACAAAACAAAACAAAAAAAACCCAGTGAAGGAGGCTATGATTTTGATGACAGGGAAATTGTGGTTCAGCATCATCCTATGTAAGGTCATGCTTAAGTGGCTAATGTCAGAGCTAACTCTCTTCACTACTTTGCCAGCTGTCCACTATTTGAAGAATGCATGCCACAAAGGAGAAGTTTCTCTTCTTTAAAGACTAAAGACTGGGTGACTGCAGACAGCCTGAGCACCCTCTGCTTTTGGTGTGACTGTTCTGATGCAATTCACTTGTCAATAACATGTAACGGGTACCTACCAGATGCCTGGATCTGTGCTTGGTGCTGGGAGATAGAGAGGACAAAGCCACTGCTTCTAACCTAGAAGGAACCGGTGGCAACCTAGACAAATAAACAAGGGCAACACCATGTGAAAAAAGGAGTTTGCAGGGTGGGTTCTTCACAAGCATCACACCTAGACATAAGGAAAAGATAACTATTCCACCGTGGGCCTGTGGGGATGGGGACCAGTGTAGGGTGTTCAAATAAAAACATAAAGTCAGGATGAGAAGCAGCAGGATCTGGAATGACGATTTCAGCCACTCCCGGCTAAGGGCTTCCCCTAATATCCCAATGAGGAGGATTTGCTAAGCAAAAGCTGGAGTATCTGGTTGTTAGCTTATGCTAATTTAGTCATCCTCACTTCCTGTTGATTTTATACAGCTCTATGTGCAAAGAATTTTACCAAATATTATTCACTGTCAGGTAGTCATTCAACAAAAAGGTATGTAGTGCCCACTCTGTGCATTGGGAATACAGAGGTGGACAGACAGACAACATTCCTGCTCTCCCAGAGCTCCCATTCTACCAGTAGAGACAATTAACATGTAGCTTAAAAAAAAACAAATGCTGTTATTATAGTATTTATTTTTGTTATGAATTAATGATTTCTTTGTTTTGTTTTTTGTTTTTTCTTTGAGATGGAGTCTCGCTCTGTCACCAGGCTAGAGTGCAGTGGTGAAATTTTGGCTCACTGCAACCTCCGCCTCCTGGGTTCAAGAGATTCTCTTGCCTCAGCCTCCCGAGAAGCTGGGACTATAGGCGTGCATCACCACGTCCAGCTAATTGTTGTATTTTTAGTAGAGATGGAGTTTCACCATGTTGTCCAGGCTTGTCTCAATCTCCTCACCTCAAGTGAGCCACCCGCCTCGGCCTCCCAAAGTGCTGGGATTACAGGCATGAGCCACCGTGCCCAGCCAATGATTGCTATGAAAGAAATAGAGTTGGCTGATGGAGAGTAACTGGAGAAGGCCTCTCAGAAAGAGTCACCGCTGAGGAGTGACATCTAAGTGGAGGTCCCTGTGGGAGTGAGGCAGCCATGCCAGCAGTTGAGTGAAGAGCATTTTGAGCATAGGAACCAGCAAACACAAAGACAGATACTGAGTGGCATACTTAAAGCTGGAGGGTTTGTAGACCTCATTCTCATGCCCTGATACCTGAGACCAAATTCTAGGCACCTGTTTTGTAATAGAGCTGTAATAGGGTCTATTGCAATTTTGTATGCCAGCAATAAATGGTGTAGCAATAAATAAATTTTTTTCATCTTCTTGCAAAAAAATTCACGTTGTGAAACTTACAAAAGGCTCATACTTTGCATATTAATAGAAAAATAAGGCCAGTCATCGTGGCTTATACCTATAATCCCAGCACTTTGGGAGACTGAAGTGGGAGAATCAATTGAAGCCAGAAGTTCAAGGCCAGCCTGGGCAGCATATAAGACTCCATCTCTACAAAAAATTAAAAATTAGCCAGGTGTGGTGGTGCACACCCTTAGTCCTAGCTATATGGGAGGTTGAGGAGGGAGGATCACTTGAGGGAGGATCACTTGAGCCCAGGAGTTTGAGGCTGCAGTGAGCTATGAGCCACCACTGCACTGCAGCCTGGGTGACAGAGCAAGACCTTGTCTCAAAAAAAGAAAAGAAAAACAAACAAACAAAAACAATCACAAGGAAAAAGAAGATACAAGGCTAGAAGAGGCATCAGATATTACTATCATCTAATCCAACTCCTCATTTTAGATGAAAATATTGAGGCCCAAAGGTAAGATAAAATCACATGGTCACATGGCACGATAGTGGCAGACCTGAGATTAGAACTCCAAATGTGAGTGTATTCTTTTCTTAAAAGGTAAAGGATGAAATGTTTATAATTGGCAGGTATTCGAACTATTTGTATTAATAATTTGGTTTTTAAATGATGAACCCAATTGTGGGTAACCCCCCATATAGGCACCGAGGAATGAGAGCTAAGCAGAACCCTGGCACAGTTAGGGCTTGAGGAATATCTTACTTTATAGTGTTACTACTCAGCTATTTCCTTTTATATAATCCTTTACATAATCATATATTAGTTTATAGAAATAGGGCTTGAAGAATCCCTTTATATAATCCTCTGTATATAATCATATAACAGTTGATAGTATGAGTGCCTAAAGAATATTTCCCTACATATATATCTATAATTATATCTTAGTTTATAATCGGAGGAATGCCTAGAGTGGACACAGTACAGAGCATGAATTAAGGGATAAGCACCTTATAATCGGAGGAATGCCTAGAGCAGACACAGCGCAGAGCATGATTTAAGGGACAAACATTTATACCAGGACAAGAATCCATGGCCCAGGCAGCAGCGTTCAGTATTGTAAAGATACCCACTGTATGGCAGGCTTGGGGCAAGAGCCACTCCTCCTGATAAAGGAGTTGTAGGACCTTGCTCCAGTTCTTGTGGAAGGCTGCCCTCAGAACGGCAATCCACCTTGGTGACTGTGAACTTTATCAGCTCTTGCTACTGTGCTGCTTGAACAACATCTTCCCATACAACCCATTGGAAGCTGCCAGAAGGTGGTGGTAACCTTGACAGCTGTGTCACTGCTATGTGACTTAAAGCATCCTCCTATAAATCTTAGAAGTAGTTTTCCATAGATAGAAGTATTGCACACTGCACCCTCTTCACTGCACACGGCCCACCTTCAAGCCTCAGTGACCTAATGGGGGTGGACCCCTTACTGCACACGGCCCTGGCCTTCATGGGAAAAGGCCCCTTGCTACGCACTCTCCACCTCCTGGCGTAGGTGACCTAATGGGGGTGGACCCCATGTTTTATTGCTCATGACCCTATCACTATCCTTAAAGATGATTTCACTCACTGCCCTGCCCCCTAACCTATACACAATAAATACTCACGCTTCTGGACATTCAGGGCCTCGCCTGACTCCGCTCATAGGTGGCATGGCCCCCCAAGCCCGGCTGTGTTTTCCTCGTACTTCTGTGTCCTGTCTCTTTATTTCTCGGATCCTGCGCCTCAGCACAGCATAAGGCTCACCCTACGACCCTGTGGGGCCCTCAGCCCTACACCCAATGTTTCTCCTTTTGAATTTCTCCACTTAGTTTTCCATCTATCTTGAAGTTCTTCCAAATTCGGCTGTTATAAAGCAAACCAACCTTAAAAATCCTTCTTACCTGAATGTAGAAATCAGGGTGTGTAACTTCATTTGGCCACCAGAGGGCACTGAAGTCTCCTATTCAGAGTAGATGATCTTGCTTCTGATATTCAAGTGCCTACTGAGTAGCCTGAGAAGTTGGCTGAATATTAGGAGGCTGGGTTTAAGACAGGAAGTAGCAGTGGGACTTTGGCTCACACAGCTGTTGACCACAGCTGCTCACATGACTGGCTAATAGTAGCTGAGTGAAATTATTTCACCTGTGTTACACAACTCAGCCTCGCAGGGCCAGGTGTCTGCCAGAGCCGGCTTTACAAGATGACAGACTCCTGCACGAACACCACCATACAATCTTTATAACAACCATTACAGTGGAAATTTGAGGCCAGGTCAAAAACATTAAGACTTCCTCCAAAAAGATGTGACCAAAGCTTAAAGTCATAAAGAACGGAGACCAGGTGCTATGAGTTTATTTACCAATTTCCAAAATAGCAGAATGAGGAGCACCCCTGAAAGAATGAGGTAGGTCATTTTAGAAGAAGCAAAAGGAATGTCCCTTACATGGTGCACGGAAAGGCAGCAAGGGTGATAAATTCATGAAACCACTGACCCCAAGCTTAATGTCTTAACAGGGCCCGAACTGGTAAGTTCAAATTTGTGCGTGGAATACTGATGGTAGACTAACAATCCTTTAGTGTCTCTATATGAGGAACTCCTGGGCCAGTAGTTTAAAAGGTTTTGATAGGCAATAACAAATGCTAGCGAGGATGTGGAAAAAACAGAACACTTGTACACTGTTGGTGGGGATGTAAATTAGTATAACCCCTATGGAGAACAGTAGGGAGGTTCCTCAAAAAACTAAAAATAGAGGTACCATATGATCCAGCAATCCCACATCTAGGTATATCTCCAAAAGAAAGAAAATCAGTGTATTGAGAGATGTCTGTACTCCTGTGTTTATTGCAGCACTATTCACAATAGCCAAGATTTGGAAGCAACCTAAGTGTCCATCAGCAGATGAATGGATAAAGAAAATGTGGTATGTATACACAGTGGAATACTATTCAGCCATAAAAAACAAATGGCATCCTGTCTGTCATCTGCAACAATATGGTTGGAACTGGAGGTTATTAAGTGAAGTGAAATAAGCCAGGCACAGAAAGACAAACTTCACATGTCTTCACTTATTTGTGGGAGCTAAAAATGGATACAATTGAATTCATGGAGATAAAAGAGTAGAGGGATGGTTACCAGAGGCCAGGAAGGGTAGCGGTAGGGAAGGGGGACACTTTCAGGGGAGGAGTGCGCATAGTTAATGGGTACAAAAAATCATTGGAATAAGACCCAGTATTTGATAGCACAACAGGGTGACTATAGTCAATAATAATTTAAGTGTACATTTAAAAAGTATAATTGGATTGTTTGTAACACAAAGGATAAATACTTGAGGTGATGGATACCCTATTTACCCTGATATGAATATTATGCATTGTAGGACTGTCACAGAATATCTCATATACCCCATAAATGTATACACCTACTATGTACCCACAAAAATTAAAAATTTAAAAATAAGTGAATAAAAAGTTTTTTTTAAAGGTCTTGAACTTTTGGGTTTCTGCCTAACTTGACTACTGGTGTAACTGGGCTCCTGAGATTTCAGCACCCCAGCATTTGTTAGTGACTGAAATAATAAAATTCTGATCAGGCCCTTGCTTGCACGTGTTAACAACTCTCTTTTTGCCCAATATCTTCTGTTCTTACAACATAATCATAAACTGTTGATGTACTGTTTCTTTGTCAAGCAGGAGGAGATGACTTCAGGATTACGAAAAAAGTATGCAGGAGGAATAAATCCTTTGAAATACACTGAGGCCAGCTTCTGACGCCCAGAAGTCTGATTGTTCAAGGAATTATCTGAGACTGAAGAAACACAGATTTTTTTCCTCTTGATTTTTTGAAACTCCCCCTCACTGACTGTGGCCACATAAACACTCTCTGCTGCTCCTTTTTTTAAGGCGGATTTGAGAGATCTTGCCCTCCAGGCTTCTCGCTTTGGCCAAATCAAATAAACCTTGATTTCCAAGCACTTATATGTCAGTGTTAGGCATCAGCTACACAAGGGGTACACGACCCTGAGTCTGGGCTTCTGCAACGCTGGGACCCTCGCTGTTCTTTGGTGCTGATGGTAATTTTTTTTTTTTTTTTTTTGAGATGGAGTCTTGCTCTGTCGCCCAGGCTGGAGTGCAATGGCGCAATGTCGGCTCATTGCTACCTCCGCCTCTCGGGTTCAAGCGATTCTCCTGTCTCAGCCTCCCGAGTAGCTGGGACTACAGGCGCATGCCACCATGCCCAGCTGATTTTTGTACTTTTTAATAGAGACAGTTTCGCCTTGTTAGCCAGGATGGTCTCGATCTCCTGACCTTGTGATCCACCCGCCTTGGCCTCCCAAAGTGCTGGGATTACAGGCGTGAGCCACCGCGCCCGGCGGATGGTAAATTTGTTAAAACGCGCGCACTGAATGAAGAGACCCTTCCTCCCCCACAAACAGGCTTTGTGTGAGCAACATGGCTGTTTATTCACCTGGGTGCAGGCGGCCTGAAGCCGAAAAGGGCGTCAGCAAAGGGCGGTTGTGGGGAAGGAAGTGGAAAGCTACAAAAGTTACTTTAGGGCGGTTTTTTGCAAGCTGGGAGGGGGTCGTAGAGTGTGGAGCCTCGAGGTTGGCCGAGGTCAGTTACAAAGTCCAATGCCCTTGTCAATTGAGGACGGAATAAGAAACAATACAGAATGTCTTAAAGTTATGTAGGCGCCGCAGGGGGTGATCATTTCTTCCTCTTTTCACGACTTTCCAGCTACTTCAGGTTTTCTAATTGCGGAAGGCCCTCCAGAGATGCGGTTCGAGATCGCCACGCCACCGCACGGTCAGACCTTACAAAATTCAACAGAAAAGGGGCGCGCGGGAAGAAAATGCAGCATTTCCTCTCGGATGCCAGATATTCATCTCCAAAGGTATTAAAAGGAGGGGTGTGTGCCTGTGTAAAGAGGCTGGTCTTTTCCTAGCGGTACGACTCGGGCAAGTTGCTCGAATTTCTTCAAGCCTTTCTTTTTCCGCCTGCCAAACAAAACAAACATCCCATTTAGGACAAACTCACACCCCTTAAAGAGGGCGGGCGGAGCGACGGCGGATGAACCAATCGCATCTCCTGCAGGTTGCGGAGCAGCTGAGGGGCCCCGCCCCCTGCATTGTGCTCAGCTCTGATTGGCGCCTCGCGGAGGGACGGGGCCTGGGCGCGCCGGGCTCACGCTAGGCCGCTGGAGGTCGCGGGCCCGGACTCTGGTTGGAGACGCCGATATGGCTGGGCGAACCCGCTGGTCTGCGCGCGCCCTCCTCGCCGCCGTGCTGGCGTCGGCGCTGTTGGCGCTACTTGTGTCGCCCGCGCGGGGTCGCGGCGGCCGGGACCACGGGGACTGGGACGAGGCCTCGCGGCTGCCGCCGCTGCCACCACGCGAGGACGCGGCGCGCGTGGCCCGCTTCGTGACGCACGTCTGCGACTGGGGCGCGCTCGCCACCATCTCCACGCTGGAGGCGGTGCGCGGCCGGCCCTTCTCCGACGTCCTCTCTCTCAGCGACGGGCCCCCGGGCGCGGGCAGCGGCGTGCCCTATTTCTACCTGAGCCCGCTGCAGCTTTCCGTGAGCAACCTGCAGGTGAGCGCAGCCCGCGGCTTCCCCAGGCCGGCCGCAGAGAGAGCCTTCACCCTCGCCAAGATCCTTCCTGGGAAGTGGGACGGCTGTCGCTTCTCCGCCGAGCTGGCAGGCGGGCGGGCGTTGCAGCGTCCCAGATGTTGGGCAACTACCAGGAATTTCGCACATGCCCCCGCCACTGGGCCACGCACCTGGGGTAAATTCTCTGCCAGTAGCCCCAGGACTTCTCATCCCTGAGTGGTCGTGAGTCGTCTTGGGGCACAGTGTCTCCATTAACTGGGCTCCTTTTTTTTTTCTCTTTTTTTTTTTTTTTTTTTGACAGAGTCTCCCTTGTTGCCCAGGCTGGAGTGTAATATGTATCTCGGTTCACTGCAACCTCCGCCTCCCGGGTTTAAGCGATTCTCGTGCCTCAGCTTCCCCGAGTAGCTGGGATTACAGGTGCGCACCACCACACCTGGCTAATTTTTGTAGCATGTTGGCCAGGCTGGTCTCGAACTCCTGACCTCAAGTGATCCACCCACTTCGGTCCCCCAAAGTGCTGGGATTACAGTCGTGAACCGCTGCGCCCAGCCTGGCTCCTATTCTTAAAGGTTTTACAGGGCATAAAGATTGTTGGGTATTTAAGTATTTTAATATGTGACTTCAGGGTTTCTTTCTCTCTTACCCCTCCTGAATTAAGACTTTTCTCTCCTGCTGCAGGAAGCTAATGTACGATATCGTGGACGATTACAATGATTATTGCAATCTTTAGGCCTCCACAAGCACAGTAGGTCCTCAGTAAGGTGCAGAGCTGATTGAAGGTCTATCTCGTCCTCGCCCTTTGCCCACCTTCTGGTGCAGAGCCACACTTATAACTCTGGTGGACCTCTGCTGTCTCAGAGATGGAGTCACAGACACGAGGCTTGGGAGGCTGGAGACAGAGTCCAGGAATGGAGCCTGATTTGGTGGAGGGCCTTTTTGACAATAATCTCAGATTTTAGGTCAACTGTGAAAGTACAACATTGTTGATAAAGACAGGTTGTAAGAAACTGATGCTTTTAATCACTTTTCCATTCGCCTTATATTCATTGTCTCTTCTAATAATTCTTTGAAGTAGGTATTATCATCCCCATTCTGCAGATGAACTTGAGGCCTACCTAGGTGAAGTAATTTGTTCAAAGCCAGCAGTAAATTGTTATTTACAGCAGTAAATTGTTCAAAACCCAGTTTTATCTCAGTTTTATCTTTCTTCAAACCGCATATCACAGGCTGGTGGCTCATCAGCTGAATATGTCCCACAGACCAGTTTTATGGCCCACACAGAGTTCTGTTTTGTTTTTAATAAATTTGAATTCGTTACCAACATTTTGAAATTTAGATTTTACCTTAAAGTCTAAATCTCTAACTTTTCTTTTAAAAATGGGAATATCCAGTGACACTGTGGGCCTGCATTCTCTGAGCAAAAACAGAAGCAGTGCCCTCTTTTAGCTAAGGCAGATACACCCCAGTTCACCATTTTCTTATTCCCAGCCCATTCCACACCTTTAGACATTTCCTCAAGGCAGGCTGATTCCACTCCATCAGTGGTCTCAACTTTGCAAATCATAGTTACCTAAGAAGACTTTAAAAATGCAGTGCCAAGACATTTTATCAAAAATGTGTTTTAACACAACACTCCTTCCCCCCACAAACCACTCCCTGATGATTCTAAGTAGGGATGAGGGTGATTAAGCAGTACATAATCATATTTAAATTTGTGAGGTGACTAAGGAGTTGCTGGTATTATTGTCCCCATTTCAGCAGTGAGGAAACAGACTCAGAGGTGCAGGGACTCACCTGTGACCAGCCACCTAATGGCTGTCAGGTAGGACTCCAGCCCAGGTGTTTGATGTTTCTAGAAATAGGAGAGTGGCAAGGAACTTACCCAGGGCTTCCGGTTTCCATGATGGCAGTGAAAAATGTGGCCACATCAGAAATGGTCTGACTTGATTCCATCAATTAGCCAGTCAGAGTTTCTGCTTTCTTCTTTTCTTCCTCTTGACCTCCAGGGTGCTCTGCATTTCTTCTCATTGACGGGGTGAAATTGTTCAGAAGAAACAAGAAGACCTAAGTTTGGGACTATATCTCACGTGTAAAATGTGTGTCCCTTGTAACTTAGGTTGTGAGCTTCAAATGTACTTACCACTGGGATGTTTCTTTTGTATGTCTCTTTGTGGCATTTTTATATAGTAAATGTCTGTAGGACAGTGTTGCTGATGTCAGCTAGTAGTAGGACCATGTTTGGCTGCAGAGCGAACGAGTCAGAAGGGAAATCTTGGTGTTTGATTATTTTCACCAAGACCTCTTAACCATTAGCCTTTCTTCTGTCTTGGCATTCTTTACTTGTGATGTACCCCTTTCTGCTCTGGTCACTCTTGATTTTTTTTCTCTGACCCATTAACATAAGCATCCCTCAAAGTCAATTTCCTACTCTTTTGTTCTCTGTAATGATCCTCAGAAGATTGTATACACACCCATCTCTTCATTCCCACTTTCCAGGACTCACTTCCAAATGTGTGTCCATTTCTGACCTCTTTAAAGTTCTCTGTATTTCTGCTTCCTGTTCGTTTGTACTTCATTAGTTTGCCACCACCTCAAATTCAACACGTTTAAGTCCAGTCCTCCTTCAGAAACCAGCTGCTTTTGATCTTCTCCATTTCTGTTAATGGAATTATTGTTTTCTCAGTAAACCCAATTGGAATTCTCACTGCCTCCTCAAATCCTTCAGTTCCCAAGTCCTGACAGTTTTCTGTTGCCTTCTTTGCCTCTGCCCTTGCCCCTTTCTCTTTATTCCTGCCACCTCGTCCTGAAGCTTATCACCTCATGCCCAAAAGTACTAGCACATCTCTTACATAGTCTTCCTGTTGGCCCCATCCGCCTTGCTTACCCAATTAGGTAAACAAAAATATCTGTCACTCTGGCTGGAAACCTTTAACAACACCCAACTGCCTACAGCTATGTAAGAGTCACCTGAGATATTTGTTTAAAATGCAGATAGAGGCAGGGTGCGGTGGCTCCAGTCTGTAATCCCAGCACTTTGGGAGGCTGAGGTGGGCAGATCACCTGAGGTCAGGCATTTGAGACCAGCCTGGTGGCCAACATGGCGAAACCCATTTCTACTAAAAATACATAAATTAGCTGGATGTGTCCCTGTAGTCCCAGCTATTTGGGAGGCTGGGGCGAGAGCATCCCTTGAGCCTGGGAGGCAGAGGTGCAGTGAGCCAAGATCACACCATTGTACTCCAGCCTGGGTGACAAAGCTAGACTCCATTTCTAAATAAATAAGTAAAATGCACATAGAGGACAGTTTGATGGCTCATGCCTGTAATCCCAGCACTTTGGAAGGCCAAGGAGGGAGGATCACTTGAGTCCAGGATTTTGAGACTAGCCAGGGCAACATAGTGAAACCCCATGTCTACAAAAAATAAAAAAACATTAGCCCATTAGCTGGGTGTGGTGATACACACCTATAGTCCCAGCTACTTGGGAGGCTGAGATGGGAGGATCACATGAGCCCTGGAGGTCGAGGCCACAATGAGCCATGATTGTGCCACTGCACTGGGTGACTGCCTGGGTGATAGAGTGAGACACTGTCTTAAAAAAATTGGGGGTAGGGAGTTGGGGAATGATAGCATGGGGAGAAATGCCAAATATAGGTGAAGGGGAGGAAGGCAGCAAATCACACTGCCATATGTGTACCTATGCAACAGTCTTGCATGTTCTTCACATGTACCCCAAAACCTAAAATGCAATAAAAAAAATTGCAGATATCTGGGTTGGGAGTGAAGCCTGTTTCGACATTTTAACCCAAATCAGCATTTTAACAAGCTCTCCAGGCAGGTGGTTCTTTGAAAACATTGCTAAAGGCTGGCCTGCAAATTACAATTTAGACTCCTTAGCTTGGGCTTGAGCCCTCTCCATTCCCAACCCCAGCCTCCTCCCCTAGGAAAGCCCCTCTTTCCGGCAAATCGCGTTTCTTGGTATTCTTCATCAAGTCTTAGACTCACCCAGTTCTGTGTTTTTTTGCAGTTAGCATCTCCTGTCCCTTTAGTATGTACTCCCACCTTGTATCCTGGTTTTGAATATATTATAAAGCTCCTTATAGTTTCTCTATCACTCCAGCCTATACTGGACATACGCTCTTTGTTTATGTCTTCCTTTTCAACCAGATTATAAACTCACAGAGGGGAGAGAGTTTACCTGAGCGTCCCCTCCCCCTTTTTGGTCTCCTATGGTACCTTGCTAATAGTTTCTGGACAGTAACTATTTGGCTAAATGATTTCAAAGAAATCTATGACTCTGTTTTGATGGATCACTGCGAAATGGCAAAATTCTCCACACAAGACACTTAGAACTTAAAGAGCTAAATAGTCTAAAAGTGCAACGTGTGAATTTTGCTATAATCTGTCAACAATGCCTCTTATGAAGCTGATTTCTGAATAAGAAAGAATTAAGAACTTGCTTGCCTTTTTGAACCTGGGAGAAGACTTTTTGTTACTAAAGCAGAAATGAACAACTTCTCCAGTTTTGAAATCACATGACAATTTCTGCTAACGTAAGATAACCAAGCATGATTCAGCTACTTTCTTGCTTAACCCATATAGTTAGTCAGTTGAGCAACTGGTGTTTTTATGCAGTGGTTTTATATTAGAGTTTAACCCTTTAAATCTGTCAGTGAAGCCTATAGAACTTTAATTTGGGTGGCACTATAATTCTTCTTCTTCTGATGAACATGGAATAAATTCAGGGTTTTGGTAAAAGTGTGTTGAAATAATTTTTACCAAGTCAGTTAATTTTATAATATGAACACCCCCCCCCCGGCTTTGGGGAGTAGTCAGGATCAGTCTCTATCTAAGTACTGTTTTCTCCTGAGTGGAAGGTGATGTTTTACGATTCATCGTTTCATGGAAGACTGGTCAAGCTCTAGGACATCCTGTATGCAGCTTTTGAAATTTATGACCTCTTCAGAAACTGTATTTCACATGAGAGGATCTTCATTTTCTCTCTACAGGAGAATCCATATGCTACACTGACCATGACTTTGGCACAAACCAACTTCTGCAAAAAACATGGATTTGATCCACAAAGTCCCCTTTGTGCTCACATAATGCTGTCAGGAACTGTGACCAAGGTAAGTAGTTGTCCTACAGGAAGGGAGATGGTTTCAGAAGACCATCTTATTCACAATGAAAGAATAGATCTTTTTTTCTTTTGAGACAGAGTCTCACTCTGTCTTCCAGATCAGAGTGCAGTAGTGCTATCTCAGCTCACTGCAACTTCTGCCTCCTAAGTTCAGGCGAGTCATGCCTCAGCCTCCCTAGTAGCTGCGATTACAGGCACACAGCACCACACCCAGCTAATTTTTGTATTTTTAGTAGAGATGGGGTTTCACCATGTTGGCCAGGCTGGCCTTGAACTCCTGCTGACCTCAAGTGATCCACCAACCTCGACCTCTGAAAGTGCTGGAATTACAGGCGTGAGCCACCATGCCTGGCAGAATAGATCTTTTGAGAGTGAAATGTGGTTGGTTTGTGATTGCCATGCCCAGTCAGAACATGTTCTATTCTAATAGGTGAAGTAATTCCATGAAAACCAGACATTTTAATAAGTTGCTTTCACATGCGTGTTCAATAAGATACAGGGAAAATGAACGATTTTCTGAAGCCAAACAGCTGTAACAACTATGAGCTCCTGTATGTAAAATTATTCTTGCTGAGGAACATCTGGTTGACCGGAGCCCTCCCTCTCCGTTACATTTTACATTGGTGTGATGTTTTTCATGTCTGGGCTCATTGTCTCCATATTTTACCAGTGGCTTAAAGCAGAGAAAACGTGTTAAGTAGGCCAACCAGAGAACTATTTGTTACTGAAAACTGGAAGTGAATTTAGTTTGGATCACCTGCTGGAGGGAAGAGGTCAAATACAGTCTCAGGAAGAGCAGTGGGCATGGTGTCAGGAGTGCTGATCTGATTACCCAACCGGCAGATTTTCTTTTTGACAGTGTCAATCATTAATGCCTCAGATAAGTGTTATTTATGGTCTGGAAATTCTTGGTGGATGCATCTCTGTAGTTGAGTGTCCTTCACTGGCAGGAGAAAGGTGGCAGAGCCGCAAATACTTTTGAGTTCTGTTATGTGGCTTCTGAACATTATTATCGTTCAGTACTTTCATCTGTATGTTTAACATGTGCATGTTATGTAAACCTTACATGTCTTAGACACTAGTGACATTTTATTGTAGTACTTAGTGCTGGTTATTCTAATAGCTCAAAATGCCTTTTTACCAGCAAAAGTTGGTATTATACCTACAGTGGTTTTCCACATCTTTATGTCTGTTACCACCAACAAATGAAATCTTTATTCTCTGCATTCTTTACATTTCCTTTATTTTCTCGATTCCTTAAAGTTAAGATCAATATTTACAACTAAGTAAACTCTTAGGATTTATAGAATGCTGGAATCACACATTCTTAACAAATGAGAGAATCAAGTGTATAAGAATGTTTATTTCACGTATATCCTTTAGGTGAATGAGACAGAAGTGGATATTGCAAAGCAGTCGTTATTCATTCGACACCCTGAGATGAAAACCTGGCCTTCCAGCCATAATTGGTTCTTTGCTAAGTTGAATATAACCAATATCTGGGTCCTGGACTACTTTGGTGGACCAAAAATTGTGACACCGGAAGAATATTACAATGTCACAATTCAGTAAGTACTTACACATCTTTCACCTAAGATTGCAGCCCTTACAACTATCCTCCGCCTTCTAAGGCAAGGGGGGTTTAACCGTTTCATGTGCCAGTGGCAGTCTGGTAAAGCCACTGACCCCCTCTCAGAATAATGTTTTTAAACATGGATTTGATCCACAAAGTCCCCTTTGTGCTCACATAATGCTGTCAGGAACTATGACCAAGGTAAGTAGTTGTCCTACAGGAAGGGAGATGGTTTCAGAACACCGTCTTATTCACAATGAAAGAATAGATCTTTTTTGTTTTGAGACAGAGTCTCACTCTGTCTCCCAGACCAGAGTGCAGTGGTGCAATCTCATAATGAAATGCATTTATAAAAATATTTGTAAATGTGTGGTATAATAATTTGTTTATTAACATATTAAATATAAGATCTAGTAATAAGTCTATTACTTTTTTTTTTTCCAAGGCAGTCTCACTCTGCCACCCAGGCTGCAGTGCAATGGCACGATCTCAGCTCACTGCAGCCTCTACCTCCTGGGTTCAAATGATTCCTGTGCCTCAGGCCTCCCAAACAGCTGGGACTACAGGCACACACTACCACGCCCAGCTAGTTTTTTATATTTTTGTAAAGATAGGCTTTGGCCGTGTTGCACAGGCTGGTCTTGAACTCCTGAGCTCAGACAATCCGCCTGCTTTAGCTTCCCAGAGTGCTAGGATTACAGATGTGAGCCTACATGCCTGGCCTTTTCTGTACTTTCAAAGTAGTGAGGATTGAAGACAATATTTGAAGACATTTGCAACACCTGTAACAGGATATGAAAGTATCTGTGATTTCTCTATTTCTGTTGGAGACAGTCACAGATACACTGTCACCCTGTGGTTTATTCCCTACATTCATCATTGCAGGAAATGATTCATTTCAGTTAGAGCCTAATGAAAATGAAAAGAAAAAATTTTGAGCCAAGTTTATAGACCCCCTGAACTCTGTCTACAGGCCTGGACACCAGGTTGAGACTCCATTTTAAGGCTATGCTTGTTGGGCCCTGGACAGAGCCCAGTTAGGACCTATGATGGCATTTTCTCATGAGGCTTAGACTCGGGTGCTCCTGGACAGTGAATACCCCTCATCTGAGCCTGAGCAAGTAACCCTGTCCCATCAGCCCCAGTACTACAAATGCCAGAGGGGATGTGTGGTTTATTCCACCAAGAAGTGCTTGGAAGGGAGGAGGCAGAGACAAAAGAGACTGTGAGAGAATGAAGCCCAAAACCTGAAGACAGAAAGAGAAAGGAAAGAAGAGTGTGATCAGAATCTTTGGAGTTAGATCAGGGTTCAAATGAAGGAATATAAGGGACCGGTGCCTCTCCCAAGTGACACGGAATTCTGGCATACCTGGGGAGGTGACAACAGTAACAATAACAGCTAGTGGCCATTGAGTGTTTATTACTGGCTGAGTGCTCTACTGGTTATTTTTTCTTATATTCACTCATTCAGTTCTCACCACAACCATATCTTGTGCAACTTACCACTGCAACAGGTGGGTGCTGTTTTTCCTCATATGTAAAATGGAAAGCTGATGCACAGAGAAGTAAAAAACTGGCCTAAAGTCTTGCAGTCAGGAAGTGGTGGTGCTGGGATTCAAACTCCAGCATTCTTGCTCCAGAGCCATCACTTCAGTTTTCTCTACTTCAGTTGTACTTCTCTGGCTGCCTCTTGGGTAGCTGGCCAGGCTCCTAGCTCAGTCTACTTTATCATGCACTTTCTGCCTGTAGTGACTGCTGATTCAAGGGATGACGGTGATGATCCTAAGGTAGACTTGTAGGTTGTAGGTCGTTTGGGTGCTTATATTCTTAGCATTTATTTAATCTGTGTCTTTTTCAGTGGTAGAACAGTTCCATGTTGAACTGTTGACTCCCTGCCATGATGGTAAATTTCTTGACGCAAAGCTCAGTTTTGTTTTGTTTTTAATTTTTAAAAATTCCAAGCAGGGCCTAGGACAGTGTGTGTCATAGAGCAGGTGTTTAGAATTGATTGTCTAGCTTATTACTTGAGACAAACACTCTCACACTCTGTTGGAATAAAGATTCCAACAGTCCTGGCGCTTGTTTTGCTGCTATGCATGCGGGAAAGGCACGGGCCACTGATCGTCTTCTGGGCTGGCAAGGCCATCTGACTTTGTAGGAATATAGTGGTAGCAATTACACCTTTATTCCCCAGCAACAAATTATCAGGCCGACTGTTAAGAATGACAGGCCTGCTCTTTGAAGTTAAAGTTGACTTTCTCAGGATATAATCTCTGAAGCGCAGTTATCTTTGTATAAACAACGTGCCGAAAGGCATGATTTAATAAGAAAGTAAAACTGGTTTCTCATAAGTCTCCATACTGAATAAGTGAGTAAAACGAATACTTTTGAGGTTCCCACTTTATTGTGCAGCAAGGAAGCACTTTTCTGCAGCACAGAGATAAAAGAATATTTTTTTCTTGTCCTGAGAGGATCCCCAAAGACTAGAGCAGGATGTGACCCTTCTGAGGCAGTGCCCTAGAACCCAAGGGATGAGCAGTGCCTGAAAGTTGCCCAGTCTGACCAGGTGCCTATGTCTAGGAATTGTCCATCTTTGAGTCTAGGAGTGCCTTCACTAATCTAACCCTTTAGGTATGCCACCAGAGCTGCTTAATAATCCAGGGAGTGTACAGTAATGTCTCTGAGGACCAAGGCCCCCGTCTTCTTGGGGAACCACTCACAGGGGCCTCACAGGTGTTCTGGAGCTTCCCTCAATTGGCAGCCACTTTGTGTGGCTTTCACAGATCAGTTTTGGAAGGTATTATTTCTCTAAATACCACGAAGCCCTCTGCATCTGAAATCTGTTTCACACAGATGGAGACTGCCACTTGTGAGAGCTGATAGGGAGCTTAACTTAATGTGGTTTGCTTCATTAGACTGTTGGGTGAAGACCCCTGTGAGCATGTTTGCAGGCTGAATGGAGGCTTAAATGTCCACATGAAGCATTTGCGGGCATCCTGGAATAGCAGTTCTTATAAGCGTAGCTACCGACCACTGTTAAGTCTGGGCAGCAGCATGCTTGTGCTAAGCCTCATTTTATCTCCTCTGGTGCACATCCAGATATTTCCTAGCAAAGACACAAGTAACAAAAGGTTGTGGATTACAGACTTGCTCAGTCTCCATACTTGGAGATGGATTTCCTGGTCGGTGGCAGCAGGAAGGGAGAAAGTTCACCTCCCAGCTGGGGTCAGTGTCACTGGGCAGTGGCTAATCATTGCTCTTCTGCTCTAAGGTTCAAGACCCCTTCTTTCTCAACTATTTTTGTCTTTTAAACCTTCAGATATTCTTAAATGAGTTAAGAACAGCAGCCCTGGCAATGGCCTGCTTCTTGCTACATCCCATTAGCGTTTATCAAAGTGTGTCAGAATCCTACTTGGAGAGGAGGGTTCCTTGCTAAAATGAGGATCCTAGGCCCCACCCCCAACCCACTGAAACTAGAACTTGGGAATCTGCATTTTAACAAACCCAAGCCGTTCTTTAATATATTCTAGTGGCTGAAATGAACTCAGAATCTTAAGACTTTTAGATCAGAAATTTTATCTAGTCCTTCCCTAGAATGAATTAATTTTTAATATTTGTTAACCCAGTTTAACAGAATTCCTCTGTTCCCCTTTCTAGGTGAAGCAGACTGGCGAATTTAACAACACTTGTGAAATTTCTTAAAGTGGCTCATACACATTTAAAGGGTTTAATGTTTCTCTGGAAAGCATCCCAGAATGTTAGCCAGTTTTCTGTCACATGCTGGTTTGTTTGCCTGTTTGTTTGCAAATAGAGTTGGTCTGTTACTGGATTTCTTGAAAGATGTGGTTACTACTTTTTTCATATTTTGAAGCCATTTTCATAGAGAAATATCCTTCACTGTAATCAAATAAGTTTTGTCCCATCAATTCCAAAGATGTTTCCACTGGTGCTCCTTGAAGAGGAACGAGTACCAGATTTAAATTGCCCATTGGCATTTGAAAATACTTGAGTATGTGTTCTTTATTCCTGGAAGCCACTGTGCTGGGTAGAGTGTGTCACTCGCCACAGCTGCCTTCTGAGCTGCCTGAGCCTGGTGCAGAAGGATTGGCCTCATTATGGTGCACCTGAATAAATCTTGCCACGATAGACAAGCAATGATGAATCTCACAGGGAGCTTCCTACTCATGTTGATTTATGTCTGACAGTCCTGGGTATTGTTAATCCAACATAGAGTGAAACTATTTCTGATAAAGAACTTTTTGAAAAACTTTATATACTCTAAAGTGATACCCAGAACAAAAGAAATTCATAAAACTCCCAAATTTAATTTCCCCACTTAAGTTGAGACTGTATTATCAAAACACATATGCACACAGATTATTTTTGGCCACAAAACTGGATTGCAAAAGAAAGAGAAGAACATTTTGTGTGTTCCTTGTATTCTTTTATAAATAAAGGTTACCCAGGCATGGACCACCTTCAACCGGGGACAAAATCTCCCAAACCACTCCACAGCTTTTTTAATACTGCTACTCTTAATAATTACCTAAGGCTTCCTCAGCTGCTCTAAATCTCTTAATAACTTCTAGTGCTGTTACGATCTAAGTCACATCACCAGAGGGAAGAGAACATGGAATTAAAAGAATCACATCTTCAGAAGAGAAGACACTAATATTCTTATCAACATTCATGATTTCAGAAGATGACATAAGATTCCTCTAAAAGAGGAAATGTCAGGAATCAAGCCAGTGAATCCTTAAATGGGAAAGAGAAAAGTTATAAATATGAATCATTATGTCTGAAAATTACAAAGTGAACTGAGATCCAGCAAACAGCTTCTGTTTAACAAAACTAATTTATACTAAACTTAGCAAAATGGACTTATTATTCAAAGCATCAATAATTAAAAGAATTATTTTAATGAAATGTGTTGGATTCATTTTCTTAAACATATATATTAATATTTATTACACTTTTATTGTCTGCTATCAAAATAGCATGCTCTTAAATCCATTACTGGCTGCTCCAAAACTTGAAGTGAATCATACTACTCTTTCCAATCGGCAAAAAGCTCATTATGTCCTAAAATTCTGGGCATGGACGAAATCTAGCCTTTGTCACAGGTTCTACATCAGGGATTTTGGTGCCAGTATACCTTGTGATAGAATTGGGTTGTGGGCAGCTATTTGGTTTTCTCCCTTTACCCACTTACTAAGTTTTTTCTCCAGCATTTGGAACTACATAAATACATATCGATATCCAGGTAAGATCTAGTTAGTAAAGTCAACCAGTGTTTCACAGCAGGCTCTGCAGATTTTTTTTTTTTATAATTGAATGTGCAGAATATGTCACTTAACATTCCAGTTGGCCACTAGGGGGCACTGTGGACTACTTTTTGTGCAGGTGCAGGTTTCTTACACAGCCAAATTAAACGCCTAGGAATAATGCCCTCGGCTGGATTAGGAGCTGGAGAAAATGCAGCTTAGCAGGGGCAAGAGGAGACACAGAGGCCTGATTTGCTGCTGCTGCTGCTGCTAGGTTTTCCTGGGTTTATCACTCCCTCCACACCATGTGCTTCTACATCAGGCTTCTGGTCTCCTTGCACCCTACCTGCTGCAGAAGAACAGATCCCTGGCCTCAAACAGATAGGAGATGAGTGTCAGGTTGAGGTTGAGGGCAGGAGTCAGCCTTGGCGCAGAAAGCAGGACAGGAGCTGATAGAGAAAGATAAAGGCGGAAAGGGAGTGGCTCACAAACCTGAAGCTACAGAGTCCAGACAGCTGCCTTTGGCAGTTGCTGTCTTAACCATCGATCTGTGCTCAGCTGTTAAGGCCATTTGTCTTTACCAACCATGGCCAATAATCATAGTGTATTCTGTCTTCTAGTCCAGGTTTAAAGTCCTTGGCAGGTATGTGGAAGAGTGGAGAAAAATCTTTATGAAATGAGACCAGGTTCAATGAAATAAATGCATCAGATATTCAGAGGAGATTGCTAATGTGATATTCCCTTCTTAGTAATATTTAGACTGAAGATCACAAAGTAATTGCAAAGGAGACTACTTTCTTACAGTGCAGCATGGCTTTCAGTTTTAGTACTGAGGAAATAATGCTCCAATTTGTGTAATGCTGGTTGGTCAGTGTTTCTTAGGGGAATTCCAAACTGTCACTTCAAAACCGAATGTTCTATGAATTTTCAATGGAGAAGACAGTTATGATTTAATTATGATTCCTTTTGGAATTAGGTGCAAATCAATGTGAATTTTTAAGTTTTTTCTTTAATATTTATTGTAAGACATTTGCATAGGAAATGTGGAGAATGGAGTTTGAAACTGATAACCTCACCAACCAGCATGGCTGCTAATAGTTTGGGTGTGTTTTCATGGGAGCGATGTTTAAACATAGTCAAGATCATCCTGTTTACTGATGTGTATCATGCTGCTTTCAGTTTATCATAAACAACTGCGTTCCTAGAAACCATTCACAAGGATGGCTGAGAATGGCTGCAGAATATTTCATCAGATCAATATAAGCAGGCCACCAAATAATGGTCTGTGTTGGGACTCTGTTGCTAGTGACAAGAAACCCAAGTCAAAGTCATTTAAGCAAAAAGAATTACTCAGAACTCAGCCTTCGTTTCCTGGCTCCTCTTTCTGCCATGTTGGTTTTGATTGCAGCTAGCGATCTTATAGCAAAGAGGTTTTGTCCTTCCTATCTGGGACCTAGCTGTTCCCGAATAATCACTGTGTCTGGAAATGGGGTGCGCTCTTTGGCCAAACCTGAGTCATGTGTCTTCTCGTGGAGTTGTGTGTTCACTCAGCACCATCAGAATCACAGAGACTGGGGGGATGTAGAAGGGGTCTCCTGCAAGAAAAGAGTGATCATGCGAACTAAAGGAACACTGAGCAGGCAAAAACCAAAGGCTACTAGCATTTTCTCCAGTTTTTGAACACTTAGGTTGCTTTCAGTTTTTTCCTGTTATTTAAGTGCATAAAATACGTTCTACATTTTTGTTTATTTCCTTAGATTCCCAGCAGTGGAATTCCCAAGCCAAAAGCTTTTGGTACATGTTATTAATTGCTTTTAAGAATGTATATCACTTTTTCATAACGGGTTTGCCGCCAGAACACAGGTGTCATGAAAACTACCCCTAAAAACCAAAATGGGAAAGGAAAAGTCTCATATCAACATTGTCATCATTGGACACGTAGATTTGGGCAAGTCTGCCATTACTGGCCATCTAATCTACAAATGTGATGGCATCGACAAAAGAACCATTGAAAAATTTGAGAAGGAAGCTGCTGAGATGGGAAAGCGCTCCTTCAAGTATGCCTGGGTCTTGGATAAACTGAAAGCTGAGCGTGAACATGGGATCACCATTGTTACCTCCTTGTAGAAATTTAAGACCAGCAGGTACTACGTGACTATCATTGATGCCCCAGGACACAGAGACTTCATCAAAAACATGATTACAGGGACATCTCAGGCTGACCGTGCTGTCCTGATTGTTGCGGCTGGTGTTGGTGAATTCGAAGCTGGTATCTCCTAGAATGGGCAGACCCAAGAGCATGCCCTTCTGGCTTACATCCTGGGCACGAAACGATTGTTGGTGTTAACAAAACGGACTCCACTGAGCCACCTGACAGCCAGAAGAGATACGAGGAAATCGTTAAGGAAGTCAGCACTTACATTAAGAAAACTGGCTACAACCCCGACACAGGAGCATTCATGCCAATTTCTGGTTCGAATGGTGACAGCATGCTGGAGCCAAGTGCTAACATGCCTTGGTCCAAGGGTTGGAAAGTCACCCATAAGGATGGCAATGCCAGTGGAACCTGCTGCTTGAGGCTCTGGACTGCATCCTACCACCAACTCATCGAACTGACAAGCCCTTGCTCCTGCCTCTCCAGGATGTCTATAAAATTGGTGGCATTGGTACTTTTCCTGTTGGCCGAGTGGAGACGTGTTCTCAAACCTGGTATGGTGGTCACCTTTGCTCCAGTCAACGTTACAACTGAAGTAAAATCTGTCAAAATACACCATGAAGCTTTGAGTGAAGCTCTTCCTGGGGACAATGTGGGCTTCAATGTCAAGAATGTGTCTGTCATGGATGTTCGTTGTGGCAACGTTGCTGGTGACAGCCAGAACAACCCACCAATGGAAGCAGGCGTCACCGCTCAGGTGGCAATCCTGAACCATCCAGGCCAGATCAGCGCTGGCTATGCCCCTGTACTGGAGGGCCACATGGCTCACACTGCCTGCAAGTTTGCTGAGCTGAAGAAAAAGATTGATCGCCCTTCTGGTAAAAGGCTGGAAGATGGCCCTAAATTATTGAAGTCTGGTGATGCTGCCATCATTGATATGGTTCCTGGCAAGGCCATACGTGTTGAGAGCTTCTCAGACTGTCCAGCTCTGTGTCACTGCTGTTCGTGATATGAGACAGACAGTTGCGGTGGGTGTCCTCAAGCAGTGCACAAGAAGGCTGCAGGACCTGGCAAGGTCACCAAGTCTGCCCGGAAAGCTCAGAAGGCTAAATGAATATTATCCTGAATACCTGCCACCTCAGTCTTAATCAGTGGTGGAGGAAGAACGGTCTCAGAACTGTGTTTCAATTGGCCATTTAAATTTAGTAGTAAAAGACTGATTAATGATAACAATGCATCGTAAAACCTTCAGAAGGAAAGGAGAATGTTTTGTGGACCACTTTGGTTTTCTTTTTTGCTTGTGGCAGTTTTAAGTTATTAGTTTTTAAAATCAGTACTTTTTAATGGGAACAACTTGACCAAAAATTTGTCACAGAATTTTGAGGCCCATTGAAGTTTAATGAGAAAAAAAAAAGTGTATATCAATTATAATGCCTAGTATTTGTTTTAACACATTCCAGTGAAGAAAAAAGTATAAGAGATTAGATAAGAAATGGTAACAGTTGAAGGTAGGTGATGTGTCTGGAGATTAATTTTGTTATTCTCTTTTGTGTATGTCTGAAAATTGTATAAAGATTTCTAAATTGAATTGGAAAAAAAAAATGAAGAATTGGAGATCTAGAGAGATTAAGTGACTTTCCCAAGCCCACCCAGTTCTGGTCTTCAGGCTCTGAATCCTGGCCACTTCTTTTACTCCACACTAAATTGGCCTGTGGTCATATTGTTTGAGACACAGATTATTCCAGCGTAAGGCTTCCTGGTGCTTCTTTACCCTCCTCATGCCAAGGCAGGAATGTAGAGCTAACCTGTTTGTGGGTGGGGAGGGGCGTGAGCAGTGGGTGCTAGGAGGCTAGACAGCAAGATTGACTTGGTGATTTAGGAGTTCACTAGAGATTTCTTGAAATGATGTTTTCAGTAAAATTTTGGAAAATATAATAATGGGGGAGGGGGAAAACTGATACCAGTTAACAGCCCTGCAAGCACTGTATGGAAGTGCGCACTCGGTGATGGATTAAAATAGGGTGTTATTTCAATTGGCAATTCTTGAGATTACTAATAACATTAAACATTAAAATTTCTTTTTGCTTATTTTTCCTCATTGTGAACTGTCAAGTCATATTCTCTGTCCATTTATGTTTGGGGGAGAATTTTAAAAAATTGATCTTGGTGAATTCTATATATTAAGTCTGTGAAACCATTTAGTTAGAAATTTGTTGCTAATACTCAGTTTTCCTTTTAAGCTATTGTTTAAAATCTGTAGATTTTCCATTTCTATAGAAAAATTAACATAATATTTTTCCCTTGACTTCTTTAATTTTCTTTAAACTTGATGTTTGTTTCCTTTGAGAAATTTGATAAATATCAATTCAGATTTTCTCATTGTTATGTTTAATTTTTATACTTGACTCTTTAATCCTTTAGAATGCATTTTGTGTATAATAGTCTTCACTTTTTTGTATGACAAACCCAAATTATACTTAGCTTTTTTAGTCTAGATGTAAGCCCAAATCTAAGCATAGCTCTCTCAGCAGTGAGGAAGAAAGTGAGTTAGGGCCATCGGCTCAGCAGACATTTGGTCAGCCTGCTGGACAGCCTATCTGAAAGACACTCTGATCCCTTAGCGTAGATTTGAGGGACTGGGATTGGCAAAGAAGCACGGCTCTAATGATATTCTCATAACCTTTGGAGGTGGTCTAACACACACACACTCCTTGGCTAGATTCTCAAGTCGCACCACAATAAAACTTTAGCTGGCTTTCTCGACATTATCTGCCATTCCTCAATGTATTCTATGCCATGACCAGCCAATTGGAGCTGGTCATGCCCCAAATGTTTCCCTTTGGACTTTTCCACATGCTCCTCCCTTAGCCAGGCGTCTCCTCACCTCCTCACCTCCCTCACTTTTCAGGAGTATGGAGTCCTTTGAAGGCTGAGTCTGCATTGGGTTGACTTATCACTATAGCCCCAAAACACCAAGTGTCAATACTCCATTACATGGAGTAGCCCCTCAATGAAAGTTTAACAGACGTTGTGCTTGCCGACTTTCTATTTAAAAGTTTAGTGAACAGAGTGGAAGATGGAGGTTGGACCTCCAACTTGCTATATAACTTAGGATGAAGTGATTTACTTCAGTGAAGGCACATTTAATCCCAAGCTTGGCAAATCTCAAGGAGACTTTGCTTGGCACCCCAGACATCAGACTCCATTAAGGATCAGCATTCCACGTGACAGGTTTGCATGGAGACGTCTGTCTCGTGTGCACACTGAGCCACTCTGCCACAAATGTTCCATGAGGAAGCAAAGGATTTTGAAGGGAGTTAATTATCTTGTCTTTGATTTTTCAGATTTGGGGCACTATGTCTCATTGTTCTTTTCCCAAAATCTGATGTGTAGACACTGCTCAAATATGCCTTAGGAATGAGGGCAGAGCAGCTTACCCACACACCGTGCCTCTCTTTACAGCTGCTCTGAGAAGGGGAATTCAGCATGTTATATGCATGCCCAGAGTTGGTCAACACAAACTCTCCTATTTGGTTGCTAAGAGTCTTCTGTGTCCCTGGGATTTATCTTTATCTTAGTTTGCTCAGGCTGCCAGAACAAAATACCATAGACTGGGTGGCTGAAACCGCAGATACTTATTTCCCACAGGTGTAGAGGCTGGACAGCCGAGATCACAGTGTCAGCATGAGTGTGTTCTGGGGAGGCCTTTCTTCCTGGCTTGCAGATGGCCGCCTGCTTGCTGTTTCCTTACATGGTGGAGAGGGATTGCTTTCTCTCATTCTCCTGTTCTAAGACCATGGTCCTACCAGATCAGGGCCCCGACATTCCGACCTCACCTAACCTTAATTACCTCCTAAAGACTCTACCTCCTGACACAGTCGTAGGGTGGGTCATGGCTTCAACCTATGAATTTGAGGGAAACCAATTCAGTTTACAGTACTTGTGTTTGGAAGAGAACAAATGGTAACTTAGTCTTCTTTGTTCATCCTAAACCTTTTCTCCTTTGATAACTCCCAGGCCCAATCACACAAGATGTATCCTCAGAGGTTCCTGGTCCGTTCCTGCTCTAGACTGTGGGTTTATGGCACGCCTTTACAGGTTGCGTCCTGCACCAAGGCCCCAGCTGAGGGTAAGCGCGGCTGAAACCCGGCCTGAGCTCATGCCCTTGTCCTGGTGTGAGCAACATCACCCCAAAGGGCGCTTTCCCTAAAATCTCAGCGGCACTGTCTGGGTTAGTGGCACCCGGCTCTTGGGCCATTTCTTATGTTAGGTGTGTTTGCTTCTGGTGCATGGAATCCCAGAGAGGGCAAAAAGTGTGAGCAGAGCCCAAGGGAGCCCTGGGCTGTGGGGGTTCCCACTGGTGCATGGGCCGGGGGAGCAGCTGAGCAGGGGCAGCATCTCAGGTTTGGAGCGGCTTGGCTTCGAGAGCACTGGGTTCGGAGCCAGCTGTGCACTTGCTGCATGTGGCCCTGGGCAAATCGTTCTACCTCTTGGAGGCTTAGACCTCATCTTTAAAGCAAGGACTGTACTTCACAGGAGGGAGTACAGCTTAGCAAAAATGTCCACCAATCACTTAGCACAGCCCTGACACAGCAGTGATTCTTGTTAGGGACAGTAAAGAGGCATCCTCAAGCTCTGGCGGTCCTCATCGCATCCTCTCTGGGAGACTGGAAGGTATCCTTGAAGAACGGCAGAGTGAGCGTGAAAATCAAGCACACCAGCTCTGTAATGGGGCTGCAAAGGAGCAAATCCTCGTTCTATCACTATTTCATCATGGACAAGGTGCTTCCTCTGTGCGGGCTGCAGGGTTTTCATCAGTAAAATAGAGAATAAAAATAGAAACTGCATCCCTGGTTTGTAGGGAAAATAGTCAAGCTAATATGTAAAAAGTACACAGAACAGGTGGGGCATGATGACTTACACGCCTGTAATCCCAGCACTTTGGGAGGCCAAGGTGGGTGGATCACGAGGTTAGGAGTTCGAGATCAGCCTGGCCAATGTGATGAAATCCCACCTCTACTAAAGATACAAAAAAAATTAGCCAGGTGTGATG
>NW_016107399.1:3911202-3914719 GCF_001604975.1 Cebus imitator | reverse complement strand
AAAAAAAAAAAAAAAGAAAAAAAATCAGTTGGTAACTAACTACAGGTTGTTTTTACAAAGATAAAAGTTATAATTGTCAAATTACTTAATTTTATAAAATATGTTCATATGTGGCATTTCAGCTAACTCTTACAACAAGCCCAAGAGATAGGCGGGGCACATTTTATTTTTCTCACTTCATGGAGGAGGTTGGATTCCCAAATGGTTACCTTGGGTGAATTTACACGTGTCAGACCCGTTCCTTCAACTTAGCTCTGTCTCTAAGAATCCAGTGACCCCTCAACTTTTGGTGGCACATGGGTCCTTTGAGAAATGTCTTCTCACTTGTTTTGAAGGTGCATAATATAGAAATGGCAAGTGCCGTGTGCTAAAAACTCCAGGTTTTCATGATGAGCACACTCACATCTTTGGGGGTAGGCAGTATGAACTCTGAAGTCAAGCGGCAGCATTCAAATCCCTGTTCAGCCACTTAGCCTGGTGGCCTTAGGCAAGTGCTCCTCAAGAGGTTCCCTTCTGTGAATCAGGGATGCTGCATAGGATAGATGGTTGTTATTAGCATTACTTAGTATCCATCCAGGTGTGGAATGGCCTGAGGCTGGTAAGGCTGGAGACCGCAGTTTGACAAAACAGCCACTAGAGGTCCCCATGGAACCGCAATGAACATTCAACTGGTAGGCTCTGCCCGGTACAGGAGAATCCTGTTTAATCCTCCTGTCTTGGGCCAGACCAGCTGCCCCGCTGGAGCTGCGGGCCCCTCGTTGTCCTGATAAGCACCTTTCTTTCCCTTTAAGCTGGTGCCCCTTCTAAGGGGCTGTCAAGAGCTAATGCTGAGACACCCCCAGGTTCCTGACTTGCAGCCCCCAGAAGTGGGCCCTCCTCAGGTTGAATCCTGAGACGAGGGGATGCAGGCCTGGTCCAGTGGGTCCCCAGGGGCCAGGCTGGGCTCCGTGAGGACTCCAGGTCAGGCTGTCTCCACGCCGGGCAAACTCAGGTGACCTTTTCGTCTTCGCTTTTAGAAAAGACAAAAATGTAATCTGCATGAAGTCAGGGCATCTCCAACACAGTTAGGCAGACCCTGCAGACCGGGAGCCAGACCCTTGTATGAAACCCTGGACATGGGCCATCCCTGGGTGCCCAGGAGGTGACCCAGAGGCAGCATACAGCACAACCCTGTGTGCCCACGGGGGAAGGTACAGCCAGTGGAGCTGAAAGAGAAGGGGGTACCAGAGAAGCAGGAACCATTATATGAAAATATAATTTCCAGCTGGAAGACATCTGTGGGGACCATCTAGTTCAGCCCCTTCATTATATAGCTGAGGACACCCAGGCCCAGAGAGGGAAAGTGATTTGGTCAAAGTCACACAGCAAGTGAAGGACAAAACTGAGACCAGATCCAGGTTTGTGCATTCCCATGGCAGCTGCTTTCCATCACACCCCACTGAGGGGAAGACCATCAGGTGGAGTCAGAGCAGGGGATTGGGGGGGAGGGGTTTAAAAAGCAGAGCTGAGGAATACCCACTGCTTAGCACATTGTTAAAAGCTGGTCCCTCACATGCCCCAGGGTCTCAGGGTTTGAAGCTTGCTCATTTCACAGGATGATTTTGTGTTTGCTCAGGTGCCTAAGAACTGCCTTTTTAAGACTTCTGAGAATAAATTCATCACCTCCAACAATCCCAGGAACTGCAACTGTCTGTTCATAACGAATAAGAGGCAGGTGCATTAAGTTCTGACCTAGTGCTCAAGAATTTTGGAGGGATAAAAAGAGGAAGCACATGGGTCCCTATTCTGGGGACGTGGGACCTCCCTCCCCTCCCCGTAGGAGGGCTTGTCCACATCATCTTCTCTTCCCTCCCCTCCATCTCCCACCCTGTCCACTCAGACAGTGACCTCATTCCCCATGCTGGGTTCCAGTCATTCCTGGAAGGATTTTTCCCGGAGCAGTTGCTGGCAAAGATTTTACAGCCCTCTCCTCCCTTCCGTGATGTAACATTTCCCAACACCTTCTATACACTAGGCACAAAACCTACATCGTCTTGTTCATTCCTCCATCAGTACCATACAGTGGGCATTGTCAGCCAATGTGGGACAAAAGATTTCAGGTATTTATTAACTTGTTCAGAACATACAGCTAGCTAGTAGATGGAATTTGGAATTCAATCCTGGGTCTTGTCTGTTCTAAAGCTCATGTTCTTCCATTGCTATGAACCAGCACCTAGAAAACTTGAGTTCTAGTTTTGATTCTACCAGCTTTGTGACCTTAGAAAAATTACTTATGTTTCCTAAACTATAAAATGGAAACTGGCCAGGTGCGGTGGCTCACGCTTATAATCCCAGCACTTTGGGAGGCTGAGGCAGGTGGGTCACTTGACTCCAGAAGTTCAAGACCAGCCTGGCCAACATGGTGAAGCCCCATCTCTACTAAAAATATAAAAAATTACCTGGGCGTGGTGGCAGGCACCTGTAATCCCAGCTACTCAAGAGGCTGAGGCAGGAGAATTGCTTGAACCCAGGAGGTGGAGGTCACAGTGAGCTGAGATTGCATCATTGCACTCCAGCCTGGGGAAACAGTGTGAAACTCCATTTCAAAAATAAATAAATAATTAAAATAGAAACTGCACACCAATATTGACAACCTTGCTAAGTCATCAAGATTAAAAAGACAACATGGCTGGGCGTAGTGGCTCATACTTGTAATCTCAGCACTTTGGAAGGCCAAGGTGGGAGGATCCTTTAAGGCCAGGAAAGAGTTCAAGATCAGCCTGGGCAACACAGTGAGACCCCATCTCTACCAAAAAATAATTAAAACATTGGCCAGGCATTATGGTGTGAGCACTTGTAGACCCAGCTACTCAGGTGGTAGAGATGGGAGGGTAGCTTGACCCTAGGAACTCAAGGCTACAATGAGCTATGACTGCACCACTGCACTCTAGCCTGGGTAACACAATAAGACCCTGTCTCAAAAATACATTTTAAAAAGACAATATATTAATATGTGAAAATGACACACAAATGTAAGACACCCCCATTACGGCAGAAAAGCTTCTTTTTCCAATGGAAGGGGCCTGGCTATCAATAGCAGTATTTAGTAGGTTATATGTAACTATAGTTGACCCTTGAACAACATGAGTTTGAACTGCATGGGTCCACTTATGCACGGATTTTCTTCCACCTGGGCCACTCCTGAAATGGCAAGAGCAATCCTCCTTTTCCTTCTCCTCACCCTGCTCAGTGTGAAGACAATGAGGATGAAGACCTTTGTGACGGCCCGGCACGGTGGCTCACGCCTCTAATCCCAGCACTTTGGGAGGCCAAGGCAGATGGATCACCTGAGGTCAGGAGTTGACCAGCCTGGCCAACATCGTAAAATCGTGTCTCTACTAAAAATACAAAAAATCAGCCGGGCGTGGTGGCAGGCACCTGTAATCCCAGCTACTCAGGAGGCTGAGGCAGGAGAATTGCTTGAACCTGGGAGGAGGAGGTTACAGTGAGCTAAGATCACACCACTGTACTCCAGCCT
>NW_016107399.1:3803847-3911125 GCF_001604975.1 Cebus imitator | reverse complement strand
AAAAGAGAAAGAAAAAAAGACCTTTATAAATAGTAAATAGTAAATGTGTTCCACTTAATAAATAGTAAATGTGTTTTCTCTACCTTATGATATTCTTAAGAATATTCTCTCTGTTCTAGCTTACTTTCCTGTAAGAACACAGTATACAATGTACAAAATAGGTGTTAGTTGACTGTTTATGTTGTTGGTAAGGCTTATGGTCAACAGTAAGCTATTAGTAGTTAAGTTTTTGGAGAATCAAAAGTTATACACAGATTTTTTTTCTGCGTGGGGTTCAGTGCCCCTAAGCCCTGAGCCTTTCCAGGGTCAGCTGCATTCGTCCTATCCATCCCTAATCACACCCACGCCCCAGCGTATTTTTTGCCATCTTTCACCATCACTTTTGATGTAAGATCTTTGTGCAGTCTCTTACTTTCGTTTATTTTTTTCTGGAGTGTTTGGACATTAGGTGTGCTTTTCCTCCTTAATGTCTCACTTTAAAAAAGCCCCAAAATTGTGTGGTTAATTTTTTAAAGGGCAAATAGTCTTTTGAGGGGAAGGGCCCACGAGGTAAACCTCCCACCAACGTGGACTTGTGTCAGCTGTGAAGTTTCCAAACATGTCTTCAACAGCCATGCAATTTCAGCATCTGTAATACTCAAGACCATTTCAATTCCAAGTTGCAGAATCAAAGTCAAATAACTTAATAAAAAATGTATTGGCTCATGAGATGGAAAAGCCTGTGGGGCAGGCACCTAGGCATGGCACGATCCAGGCTCTCAACCATGCGGCAAATGCTCTGCCTGTGTTTATGCCTCTTGCTCAGCTCTTCTCTGTGTTGGCTTCATTCCCAGGCAAGCTTCCTCCATCTGGTGAAAAAGATGGATACCAGGCATGCCTTATCCTCCCAGAAGAAGAAGGAGGGAGCTCTTTTCCAATAGCATTTCTGTGAGACATGCGATCCTAAGGTGGCCTCCAAGATTTACACGCAGCTGGTACAATCTCCGTGTTCATCGGATGAACCTGTGAATATGATGAGCTGGCATTTCTGAGCTTACGTGGTTTTATATGGCAAAGGGAGAATGTTCTGGTGGGCTTGACCTGATTAGGCAAATCCTCTAAAAGCAGAATTTTCTCCAGCTGGTTTCAGAAGAGTAAGTCAGAGAGATGCTCTCTGGTTGGCCCGGAAGAAAGCAAATATCCACGTGCCTGTGGGGGCCACTAGCAAGGAGCTGCAGGTGTTTTCTAGGACCTGAGAGCACTCCCTGGCCAGTCATTAGCAGGAAAATAGCAACTCACTCCTATAACTGTGAGGAAATAAAACCTGCCAACAACCAGTGAGCTGGGAAGAAGACCCTGAGCCGCAAATGAGAACTGTTGCCCCAGCCAACACCGATTTCAGTCTTGTAAGTTCCTGAACAGAGAATTCAGCCATGCCGTATCGGGACTTCTGACCTACATTACTGTGAGATCATAAATGTGTTGTTTTAAGCCACTAAATTTATGATGGTTTGTTATACAGCAATAGAAAACTAACATAACTTCCAAAAATTCTGCTGTGTAAGTTAGGATCCTTTGGTTGCAAGCTGCAGAAATCAGCTCTGGATAACTTAAGCAAAAAGTAAATTTTCCGGAGTACTGTTTGTATAGCCACAGAATATGAGCAGCTCCTGGGATGGATCCAATGAGAAACAAACAAGGGTTATGACCAGGTCTTGTTTCATTCTGTTAAGATTTAAATTCCAGGGAGAAAACAGCTGATTGACATTACCTGATAGCCTCATCAAGAGATTATAATTGGCCGGGTGCGGTGGTTTATGGCTGTAATCCCAGCACTTTAAGAGGCCGAGGTGGGTGGATCACCTGAGGTCAGGATTGAGACCAGCCTGGCCAACATGAGGAAACTTGGTCTCTACCAAAAATACAAAAATTAGCTGGGCATGGTGGTGGGCGCCTGTAATCCCAGCTACTTGGGAAGCTGAGGCAGGAGAATTGCTTGAACCCAAGAGGTGGAGGTTGCAGTGAGCCGAGACCATGCCACTGCACTCCAGCCTGGGTGACAAAAGCAAAACTCCATCTCAAAAAAAAAGAGATTATAATCAATGGAGAATAGTTGATTCTTCAAAGCAAAATTGAGTCTATTGCTAGAAGATGGGGTCTTAATGCCAGACCTGCAAAAACATCCCTGCATTGATATGTTCTTCCCCTAATCAGTTACAATGTCCAGGAGGATGGAATACCCTGATGGAGTAGGTCTAGTCATGTGACCATACCTGAGAGCAGAGAGGCGGTGGGTTAGCCCCACTTATACTGCATGCTCTGGCCAGGATTAATATGGCAGATGGGGGAGGAAGAGATGTTGCCTGTAAATATGTGTATATAATGTCTATTATGGCATCCCATTTACTAAGAATCTGAGCCCTTCTGATGCAGTCTGGACTCTGAAACTAGCTAATTCGATATCTTCAATAAGCCGTGTTACCTTTCTGGGTCTCAATTCTCTCATTTACTAAGTAAAGTTTAGACTAAATAATTTCCAATTCCCATCTAACTGGAACAGTGGTCTGTGACTCAGTATTTAACACAAAGGTATAAATAACTGATAACGCTTTATACCTCTCTCAAGGGCATTTGCTTCTGAATGGAAGGAAAGGGTTCAGCCAGTGGCGTGCTGGGGCGTACAGAATGAACTTTTACGTGTAATGTCTGCCCCCACCACAGCCAATTTCGAGTTACCAATGATTTAACAACCAACTGGAAAAAATCCTGAAAATTTAACAGTTGGCTCTCATTTGCTGATATGAGCCAGCTCTCACATGCTATTGTTATAATTTTAGCCAAAAGAGTGACTCTCTAAGCATGTATTTTTGGGTGGATATTAGTGGGTGAGTGAAGAGGATATGTTTTAGGGATCAGAAATTGAAATTACATTGTATATGCAGTCATATCCTGGGCCACACTCAAAGTCAGCCAAATTCAGCTCAGATAAAGACTGGCACCTGGATGTGGTGGCTCCAGGCTGTAATCCCTGCACTATGGGAGGCCGAGGCAGGCAGATCACTGGAGCTCGAGAGTTCAAGACCAGCCTGAGCAACATGGTGAAAGCCTGTCTTTACAAAAAATACAGAAAAAAATGTTAACTAGGTGTGGTGGTACATGCCTGTGGTCCTAGATACTCAGATGGCTGAGGTGGAAGGATCGTTTGAGTCCAGGAGATCGAGGCTGCAGTGAGCTGTGATCATGTCACTGCACTCCAGCCTGGGGCAGCAGAGTAAGACCCTGTCTCAAAAAAANAAAAAAAAAAGGACCCGTAGTTACTGATATTCCAGTTTCTCAGCCTCTACTCCCAGCCAGTGGGAGCTCCTTTAGGCTCTGCCCCCTCCCCCAGCTTTGGTCAGACATGAAAGAATCATGGAACCCAAGGAGTCGATCAAGCCATAGGATGTGGATCATGTGCAGGAATGGCAGGAGGGGGTCTTGCTTGGCCCAAATTTAGCATCTTAGAAAGCAGGTCCTACCTGGGATTGTCACTAAAGGGATGCTTGGCCTTTTTGCAAACCCATTCCCCTCTCTCCCCTCTCCATAACAGTAGTTGGGTCATGCCCCCTCATTCCTTCAGTAAATTTTGATGGAGCACCGTCTATGTGCCAGGCACTACATTCATCTCTGGCTGTTCAAGTTGCCTAAGACATGGTCTCTAATCCCGGGGACTGAATTTCCCAGAGAGGATTTAAATTTTGTTTCCTGCTGCTGTCTGCCCCATCTGGTGTTCTGGTCAGAAAAGGTTCTCTGTTTCTCTCTCTCGCTCTCTGTCTCTGTCTCTCTCTCTCTCTCTCTCTCTCTCTCTCTGGTGTTCTGGTCAGAAACGTTTCTCTGTCTCTCTCTCTCTCTCTCTCTCTCTCTGGTGTCCTGGTCAGAAACCGTTCTCTGTCTCTCTCTCTCTCTCTTTCTGTCCCTCTCTCACTCTCTCATATTAAGTACCAACTATGTACTGGACATTATAGATTATAAAATGAATAAGACCCCATCCATGCTCTTGAAAAGGCTGGATTATCATCATGTGAACATCTATGTAAACAAATAACCAAGGCAAAAAAGTAACAAGTGCTTTTTAATGGAGCACTAAATGGTATGCAATGGACATAGCTAACAGGCTTGGTAGGTGTGGGCCCGGCTTCACAGGGAAGGGATGTTTACGCCTTGTCTGAGAGCAAGTTCCTCGGATGGGGAAAGGAGAGAAGAGCCTTCAGGCAAAGAGATTCTTTCTTTTTTTTTTTTTTTTTTTTTTTTTTGAGATGGAGTCTGGCTCTGTCACCCAGGCTGGAATGCAATGGCGCAGTCCCAGCTTACTGCAACCTCCACCTCCTGGATCAAGCGATTCTCCTGCCTCAGCCTCCTGAGTAGCTTAGATTTCAGGCGCCTGTCAACACACCCACCTAATTTTTGTATTTTTAGTAGAAACAGGTTTTTACTATGTTGGCCAGGCTGGTCTCGAACTCCTGACTTCGTGATCTACCCGCCTCGGCCTCCCAAAGTGCTGGGATTACAGGCATGAGCCACTGTGCCTGGCCAGGCAAAGGGATTCTTGTGAGCTAAGGCTTGCAGTCACAAAAGGAGGGGCTGATACACAGGATATGACTGGGGAAGCCTCGGGTTGAGGCTGAAGCGACGAGGCTGCACCGAGGTGTTGGGCTGGGATCCTGCCAGCAGAAATGTACTTTGCGGGGGAATAGCCTGCGTGGGCCTCCAGCTGCTTGCCAGCCCTGGACCAGTGAGCTGAAGCAGGACACAGGGCCTGAGTCAATGTGCTGGGGGCTTAAGGATTGGGGAAGTGCTTCTGCTTACAGGGGTCTTGGGAGAGGCTGCCTCTGGACACCCTAAAGGACAGAGACCATTCTTTTTTGTGCTGCTTTCTCTGATGATCAGAAGCCAGGGAACTGCGAGGCTCAGTGTCGAGTCCCTGTTGCCTAGAAGGGGCTGTTGTAGAGAAAGAACCCCAGGGAACTCTGAAGCCTGGGAGGGCCCCTTGGGAGCAAGCGGTTGTGGGAAGATACCCAACTCACCTGAAGCATGATGGCACCTCAGAACAGCCTCTCCTCTAGGTGCAGGCAAAGCTTTCCCACTAAATTCTAATGAATCAATCCAAAGAGTGAAAAGGGGTATTTACTGGCTCCTGTAACTGACAAGATGGCAATGGGAACCGTCCTTCTCTTCCCGTCTCTGGCTCTGCTTCCCTCTGTGTTGGCTCTCTCCCAGTGGGAAATAGACAACCTCTACTGCTCCAGGCTGCACTTCCCCATGGTCACCATTCTCCACAGAAAGATGGTGCTCCTTTCCCTGGAGTTCTGGCAAGAATCTTGAAAAGGGCTCTCATGGGTCCTCCCTCAGCCAGCCTTTGTAGACAGCAGGATATGACACTTGACTGGCTGCCACAGGGTCCACACCCACACCTGGAGCCGGCCAGCGGTACACATCCCACTCCACTGAGGGAATATGCTGTCCCCTCCAAGGAAAATGAGGTTGCTTCCAAAAAAAGGAGGGGGAAGAGATGCTGGGCAGGTTCAAATAATTACTTCACCAGAATTGCTTATCTGAAGAATTATGAGACTTTATTTAGCACCAACAGCTTCCTCTTACCACATGGCTGCCTGTGTTCTCCTTGGCCCTACACTTTGAATTGTTCCTGCCTGTAGCTGTAGCCATTTGGCTTCCGGCAGTTCAGTCCCAGTCCTGAGCCCCAATCCCTTCCCCTATACCTTGTCTATACATTTTCTTCATGCTACCCAATTTTCCAGTCAGCCCCTCAGTGGCAGAGGCCCTTTTCTCTGATGACAATGACAACTTTTCCAGCTAAAAGCTCCATTCATCAGCTTCTGGATTTCCTTTGCTGTGCTCTTTCTGATAGGAAGTTGGGGCATCCTTCTACTTGGCATTGGACTTCCTACCACCCTGCATGTTACTCTCCACCCGCTTACCCGTTCATCCATCCAGCCACTCACTCACTGAGTCACCCAACCATCCATCCATGCATCTATCCACCAACCCACGCACCCACCAAAATATATCAGGAAGTAGGGATTCAATCATGAGGAAGAGCCAGAGCTTCCCCCATGAGAAACTCACAGCTGCAGGTCATCATGTTCTATCTAGCTTCCTCAGCTCCAGCTCCTGCCCTCGCCTGTGTACCCCTCTGCAAAGTGTGAGCCTCGTTCTAGTTGCCAACCCCATCCCACTGCACACACCAGGGCAAGGCTTGCTGTCATGGACAGTCTTTGTTCTATATGTGCCCAGAATCCTTTCTCCCCATTTCTTCTATTACAAATGATTCTGCTAAGGCTGTTAACCAGCACGGGGCAGCTCGGATCTCATCTTGACCCCCTGGAAGCAATGGTTAATTCAAAAAGTGGGCATATGGTCCTAGTTGGGCCAATTAGAGCAATTCCTGAGACTGATACAGGATGTTGAGTATTTCAGATATCATTTGGTATGTCATGGTCCTCCCAAACTCAGTGGCTTAGCACAACAACTATTTTAGTTGTTCATGATTCTGTAGGCCAGCAACTTGGGCTGGACTCAGACAGCGCTTTGTCCGGTCTCTCCTGGTGTCACTCATGTGGCTGCAGCCCTCTGTTGGTTCAGCTGGGTCTGGAGGATGTAAGAGAGCCTTACACGTCTGGAAGTCAGTGCTGGCTGTCAGCTGCGCCACGTGTCTCCAGCAGGTTAAAACGAGCTTCTTTGTGTGGAAGCTGGATTCCTAAAGCAATAAGAAATATGGCCAGTTCCATGTGCAAATGCTATATAAATCTTTGAGTTTTTTAAGATGAGAGAAATAACATGCTTGTATACTGATGGGAATGATCCAGTTTAGAGGAAAATACTGACATGCCAGAGAGAAAAGAGAGAATTCCTGGGGCAATGTCCTTGGGAAGCAAAGGAAGACGGAACTCAGTGGAGAAGTTGATAGCAATCTGATATGTAAGGAAGAGTATTTGTTGTAATTTTAATTCTGATTTTTTCCTACTATGAGTGATTTTGGTAATTTTTCATTCATTTGAAAGCCGTGTGTTACTTTTTTAAAAAATGAACTTTCCATTCAAGTCCTTTGTTCATTTTTCTAATGATGTTTTAGACTCCCGTCAGCTTGAACATATCACAAGGGCAAGGATTCTGCCTGTTTAACTCCCACTTATATCTTCAGTGTATAGTACAGTACTTAGCGTCTGGTGGACACTCAAAAATTATTTGCTAAAACTGAATAATGTTTAGGTGTTCTTTATATATTAAGGAACTAAGCCCTTTGCCACAGTGCTGCAAGTACCTTTTCTTAGTTTGTAGTTTGAAATGTTACAACAGATTAGTTTAGAGTTTGTAGAATTTTCCATAAGTAGAATCTTTCAATATGTACTCTTTTTGCCTGGCTTCTTTAACTCAGCATATTGATTTTGAGATTCACCCATGTTGTATGCACTAGTAGTTTATTTCTTTTTATTGTTCAGTATTATTTCATTGAATAGATATACTATAATTAGTTTATCAATTCACTTGTTGATGAATATTTGGGTAGTTTTCCATTAGTTTATTACAAATAAAGCTGCTATGAATGTTGATGTACAACATTGTATGGATGTATATATATGTCCATATATATATTGAAATATATATATCTATATGTATTTCTCTTGATTAGATACATGAGTGCAATGGCTGAATCATGTGGTGAGTGTATGTTTAACTTTCTAAAGAAATTGCCAAATCTTTCAGAAATGGTTGTACCATTTTACATTCCCCCCATCAGTGTGTGAGAGTTTCAGTTCTTTCATATCCTGGGCAACACTTGATAATAGCCAGTTATTTAATTTTAGCCATACTAACAGGTATGTAGTGGTATTTCATTGTGGTTTTAATTTGGTTTTTTCTTTAATTATTAATGATGTTTAGCATCTTTTCATATGCTTATTGGCCACTCATTCATCTTCTTTTGGGAATTGTCTATTCAAACCTCGTGTCCATTTTCTTATTGAGTTGATTACCTTACTATTGAGTTAAAACCGTTCTTTACATATTCTGGATGTAAGTCCTCTGTATGACATACATGTTTGCAAATAATTTATTCTAGTTGATGGCTTTTTTTTTTTTTATTTTTTGAGACGGAGTTTCGCTCTTGTTACCCAGGCTGGAGTGCAATGGCGCGATCTCGGCTCACCGCAACCTCCGCCTCCCGGGTTCAGGCAATTCTCCTGCCTCAACCTCCTGAGTAGCTGGGATTACAGGCACGTGCCACCATGCCCAGCTAATGTTTTGCATTTTTAGTAGAGACGGGGTTTCACCATGTTGACCAGGATGGCCTCGATCTCTTGACCTCGTGATCCACCCGCCTCGGCCTCCCAAAGTGCTGGGATTACAGGCTTGAGCCACTGCGCCCGGCCAAAGTTGATGGCTTTTTTTTCATTTTCCTAATGGTGTCTTTCAATGAACTAAAGTAAAAGCTTTTAATTTTGATGAAGTCCAGTTTACAAATTTTTTTTCTTTTATGGTTTTTACTTTTTGTGTTCTATCACAAATATTTTTCTCCTATGTTTTATTCCAGAAATTTTATAGTTTTGGGTTCTACACTTAGGTCTATGAACCATTTTAGCTAAGTTTTGTGTATGGTATGAACTGAGGGTCAGTATTTCTTTTTCATACAGACATCCAGTTGTTCTGCCACCATTTGTTGAAATGACTACCATTTCCTGCTGATTTTTTTGTACACTTATTGAAAACCAATTGACCATATATGTTTGTCTATAGTACCCTAAGTACTGTATGATAATTGTGTGCCTTTTAGTGCATGATATCTGGCAGGGTTATTTCACTCTCTTTACTCTTCTTTGCAAGAATGTTCCTATTTCTTGTGTTTGTTTTAGCATTATTTTTGTATCGAGATGTAATTCATATAACACAAAATGTATCCTTTTAAAGTCTATACTTCAATAGTTTTTAGTATATTCACTCTGTTGCACACCACCACCACTGTCCAATTCTAGAACATTTTCATCGTCTCAAAGAAACCCTCATAGCTATTAGCATTTAGTTTCAATTCCTCACTCTCCCCATCCCCTGGCCACTGCTGACCTGTGTTCTGTCTCTATGAGTTTGCTTATTCTGGACACTTCATATAAATTGAATCATATAATATGTAACCTTTTGTGCCTGGCTTCTTCCACTTAGCATAATGTTTTCAAGGGCCATTCAAGTTGCAGCATGTAACAGTGCTTCATTGTTTTTGATGGCCGAGTCATATTTCATTATTTGGATATAGCACATTTGTTTATCCATTCCTCAGTTGTGGCCATTTTAATTATTTCCAGTTTAGGGCTATTATGAATAATGCTGCTATGAACACTCCTTTACTAGTTTTTGTGTGAGCCTATGTTTCCGATTCTCTTGGGTGTATATACCTAGGGTAGAATTGCTGGGTCCCACAATACTATGTTTAACTTTTTGAGGAACTCCCAAACTGTTTTTCACAAGGGCTTCAGCATTTATGTAACCCACAAGCAGTGTATGAGAATTCCAGTTTCTCCACATCCTTATCAACACTTGTACTGTCTGTCTTTCTTATTTTAGCTATCCTAGTGGGTGAGAAGTGGCGTCTCAGTGCGGTTTTGATGTGTATTTCCCTAATGACTAATGATGTTGTACATCTTTTCATGTGCTAATTGGCCATTTGTATGTCTTCTTTGGAGAAAAGTCTATTTAAATCTTTGGTCAATTTTTAATTGGGTTATGTTTTTTATTGTTGAGTCATAAGGGTTATTTATATATTCTGAATCCTAGACCTTTATCAGTCTATTCACAAATATTTTCTTTCCTTCTGTGGTTTGGGTTTTTTCACTTTCTTCGTTCTTTCTTTCTTTCGTCTTTCTTTGTCATCATACTTTATAATTTCTTGTGACCAAAATATTTTCTAGAGGACAGGCGTTGTAAGTATTAACGTCGGAATCAGTGAAAACAATCAGTATAGATTAAGTTTTTAAGTCATACTTTCTCAGAAATGTACGTGCACAGGTAATTGAAGATTATCTGTAAGCAATCAGTTTTGGAAAAGCATAATTTTTGAAGAACTCTCTTACCCTGTGAGGGTGATCTAACATAAATGAATAAAATATATTCCTGTAGTTGAACTGAAAATAGGTACATATCTGTTGCTGAGTTCTAATAATTTTATTCTCTTTAAAAATTTGCATACAGTAAAATTACCAGTATTCTTTTGAACCTCCTATTTCTCAAAATTCGCATAGCTATCCCAATAACACTCTTAAAGCCTTAAGCATGTAATTTTATAAAGCCTCTTATTTCCATATGTCTCATAAAGTCTCCTGATAAAATGTCCCCTTTTACAATAGCCATCTTTGGAATATTTTATGATGCAGAGTTTTATTTATGTATGTTGGTTGTTCCAAGCCACTTCACATTATGGTGGTTCTATGATCAATGTGGCAAGACTGAATATAAGACAATGCAAGTATGGACCACTAGTTATGTTGAAACTCAGACCCTTTGAGGCTACAAAAGAGAACCAGCAAGTATGCATCCTTCAAGCTGAGTGAAAGCTAAATCATTGGATAGAAACAAACAACAACAGAATCATTATGGCTTCGTTGATCACTGTGGTGTTTAACTGACTATTTTAAGACATTTCTACACTTAGCTCTCTCCCCACTCAAGGTGCAGCAAATCACTTTCTTGTTAATAATGCATGTCTGGTCTTATCTTGGCTGTGTCTGTATCGCAGTCAGTGGTTGAAGTCCTCAAGACCACTGCCAGCATCCTGGCCCATAGGGGCCCTCTGCTGTCTTTGCTGTCCGCTAAAGAACTCAGACTACCAATGGAACTACCCATATTCATGAGTTACTTGTCACTGTTGCCTTTCAAGTCTTTTCTGGAGACTAATGGAATTTTTTTTTGTTTTGTTTTGTTTTGTTCTGGAACCCAGAAGACATTTATCTAATAAAATATTAGATCATAATTTCCTAAGAATTATTTTAACAGATTTAAACATTATTTTTTAAAATGGGTGAGTCAAAGTCATTTACACTACAGAAAAGTTAAGCATGTTTCCATCACCACTTTGAAGATAATAAAACCTCTTTCATTTCCATGTCCATGGGGAACTATGCACCCCAAGGTCCTCCACACATGGGACGGAAGAATCTTCTCAAGAACTCCCTGAAGTCAGGATTCATCAAGACATGGGTATTTGGGATGATCACAGCACATAAGCATTTCCACGAAGTGGACATTTTATTCCAGGTTTCAATGTCCTTCATTTAGTGCAGAAAAGTCAAAGACCTGAAGGTTTTCCTTGATCGTTTCAGGACTGAAGCTTTTAGGAATGGCAACTACTCCTTGATGGATGTTGAAATGCAAAACAACTTCAGCTATCATCTTATTGCACCTTTTTAGAAGTGCATCCTTTAACAAAGGTAGAGAAGACATATTCACCCAGGTTGGATTCCTAGTGGTCCCCAAAGGGCTATAGGCAATCATGACAATGTCATGTTGTTGGCAAAATTTCAAGAGTTTTGGCTGGGTGAAATATGGGTGGCATTCACCCTGGTTGCTGACTGGCCTGGGTTTGAGTCCTGGGTTGCTCAGGATGAGCTCCAGCTGGCCTGCTGTTAAAACTGGATACTCGGAGGGATTTCACCAAGCCAGCATCTTTGCACGCTTCCAAAGTCTCCCAAGTGGCACACAGATTTGACTTGTGATGTAACCATTTGCCATTCTCACCTATAGGATAGATTTCATCTCCTGGCTTAAGAGAGTATTGAGTATTTCAATGATCCACGCAATCTAGCTGGAGGACCTTCAGCTTCCTCCCTAGGCTTGGGAGACCAGCTCTCGGTCATATTTGTAGCCCATAAATTCCATGGTAGAAGATATCCTTCCTCTGCATTTTTCCTTCTGTTATTTCCCCCAATGGCCTCTGCGACTTTGTCTTCATTTTGGTAGATGCAGGCTTCATCAGTGTGTCAGCACTCCATGTCGATGACAACCTTCACTGATGGATTCAGACTAAATGTAGAGACAGACTACTTGGGCTTTAGTGACAGCTCTGCCTACCACCTACTTGCTCTTTGACCTTGAGTAAGTCAAAGGCCCCTGAGGGGTCAACTTACACTCTGAGTAGGTACCAAGTCCGATGACTGGAATGCTGTTTCCATCACTTAGAGGTATTCGGTGATTTGCAGAACTCATTTTCTTCATAGTGTCCTTTGATGCACAAAAACTTTTAATTTTGATGAAGTACAATTTATTGATTTTATATTGGGTTGCTGTGACTTTGGAGTCTTGGCTATTCTTGTACATTAATTTTTTTCATATCAATTTTGGAATCAGCTTATCTTGTTCTAAAACCTTTTGTTGGCATTTTCAATTAAATCAATTGATTAACTAAGGGATAATTTAATTCCTTAAAAGGGAGCTTTCTAACAAAGAAAGGTATGCCTTTCCATTTACTGAAGACCTTTCAGTGTTCTTCAGCAATGTTTTTAAGTTTGTCTCATATAGACACATTACAATTTTTAGATGAAGTTTATATCTAGGTTTTAATGTTTTATTATTGTAAATTACTCTGATGTTTAAATGTTGACAACTAACAAAAATGTCAAAAATACTATGTGAGCTACAGTATTTCAAACTATTCTATGATCCAAATTCAGGCCAAGTTCAGATCTGCAACCCCAGGTCTACTCCAGCTGTTCGCTCTATAGATAAGAAGGCTGAAGTCTAGAGATGTTGAGCGGCTGATTGAAGCCCACACAGCAAGTAGGTGGTAGGTAGAGATATCACTAAAGCCCAAGGCATCTGTCTCTACATTTCGCCTGACTCTCAATCCAGGGCTTTGGCATTTTACCAACCTCCATAAAATATTTGAGGGTCTAGGAAAAGGGCAAACATTCTTAAATCCATTGAGAACTTATATTTGCCTAGAGACAGACTTTATCAATCAAGATAGAAATTGGATAAGAATTATTAAAAAAAAAAAAAAGAAGAACATTAAAACAATGGTCAAATGAGAGAAAAAGCAAAATTCAGACAGACAGATACATACACATACATAGACACGCCCCAAACCCTCAGACCTCCAGGGCTTCCTGCCTGTGAACCGAAAGAGGGAGTGCGAGTTTCTTGGCCTCAAAGGCCCCACAGTCCTCCACTTCCTGGGGAGGCAGCAGGCCAATAAAGCCAGCAGAGACTCTTCTCCTCTTCATCGTCCCGGCCACCACTGCTTCAGCCTCTGCCTCCCAGCCTCTTTCTGAGGGAAAGGACAAAATGAAGTGGAAGGCGCTTGTCACCGCGGCCATCCTGCAGGCACAGCTCCCGATTACAGGTAAGGCCGATGTGTCCACGGCAGGGAACTTCTAGAAACTCTTTGTGCGTGTGTGGGTGTGGGGTGGGAGTGGAGCATGGGAAGGGGCTGGGGTCGTCTTCCAATCCCGCCCTCCTCAAATCCATGGGCAAGTGAGCAGTGAGGGGTCTGGCCAGGTTCTGGCATCTGCTCGGTCACTGCGGAGTTGGGCATGAGTTCAGAGCCAGCTTCTAGAAGATGCGGCTCCGCCAGGTACAGATTTTCCCCGTGATAAGAGAGGAAGAAAGAAGGAAGCAAGAGAGCAATCAAGGCAGGCCCAGGGTGGAGAAACGGAGAGGAGTATTTCACCGAAGCTGGATAGGATGGGAAAATGTCAGCCAGGCCATGTCTCGCGCTGCGACGTTCTAACCTCTATGGCTTCTTTCATCCTCTGGCTGGCTCCGTCACTCAGCCCCTTTCTTTCTTCCTTTGCCAATAAAGAAGGTTTCACTGGTCAGTCAGGGTCATGGCCTGGAACACCCCAGTGGGCCAGAGACTGAGTGGGGGTGATCAAGGAGGAAAGGGGCACGGGCAGGAAGCACCTGGCGGCAGCCTCCGCGGTGCCTCTGCCGCCTCACGGCCAAGGGTCCGTGTCTAGACTCAGCCCTGTCATGGCTGTCCCCTGCCCCACCGCCTGGGGCTGCCGGGTGATGCGGGTGACGCAGCATCCCGGGCTCCGTGACTCACCCCAACCCGCCCCTCAGGTGGCCTTCTAGCCCAGCCAGAGGGCCAGGCGTTGGCAGAACACGGGCAGATGAGAGGATGTACCCGGTTAAGTCACCACCACGAGCAGCGCCCAGCCAACAAGCGGGCTCCCTCCTTACCTCATTCCCGTTGGTGGGAGCCTCGCTTTGCTGCAAGCCTTTAGCTTCCACCATCATGTCTAGCCCAGGTAATGAGGAAGAAAAGCGGTGAAAAGAGGACTAGACAAACTGCTCAGGGGCATTGGCCTTGTGGCATCTTCCTGGGAAGCGGGGCCAGCTGAATTTCGATTTAAAGAAACAGGGAAGGTGGAACAAGCAAATGTCCTCGGCCCACCTGACGCTCCTGGCAGCCCACCTCAGCATGGGAGTTTGTTCAGGGGCCCTGTTGAGAGGTCGTGAGAAGCCATGGGCACTTCTGCTCCCACCAGGGAGTGGGGCACAGCCGTGGCCAGCGCCCCGGGCGTTCTGAGGCCTGTGCAGCCTCAGGGGTTTCTACCAGGTCACAGCTGTTTTCTCAGAAGAGCCTTGTGGGGTCTGAGTCACACACACCGTGTGGTGGGGCGAGGGTGCCCAAGCTCGCTCAGAGCAGCCCATGCTGATGTGCTGGGGACAAGGGGACCCAGAACAGCTGGAGTTTAGTGACTTCAGGGGAGACGGTCGGGGCAAAAGCTCTAGCTCTGGGCTTCAGGCTTGGGACACCGCACCAGGGAGATCATGTACTGTTTCAGGGCCTTTACCCGCAGTTTCCTCACTAGTCCGTTTGTGTTCGGCTTGGAGAGACCAAGGTAGGGGCAAAATGAAGTTACAGAGAAAAATGAAAGGCTGCTGGGTGACGGTGGCTGCCAAGAGTGGTAAACAGAACCCCACCCAGCAGACAAGATGGGGGCCCATGCCCCATTTCCACAAACAGGGGACAGGAGGAGACACTGTACATTGGCTGGATTTTTCGCTTCTCAGTGCCACTTACTTTGCCTCTGTGGAGACTGACATTTTAGCTCTTTTAGATAAGGCTAACAGACAAAAGTTTCTCCAAGTGTCCTAGCCAAGAAACGAGGTACAGTAAGGCAAGGCGTGACTCAGAGAGGCGGCGGCACCGAGGGCTGCGATGGCGCTCGCGCTGCCCGAGGGGACACCTCCGCAGTCTCCCCGGAGGAAAGGCTGCTCACAGAATTTCAGTCCGGTCTTCTCTCTCTTCTTGCTCAGTTAAGCGGCACATCACTTACACCTCTTTAAAATGTCTACTTTTTACTAAGCTGTTATATTTGCATTTCTTTGGAAATGCCCAGATTATCAGGATCAAAGCAAATGATGACCTGGTCTGTCCAAATGAGGAGGCCTCCCTGAGAGAGAATCTACCAAGACGGTCACCAGGGCTTGAGGCCGGAAGAACCTAAGATGGTGTGCCTAGTGGCATGGGCACACTTTTTCCTCCAGCGCCCTCAGTGCCTCTAGCTCCCTCCTCTGCAGTAGCCAAGCTTGCACCCGGCGGTCAGCGTGACCTTTGTCTTTTATCAGTGAGGAGATGCAGCTCTGACAGGCAGCCTTGGGAAATGCAAAGCTTCCAGGCTTGTGAGCGGCTCTGCTTTTAGGAAGGTGACTGGATGAGGTGGAGTGAGCCCGGCTAATCTCAGGTGGTGTCACAGCACTGCCGCCTCCTAGCTGTGCAACCTTAGAAAAGTTACTTAACCTCTCTGAGCCTCAGTTTTCTCACCTCTAAAGAAAGAATTATATAATATCTTCTTTGCAGAAATGTGAAGATGAGAAGTAATGCAATGTGCCCGATACGTAGTAGACAGCCAACAAGAAAAAATTGAATTGACTATTACTATTATTACGTCTTGGACAGTCTTCTTGTTTTCAAAACCCAAAAGCAGGAGATGGAAACCCATGGCTGGGATTCTTAATTTGCCGTCACTGCATTGTAAAGCAGCATTGGGCATTCTCTCCATCTGCTGAAATCCACCTCAGCACTCTTCTGACTTCTGGGCACACCCATACCAACACAGAAACAGCAATGATCCCAGGGGTAGGCCCGATGGGGAACAAAGAGCAGAGCTCTGGCTGGCCATAAGATGACTATTACGTCCACCGTTTTCATTTTTTAAAGATACTTACTCTGCAGGGGAATATTCTCCTGAAGTAAAAACACGTCTGAAAAAATATATATACAAGATGGGGGCTGTGCCCCATTTTCAGAAATCGGGGGAAGGGGAGAAAACTACACATTGGCTGGGTTTTTCGCTTCTCAGTGCCATTTACTTTTCTCCTCTGTGGAGACTGACATTTTAGCTATTTTAGATAAGGCTAATAGAAAAAAGTTTTTCAAAGTCTCACTTTGAAAGGAATCAGAAACTAAGAAAGGAATTAGAAACAAAATCCATCCAGTCATCATTGGTTGGGGTGGCCACCTAGGTTCTGAGCCAAAGGGCTAGTGTGGGTGAGGGCAACTGAGTATCTAAATGCAAACTTCTTGAACACTAAGTCTTTGCTGAAATTGCTTGGAGGCAAACGTGAAGCAAGCTTTTAAGTGATACGAGCACACACTTTTCATCAGTGGCATCTTCACCACCAGATTGTTTCGCCTTCCAGTCACCTAGCTCTGCTCACCCAAATGAGCTACTTAACTTTTCTATTTTAGCATTTCTCAGGCTTACTAGCCTAGATATCACATCTGCTGCTGCTGCTAAGCATCCCCCCAGAAACGGCCCTGGGGACTCTGGCTTAGGTGAATGACACTGCTGTATTCATTTTTAAATTCTTTGGATTTTTTTGCTTTTGTTCTTTAAAAAAACTGATTTAATTGTTATTGGATTTACACTTTTCCAGTCAAAAGTCGCCCAGCATTGTGTCTTGTGCGTTATTTAGAAGGGTCCAGATGCCCTGAGGGAAGTCTCTTAGATTAGAGTTGTCCAAACACATGCTTTGGGAATCCCTTTCTCCCAAGCCTTATTTATCTAAGGCTTAGGACCTACATAGGTCAGCTAATTGACTTAATAAATACTGGAAATAGTTCAGAATAAATTTCTTAGCTCTGCTTGGGCCAAAGCTAATTTTAATTAACACTAAAGTGATGGTGTTTGTTAGTCAATTTGAACAAACATTCAATTTGGTTTAAAAAAAATTAAACTGGTCATTTACCTGTTAATTGAAACCAAATGATTGCTTTAGTGAATGCATGTACATAATCTGTCTTCCGGTCTAAAAAAACAACTTTAAGTTCCCTGAAAACAAAGACGCCCCTGTCACGCTCACAGCTCTACCCAGCGGTTAGCATGGTACCTGGAGCAGAGTCAATATGCAATAAGTATCAATAAGAATTGTTGAATGCACTTTGGGGGGCCAAGGCTGGTGGATCACCTGAGATCAGGAATTCGAGACCAGCCTGGCTGACATAGTGAAACCCCATCTCCACTAAAAAAATGCAAAAAATTAACTGGGTGTGGTGGCAAGCACCTGTAGTCTCAGCTACTCAGGAGGCTGAGGCAGGACAATCATTTGAAGCCAGGAGGCAGAGGTTGCAGTGAGCCGAAATCGCACCACTGCACTCCAGCCTGGGTGACAGAGCAAGACTCCATCTCAAAAAATAAATAAAATAAGAATTGTTGAATGAATTAAAAGGTGAGTGAATGAAGGAAATCTAGATGTTTTCATATGATTACATTAACTTGAATGGTTTATTTGGAGGGTATGTTGAATTGGCATTATTTAGACCTTTAGAGAACACAGTATCAAACAATTTAAAAAACAAAACAAAAAACAGAAATTAAACCGGTGGAGGGGACAGGGCAGTTTGAGTGATTAGAATTACTTGAAATGAGTTGCAAGGATGGTTTAAGATAAAAATCCTGCTGTTATAAAAATTTTCTGGTTGGACCATATGAAATTTCCACTATTTGTTTATTTCAGACCTACAAAAAATATAATTTCATATGATGCAAATAACATTATAACTAAAAATAAAGAAATACGCTTTTTTTCTGATTAGGCTTTAATACTAGAGAAAGGCAGAAAATAAACAAAGCTAAAACTGTTGGAGATTGTTAACTAGTGAACGAAGATAAATGAATGGAAGGCATCAAGGAAAAAAATACTAGATTATAGTATAAATCACAGTATCCAATCACCCAGTGTCTTGAAAATATGGAAAGAAAAAAAAAAAAGCAAGATACTTACTATTAGTCTGGTTTGATCCAGGTTACTAAATAATATTTCAGGTAGCCAACATTTTTCTCTTCTCTTAGTTTGAGATATTTTAATAAAGATATCATAAAAATCATTGAAGGAAGTTAAATTTTTTTCAAAATTCCTAACAAGCCAACCCAATAATATTGCATTTTCACTTCTTTATATTCCAATACAACATTTTTTACAAGTGTGTACACATCTTTTTACAGTTACCATAAAAAACACTTTCAAATGCTTTTTTTCTTCGTATTTTATTATAAGCATTGTTTTCCTGTTTAGCCTTCGTGATTGTTTTTAATTGCGATGTAAGCTTCCATAGCGTCCATGCATCGTCTTTTCTTCACTATTTCCTTATTGTTGAACATGTGGACTATTTAGAATTTTTGTTATTCTAGCTAATCCTACAAGAAAATCTTTACATATGTAGCTTTTGTTATTCCTTGGGCAAATCCAGGAATGGCAATTGAAAGAATGGGTTAAAGTAAAACAGCATGTCGCAGGATACTCTAGACTTCTGTTGAAAACAATCCCATCAAGGAAAGAAAATGTTTCTCTAACTCTCTGGGGCCAGCTCCAAGCCTTTGTGTCTTCTCTGGAGCAGGCACTACGGTGGAGACAGACGAGGCTCTGGGGCGGCCTTCCCCTCCCCACCTCGGAACCCTGCTCTTCCTCTGCGAGATGGCGGCAGTGGTGCCTCCTCCCACAGGGAACTGGAGTGGAGGTCTGACTCGGAAGTGCCTAGACACGAAAGGCGCTTGGAAAGCCAGAACCGTTAGCATGGGCGCCTCCGTTTTCCAATCTGCAAGATAGAGTGTCATGTGCCCAGCGCAGTAAAGGGGAACACTGGACTGACATGCTTGTTGTCTTCCTCTGCCATGACAGTGCAGCGTATACTGGGGCAGAAAAGTCTCCCTAGGCTTTAGTTTTAGCATCTGTGAGATGAGAAATGATGACAGAGTTGAGCATCCCTTTTAACTACAAAATGAATTGTGTGTGGTCTTGAAATGGCAAAGTTTTAAAGGACGTTAAAATGACATTAAAGTTTTAAATGTCTTAGCCCCTGATCCTTTCCCCACCCCACAGGTATTGGCTGTCAGAATTCAGAGTCTGAGCTTCCTTCTTCCTTGCCTCTCCAAATACTTTTAAAATCTGGGCTCTCAACTTATCGCAATATTTTTGACGTTCTAAGGAGCCTCTGCTGTGAAAAATCCAAGGACGAAGTCCAGCATTTCTGGACCGTCCCTTCTGCTTGCGCATCGGCTGCAGGTTTATTGGGGGCCGCCCAAGGGCTGAGAAAGCGAAGTACTGCCTGAAGCAGCCAAATTGCAGTGGTGAAAATGTGAGGCGTTTTCACTGTCCACTTTGCTTGCCTGTTAGGATTTGTGCTACTCAGCAACTAATTTTCAGGCTCCAGGAGAAAAATAAATAAATAGAAAGCATTAGAACAAAGACAGGCAGGACCCTTGCCAGTCCAGACCGCCCGCTCTCTGAGTGCCGCCATCCCTTTTGAGTTGCAAAATGCGTGTCCGTGCCTTTATTTATTGAACCCTCATAACCATCCTATGGCAAGTAACAGAAGAAGTAGCAGGATCTATCTCTTCTCATGAATGAGGAAAGTGGGGCTTCTAGGTCTGGTGACTTGCCTGGGTAGAACCGGGCTGCTAGCACAGTTTCTGGGAGCCCTCGATCAGGGCCTGTTCCTCAAACACTGTGCGGCCGCTCGCCCGGGTCACGCACCGTCATGCACCCAAAGACCCAACTCTGAAGCCGACTTTGCAGATATTCCCCTGACTAAGCACTTAGTACTATTTTCCTCTCAATTTTTGAGGTAAAAATAATTTTGACGCTGAATATTTTCATTTAATATACATTTTCTGCTGAGTATGAATATTAGGTAATTAATATAGAACTGTAAGTTTTTCTAGGACATATTATTATGGTTCTAAAAGTAGAACTTTTTCTCTGAATCTGATAAATCCATGGTATCCATTTTACTCTCAGAAAATGTATCTATTTTGGAACTTCCTGAGAGGAACGGGCCTCAATTTGCAGTTGGACACACTCCTGCGTGTGCAGGTGCGCACCCCCACAGCCTCACCTTATGCAGAGGTTAGAAGTAAAATGTAAATTAAATCATATTTGAGAGGTTTTGCCCTACATAAATTGTCTGTAATTAATCTGCTTGGTAAGAATGATCTCCATACAGTGTGAAAGGTTTTATGTGTATGAGATTCTCTAAAAGAACAGCACACTGTTACACACACACTCTGAATTGAGATTTGTTTTTTCACTAACTCCTCCAGGACTGGGAGAGTGATCTTTGAATGACAATGTCTGTAATCTGTTCACAATTATTTATGTCACATTTTAGCCTGGGGTTCACCTGCAGGCTCGAAGGAGTGCAAATTCTTGTGCTGTTGATTAGAGCAAAGCAAAAGATGGTTTGCTGGTGCTCAGAGCAAATGCACAAAGCATTCAACAGCTGGAGATGCGAATATCTGAGACTCTTAGCGTGGCGACCCCCAAAGCTGGCTGAGAGGAGGGCTAGGAAGAGGGGAAGGATTCAAGTGCTGCAGCAGGATGTCTGTGATGGGCTGTAGGTGCTGCTGCCTTTGCCAAGCCATGGTGGGTGGGGAGGAGAGCTCAGAATGGAAACCAACATCACCATTTAAGATTAACAAACCCCTACTCCCCTCTTTTGCTGTAGATACTAGAGTCTGCTATGTCTTCTTGTGTTTTGCAAATTCCCCACCATGCAAAATTATACTGGCTCCAAGATAGAATGTGAATGACCTGCCCTTTTGTCATCTGGGCTGGGCGTGATGGTGGAGAATGGAAGAGAAGAATGATAGGGGAAAAAGTAGAAAAGACAGACTGGGGTGGGGAGCGGTGCAGGTTGTAGCCTGTTTTCCTGGGAGATTGACTGGCCAGAGCAGCCTGTTGCAGGGAGAAGGCAGCTGAGCTAGGTGACCCATTACAGGAAGAGCCTGAGCCCGAGTGCCAGGGGTTGTAGGCCAGTGTGGGTGCTGCCACTGTGCACACCAGCATGTGTTTACCCATGTGCTCTGGTGTTTGCAGGTGTCTGTGCCCCTGTGGGCACGGGCTGGTGCATGTGGTGCTGTGTGTTTGTAGGTGCGTCCTGACATGCCTGTGAGGTGTGCATGCATGTGCGTGGTGCATGTATGTGCTCACCTGTATGCTGATGAATGTGTGCCTGTGTCTGCAGGATTGTGTTTTTCTGTGCAGCAGTGAGTGATTTTGTATGTATGGTGTGTGTGGTTAAGAGGAGTTTGGTGGCAGCAGGACAGCTCTATAGAAGGAGAGGCAAACGTTACCCGAGCTCGGGGCTGGCAGTGTGGATTCTGGGTAGGTGAGCAGAGATGCGGAGATGCCACAGATCAGGTTCCAGGGATTCTTTGGAGAAGGCAGCTATGCAGCTATGAAGAAACCACTCACACCTCAGATCATGGAGAGGTGTGAGTAGTTTCTTCATAGCTGCATAGACTTTTCAGGTTGGTCTGGCCTAACTGCCATCAGAGCTCTCTGATTTTCCAAGTAAGCCTGGCTCCTTTCCTGTTTTGTAGCTTTCTTCCTCTAAATTCTCCCGACTTAGAATGCAGACCCCACCCCATCTCCCACCTCTGGGAACCCTGTCCACCCCTTAATTCTAAGCCCAGATGTATGGGGATCTCCCAGACCCACTGTTGACATTGTTACCAACGTTAAAGTGACACAAGCAGGTGGAAAATTGTTGTTCTCAGAATTCAGGGTTAAAAACCCAACAGAAACAGTTCCCTAGGGTGAGGTGTTCCCAGAGCAGAGACTCAGCACCCAGATAGTTTCAGAAACACTTATCTGTCGGCAGAAAATGTCACCAGCTCCCCAAATTCTCACCAGTTCTTTCATCCTATGAATTTTGGCTAAACTAGGCAAAATGCATTTAATGTTTTTTTTCCTTTTCACTCTCAGAATAGCTTGGCAAACAATCCAATAAGGTGGTTCCTGGTGACCGACTTTGGCCATCAAGATAACCAGATGGATAGTGATTTTTCTTTTGTTTTTTGTTTGTTTTGAGATGGAGTTTTGTTCTTGCTGCCCAGGCTGGAGTGCAATGGCGCGATCTCGGCTCACCACAACCTCTGCCTCCAGGGTTCAAGCAATTCTCCTGTCTCAGTCTCCCAAGTAGGTGGGATTACAGGCATGCACCACCACGCCCAGCTAATTTTTTGTATTTTTAGTAGAGATGGGGTTTTACAATGTTGACCAGGCTGGTCTTGAACTCCCAACCTCAGGTGATCCGCCGCCTCGGCCACCCAAAGTGCTGGGATTATAGGCGTGAGCCACCACACCGGCCGTGATTTTTAATATCTGATTATTTAAACCATCTGGCAGGCCACTTAACTTACCAATTGAGTAAATATTTACCAAGCACCTCTCATGTGCCGCAAATCAAACAAGCAGTCCTGCAGATGGTTGGCTCAACTAGCCCGCTGACCAGGCCAGTGTCTTGAAGATGGAGGTTGAATGATTGAGAGCCCATAAGCAAAAGAAAGTGTCCCTGCTCCTGGAAATCATGTTCTCAATTTTTACAAAAAAGTCTAAATTTGTCTTCAGGCTCACTTCTTTATGGTCTCATCTAATTTTCATCATTTTATGGACCTGTGCTAATTTCCATGCTGAGTTTAATAGCAAAGGAAGCGTATATGGGGGGATACCACCCATGACTTTTGAGTCAGGCTAGAGAGCTTCAGAAATTCCTCCTTTGATTTCCTCAGAGTCAAGAGAAATCTTTGTCTTTTCTCCCACTTAACTATCAATGCTTCAAAGCCCAGACCTACATAAAATACACAAATGCTTTCTGGACAAAATGAATCTTGTCCGTTTTCTTTGCGTTTCAGTGGGAACAATAAAGATTGAGCTACAAAAGGTTGGCAAAGAGGATTATTCTTTTTCTTTCTATTAAACATAGAGGCTTCAAAAGAACAGCTCAGAAAGTCAAATAATTGTACCCACCATTACTCACCCATCCATCTCCCTGCTGACCTGGTCTGTGAAATCCCCTTTAAAAACTTGGCCAGCTCTCACCTGCCCATTGCAAATGCTGTATTGTTAAATGTTCCCATCTGTAATTCCATGAGGGATGCTGCTATAAAGCAAACTCCTTCCATTTCAACGGAGCATCTCGTCGGGGAATAGCTCTTTGGGGTGGGAGTGGTGGGGTGCCTCTAATTTTTAAAGCTTTGTAACCTCTTGTTGGAAAGGAAGCTGCTTGGAAACCAGAAATGGACTGTGAATAGAATTATAGCCACAAGCTCTTGCAATCCAAAGGGGCCGGTGGGGAGGACGTGGAGGGTAAGATTTAGGAAGCCATTTTTGATCTTTATGACAATTTCTTGATTCTGTCGGTTTGGAAGACACATCTGCTATTTTTTAGCTAAGCTGTAAACACAAAGTGTCAGACCTGAAGCTGACCTAATTTCTTGTTTGGTTTCAAACCATAGCTTCTTCAGAAAATTCCTGTCAGCCATTTTGAAGAGCACAAATTGGCTCCTATATGCCAAGGGATAGAGAGAAATTGCTATTTAAGGATTTTTTTTTTTTTTTTAAGATAGGGTCTCACTTCTTCACTCAGGCTGAGGTGCAGTGGTGTGATCACAGCTCACTGTAACCTCGAAATCCTGGGCTCAAGAGATCCTTCTACTTCAGCCTCCTGAACGGCTGGGACCGCAGGTGTGCACTGTCAGGCCTGATTAATTTTTTATTTCTCTTTGTAGATACAGGCTCTTACTACGTTGCCTTGTCTAGTCTTGGAAACTCCTGGGCTCAAAGAATCCTCCAGCCTTGGCCTCCCAAAGTGCTGGGATTACAGGTGTGATCCCACCACTGTATGCACCATTACTCACCCACCCGTCTGCCTGCTGACCTGGTCTGTGAAATCCCCTTTAAAAACCATCCGGCCTATTTAGCGATTTTTAAATTTGAAGTTGAACATTTTTTTTCTTTTTTTTTTTTTTTAAGGCAGAGGCTCACTCTGTTGCCCAGGCTGGAGAACAGTGGTGTGATCTCGGCTCACTGTAACGTCTGCCTCCCGGGTTCAAGCGATTCTCCCGCTTTAGCCACCTGAGTAGCTAGGACTACAGGTGCGTGCCACCACACCTGACTATTTTTTTAAATTATTTTTAGTAGAGACGGGGTTTCACCATGTAAGCCAGAATGGTCTGGATCTCCTGACTTCCCACCTTGGCCTCCCAAAGTGCTGGGATTACAGGCGTGAGCCACCGTGCCCAGCCTTGGAGTTGAACATTTTATAGCACATTCAAGCCTGGAATAATTTCAATTAAGAAAGAAAAGAATAGAAATCTAACCTTCTAATTGGCCAACCATCTAAAATTCAGTGTAGAATGATCAACAAAGGAAGACAGTATGGAGTTGCTGGGTCCTCTCTCTGGGGTCAGAAAAGAGGCCTGGTTTGCCTGGCTCTGCATGTTTTCCCTGTAGAGTCCTTCAAACACACGGCCTTTCTCCGCCAGCTTTGACTCTGGGTCATCATCTCTCTCTCCAATCACCATTCTCTTTGAAGGTTAAAAAAAAAAAATGCAGGCTAGGTGTGGTGGCTCACACCTGTAATTCCAGAATTTTGGGAAGCCAAGATGGGTGGATCACCCAGGGTTAGCAGTTCAAGACCAGCCTGGCCAACATGGCAAAACACCATCTCTACTAAAAATAAAAAAATAAAAAAAAAAAAAAAAATTAAGCCTGGTGCGGTAGCATACTCCTGTAGTCCCAACTACTTGGGAGGCTGAAGCAGGAGAATCACTTGAACCTGGGAGGCAGAGGTTGCAGTGAGCCAAGATCGCACCATTACACACCAGCCTGGGTGACAGAGCGAGACTCCGTCTCAAAAAAAAAAAAAAAAGACAAAAATTCAGAGGAAACATACAGTAAGCCATATTTAATGGAGTTCTGAATTATGTAAATTTGAAAAATTGCAGTCTAAAAAATTCATAAGGTCTCACTTTATTTGTAATATTCAAAATAATGTAAGATTTTACATCTGTTCCTATGAGAAATTAATCAGAATTTCACAAAGTCTTTAGGAATGCATCTCTCATGTAAAGTGTAACTACTTGGTAGTCAGAAGTGGCTTGTGGCAATCTCATGATTAGGCTGGGGTAGGGGTTAGGGTGCTGCCGTTTAGTGCTACCTTCAGTGACAAGAAGAGTAGACAGCCAACCTCGGCAACATAGCACAAACCTGTCTCTTCTTTCCAATTTTAGTATATGTGCTGCCAAAGCGAGCACGTCTTCTAAAACACATAAAAAAAAAAAAAGAGAGAAAGAGAAAAAAAGTATTTGCTGAGCACGGTAGCACCTACCTGTAGTCTCAGCTATTCGGGAGGTTGAGGTGGGAGAATTGCTTGAGCCCGGGAGGCCGAGGTTGCAGTGAGCTGTGATCACACTACTGTACTCCAGCCTGCGCAACAGAGGGAGACTTTGTAAAAAAAAAAAAAAAAGAAAGAAAAGAAAAGAAAAAGAAAGAATAGTGGACAGCATCTCTTGGGAAGATTTTCTGTGGCCATAGTGGGACTGGGCTGATATGTCAGAATCAACGGAATATTTGAGAAAGTATTACGATACCTTCAAGTTCCACTTCTGGATTTTACCAGGGAGAAATGATGGCTAAAGAGAAAAAGAATCCAGATCATGAAACTGCCATGTCATGAGCAAATGGCAAAGTCAGTCCTTAAACCCAGGACTTTTGCTTCTTGCTCTAGCTGCCTGTCCTCTGAGCCACCAAGCTGCCCTGTTGTAAGTAATGTCGCTTCTGGAGCCAGCCACTTGGGTCTCAGGTGTGTGTGATGAGACCCCACATCAGAAGGACAGCCACATCAGAAGGACAGCCACAAAACAGCTGCAGGTGGCTGGACCACCTTAGCTCAGCCTGTCCACGACGGGGATGGCCTTTAGCTGTTTCAGGGGATGCAGAACAGCGCCGGGTCATCCCTAGAGTGAGGAAACCCCTCTCCCCTCCCCCTCCTCCCTCTACTCTAGCTTCTGCAGGCCAAGTGGCCATTATCATTAGATGTTTTGCCCTGTAGTGCCATAGGCCCTGACCTGCCCACCTATTGGGCAACAGGCTACTGGAAGACAAGGGGCAGCCCTTGTGCCTTACCTCACATGAGCTGCATTCATGCAGCCTTCCAGAGAAGATGAGGTTAGCCTTCCACCCAAATCCTTTCAGGAGCGAGGCAGGCAGACGGCAGCAGGAAAGCTATAGACACACAGATACATGCAGACACACGCAAGTCAATATAGCCAGAGTGCTTTTAGTCTATAAAGATGTTCAGTAAAAGTTTAATGAGTGAAGTGACCAAAATACCATGTATTATTAGTATATCTAGGCTTAGACAATGTCTTATGGTATGTAAATCATACCTCAATATAGTTTAAAAAAAAAAAAGCTACTGAGGAGGCCGAGGCAGGAGGATTGCTTGAGCCCAGGAGTTCCAGGCTGCAGTGAGCTATGATTGTACCACTGCAGTCTAGGCTGGGAGACAGAGCAAGGCCCTGTCTCTAACAAAAGAAAAAGAAAAGAAAATGTCAGCTATGTATAATGGAACCTTCACTCACCAGAGGAAGGCCTTGGAAAGTTTTGTTCAAGAGAATATTATAACAATATGTAAATACAGGTAGGATATTTAAAGAAAAACCGGGCTGGGCGTAGTGGCTAACACCTGTAATCCCAGCACTTTGGGAGGCTGAGGCAGGCGGATCATGAGGTCAAGAGATTGAGACCATCCTGGCCAATATGGTGAAACCCCGTCTCTATTAAAAATACAAAAATTAGGGCCGGGCGCGGTGGCTCAAGCCTGTAATCCCAGCACTTTGGGAGGCCGAGGCGGGTGGATCACGAGGTCAAGAGATCGAGACCATCCTGGTCAACATGGTGAAACCCCGTCTCTACTAAAAATACAAAAAATTAGCTGGGCATGGTGGCGCATGTCTGTAGTCCCAGCTACTCAGGAGGCTGAGGCAGGAGAATTGCCTGAACCCAGGAGGCGGACGTTGCGGTGAGCCGAGATCACGCCATTGCACTCCAGCCTGGGTAACAGGAGCGAAACTCCGTCTCAAAAAAAAAAATACAAAAATTAGCTGGGCATGGTGGCATGCGCCTGTAGTCCCAGCTTCCCAGCTACTTGGGAGGCTGAGGCAGGAGAATCGCTTGAACCTAGGAGGCGAAGGTTGCAGTGAACTGAGATCATGCCATGTTGCCACTCCAGCCTGGCGACAGAGAGAGACTCGTCTCAAAACAAAAAAAAAAAAGAAAGAAAGAAAAAGGAAAAGAAAAGAAAATGAAAAAGCTGTAGTGAATTATTTGGAATTGTGAGGACTCTTCTAATTTACTTGATTTCATGTGTGTGAATTTTCATTTATTGGATTTTTGTAGAATCTGCAGATAAATTAACTTTTCAAAAAGAGAGACGTGCCCAGATTTTCCTGTCAGTCGTTCACCAATGGATGAGATCCCAAAGAGTAGGCAGGATTGATCACCAGGTTTTGGAAAGGTTTCCTTCTAAGGGCTTTTTAATGAAGCTCATTCTAACTGAGATTCCCACTGCCCCACTGCCCTGGCATCCCATTAATGACAAGGAGGGGCCGATAAATGCCTCTTCGTGCCAATAAATCAATGGCATCTCTGATTCTCTGCTGAGACTGTCCCGGACCATGATGATCATAAAGACAGTGACCCCCTGATCCTAGGCCTTGGCAGGCAAACTAGCCTCTGCTAGTGACAGGGTGTCCTGCTAGGCTATGCTAGCTGGGGAGAGAAGACTAAAACCAATGAGAGAAAAACAAGCAATTTTCCTGTTAGTGAAGAGGCCTTGTTTTAATCATACATTTCATCGTCGGAAATATCATCAGGGACAGACATAAACTGCAGAGCATAGCCTTGCCTTAATTCATTTAAAATGCATTTCTGAGCAAGCATGATTGTGTGCCAGGGGCTGCCCTGCCATAGGTCACCATTAGTGTCTCAAAGAACTCACGCATTTCTAGAGGAGAAGGATATGCCTGACTGGTAAACTGATCCGAGGGTTGATAACTGTTAACAAGCAGGGCTTGTTTTATGTGCTGTTTCTGTGCCTTAGGTCAACTAATCCTGTGGCATTTCTATTGATGCCCCCATTTCACAGGTGGGGAATTCAGCCTTGGGGTCCGTGGCTAGCAGGATCACAGCCAGCCTTTGGCCCCAAGCAGCCTGCCCTCCCTCCCCCCACCATGAACCACATTGCCTATACTCAGCACTCCAGGAGCCCAGAGATAGGAGTCTCCCTCATACTTGCCACAGGCTTGGAGGGAGGAGTTGAGGTTTGTTTGTCTCATTAAGAAGGGAGTTAGCAAAGGGCAGATCTGGTGGTGGGGATAGGATTTTCTGCCCCAGAAAACCAGGAAACACTAGCTGTGACTCTAGGTAGCCCCTACTCCATCCCTGAACCTCCCTTCCTACTCTCAGGCTGGTTCTGGGATGAAGAGGCAGGGGTCGGGGGCACCGCCCTTGGCACCCTAACTGGTAGCCCACCCCTTCTCCAGGCCAAGTCTTCAGCTGCCGCCATGATTCCTGCTCCAGGCAGACCCTGTTGCCACCTGCTCAGATGTGCCATCCTTCCATGTCCCAAGGAGCTGGCTCCTAAACGTTCAGTGACGTTTATAACAAAGGCACTCTTCCCCAAACTATGTTCAGCAGGATGTTAATACTATACTACAAAAAGAAGGAATGGACATTTGGGAAACGATAGCTTAAGTACACTGAAGAAGGGGGTTTGTGTTTGTTGTTGTTTAAGTGCAAGACTTTTCCAAACCTCTGTCTGCAATTGTGCGTTATAGGTTCCCGGGGTGGGGGGGGTAAGGGAGGAAGATAAGGTTATGTAATACAATGCAAATTAATTTCACCCCTCTTGGCATCTGGTTTTTCAGGAAACACCTATTAAGTGACCTGCAGAATACAGAGCAAGGCTCTAAGAGGAAGTTATTCTTATAGGCTTAGGCTGGAGGATTAAAGGAAAGCATCCTGGGAGGTAGGATTTGAATGGATAGGACTTAATGCAAAAGGAGGAGGAGGAAACTTTGCAATCTAGGGCATGGCCACAGCCTATGACAAATGCCCCAGGGGGCCTCCTAAACTCTGTTCATTCTGAATACCCGTGGGAGCAGACACAAGCTGCCGCCCTCCTGTGTGGTAAGGCTGAGGTAGCTGTGCCAGTTTCCTGGGACTTGGCAGCAGGATGAAGTTCCAGGTGTTAACCTCAGTAGCTAGCCTCATAATGATTCCTTTCCTCTTCTGACTCACTTCCCACGTTCCCCATGTTCTTACTGTATGTGTTTCCTAGGGCTGCCTTCAGAAAGTGCCACAAGCTGAGTGGCTTAAGAAGCAAAACTTTATTGGCTCACAGTTCTGAAGGCTAGAAGTCCAGAGTCAAGGTGTCTACAGGGTTGGTTCCTTCTGAGAGCTGAGTGGGAGAATCTGTCCCATGCTGGCAATCTTTGGTGTTCCTTGGTTTGTAGATGTATCACCCCAATCTCTGCCTTCATCTTCATTCACGCTACATTCTCCGTGTGTGTGCATGGCTCTGTGTCCAATTTTTCCCTTTTTTTTTTTGAGACGGAGTCTCGCTCTGTTGCCCAGGCTGGAGTACAGTGGCGCAATCTCAGCTCACTACAACCTCCCCCTCCCAGGTTCAAGCAATCCTCTTGCCTCAGCCTTTTGAGTATCTGGGATTACCGGCATGAGCCACCACACCCAGCTAATGTTTGTATTTTTAGTAGAGACAAGGTTTCACCATGTTGGTCAGGCTGGTCTTGAACTCCTGATCTCGTGATCCACCCATCTCGGCCTCCCAAAGAGCTGGGATTACAGGCTTGAGCCACCTCACCCGGTCCCAATTTTTCCCTTTTTGTAAGGACACCAGTCATATTGGATTAGGGCCCACCCTACTGACCTCATCTCAACTTGATTATCTGAAAGCACCCTATTTCCAAATAAGGTCACATTCACAGGGGGTTAGGACTTCAATATCTTTTGTGGGGGCACAGTTCAACCCATAACACCTACCGATGGTTTCTGGAATCATCTCTCAAACTATCTGTATTCTAATCTTTGTTTCAGGGTTAGCTTCTAGCAGAACTAAATGTAAGACACCTTTTTAAAGATGGTACCTCAGAGGTTCAGAGAGATTGTGAATGTTCTCCCTAGCATAGTGTAACAAGTCTCTTGCAAAAATCCTGATTTGAGTCAACACTGTCATTTCTTACTGAAATCTAAGAATATGCCTCCCAGCTTCTTCCAAGACTATCTGGGGGAGTTGTTTCTAGGATGGCTCAATTTATTTGTTTTGAACACTGATGGCTGTTCACCACATTGTGGCTCAATGGGTGTTGAGGGCACGTTCACATGCAATAAATGCACAGGGCTTTGCCATTAGGCATCATTAGGGAAGAATGCTTCCAGCATGCTGCATAGGCATTCTCTTCCAGCCTGGTTTCCTATCAAGCACATGCTGAGATGACTGGCTCAGATGGAGATTATGGGGTTGCTGAGCCAGCCCTGTCCCCTCCTTATCTCCGGAAAATGGAATAAATGTGTGTCAGAAGGGAGGGTGCCTCCCATCTCGGGAGCACCGGGGTTGCCCTTCAGAAAAACATCGCCAGCACATTTTGTAGTCTTGAAATGAATCTGAGTGGCAAGTCAAGCGGCAGAGCTTGTTCTGGATTTTAGACAGTTCTACCTGCGTCTTCCTCTTCCCTGCTCCAGCTCTGACATCTCGGCTCCACATGCAGTGGTCTGAACTGGTAGATGGACCCTGACAGGAAGAGAGGCCAAGGTGGCAGCTGTGGCTCCGCCTTCTGGTACCCTTGGCTGGTGAGGGAAGAACAAACGCAGATGTGTTTCCAGGTCACAGCTGACAGGGCTCCACCTGTGAGGTGGGTGGTTCCAGTTCTGTTTGGAGTCAAGAAATGCTGCAAATATGTTCTCCTTGAGAGAGACACTAGGGATTGGCCATTTCTTTCTGCAGCTTCCTGCAGCCAGTAGCATTTGAGAAACTGAAGTAGGATCCAGCCCTGACTTGCAAGGGAACTGTGTGCGTGTGTTTTGGTTAAGAAAAAAGTTAGTTTTAGGAGACGTGCTTGTTTATAAAACAGATGTATAGGCCAGACAGATGTACAGGGATGACTTTGACTCTCTTTGCCATTGCGGGAAGGTGGGATGTGTATGAGCCCTGGTTAAGAACAATAGGATCAGAAGTCAGATGGCTGGGTCCAAATATACCTCCACCTGTCCGCACTCCCACTTTTCCAACTCTGTGTTTGAAAAGAAGCCTGTCTGTAAGCCTGTGCCCATCTCTGCCTGTTCTCATCCCATAGCACCAGGTTGACTTAGGCAGCCACACAGCTGGGGTGGTAAGATGGCCTCAGCGAGCGGATGGTATAGGGGCTGAGCTTAAAAAAAAAAATCACACACATCTCTTGGGGGGAATCCTCAAGACCAGTAACCCTCTCACTAGAGTGAAATGGAAAACTAAATGTGATTCAGCTGCCTGAGCAATAAAAGCATTTGTTGTTATTCTCTGATTCGCTCTGTTCATGGAGAGTTTAGTCATAGAAGTTTCTATTCTCAGAAGCTCACAGCACATCACAATACATAGCTCATTTGTCCTCAAAATAATTCTGCTCTGCATAAAGGGGTGTGTGTGTGGGGGTGGTAATTATAAGAAACCATGTGTGTTAGAATTGCTGTCAGCGCTTTGAGGTCATCAGAGGAAAGCTAATAAACAACACATACGTGCACAGGGCATCTCTCTAATTCAAAGCAGAAGTGCTGCTTGTAATCAAAGCATGGCATGTTTTATTTTAAAGTATTTTATAAATAACCTTTGAAACCGTGTTGATTGTGAAAGTAAAAATCTGGCATGCTGTTAAGGAGAGATGAAAACAGGCTGGAATTAAAGAGCAACACGAGTAAAGATAAAAATGACAGTAAAGATAAAAATAAAGCAATGGGTCACGTCAAGTCTTCGTCACATGGAGAATGGAAAGCTGCATCATAAATACCCCCCGCAATCATCCTGCGCATTCTCGTTTTAGCGCGATGCATTGTCCTCTTGGAAGGAATAATCTCCTTTGGGTCATGAGTAAAATAAGTTGGGTTCAATGTTTCCATTTCATGATATAGAGAATATTTCTCCAGTGCAGCATAAGAAATAGAATATTACCCAGGAGAAGCTTTACATAGGCAGTGATAATGTGGAAAAATCTAATAAAAAGAACCCACGTGCCCCAGAGAGGAGAAGCCTTCTGTGTGTGTGATTGTCGTCAGGTGACCAGTTAGAGCACACTTTGTAATTTTGCCAAATGCTTTTATGTAAATTACTTTATGAAAAATCCACAGCCCTCTGGGATGTGTGGGTATAGCCTCTATTACTGATGAAGGAACTCAAGCTTCAAGATTTGCTCAAGATTGGTTATCAGTAGAGTTGAGATTTGAATTACATTCTTCTGGATTCAAGTCCAAGCTCTCCCTCTGCACAGTTACATGCGGGCAGGTCGTGCATGCATATCTGGGGCCTGGTGGAGTGGGGTGAGTAACCTCACAGGAAGGAATGCCCTTCACTAAAATTTGCACCTAAGCTTCCATTATTACACATACTTTTCATTTTCTGTTTGTTTTCCTCTTAGAGGTTAAATTTTCCATTCCTGATTTTAACCCAAAGAAAGGCCACTCTTGAATAAATTCCAGGGGCTACTCTTGAATAAAGGAAACTGGAAAAAAATACACAGTGCCCACCATCTAGCTTAACAGGATGTGGACGCCTTCAGTTATGGCGAAATCTACACAGTTTAACCCTAGCAACAATTTCCCAGAAATAAAACAGCTGCTTTTTCTGATATTTGGTTAGTCCCCTGTTGGGTCAAGTCCCTCTTGATCGAATGCTTGGAGCAAGGTTTCTCCACCTCTGTGCCGAAACATTTGGGGCCAGATAATTCTCTGTGGTCATGGGCACAAGGAAGGCTGTGCTGTGCATTATAGAATGTTTAATAGCATCCCTGACCTCTACCCATTAGGTGACAGTAGCACTCCCCAAGTTGTGACAACTCAAAATCTCTTTAGACATTGCCCAACGTTTCCTGGGGGCAAAATCTGCCCCTGGTTGAGAACCGGTGGATTGGAGTCATCATTTGTGTTGATCAATCACTCCATAATGATTAGGCCATGATGGACAATTCAGGCTGACTTTATTTTGCTCCTTAAGTTGACCAGAAGGCTGGCAATTGGTCCATTGCAAAGCACTTTCCTGACACAAGCTGAAATGATGTCCACAGGAGCCCCATGTGAGCATGGCTTTGGGATGGTTCTTCCCAAGGAGGACAGTCATAAACCATGGGAAGCAACCACTTGACTCTGGGTGTCCCTGGTTTGCAAGTGCCATCTGCATTTCTAGATGGTAGGGTGCACAGAGCATAGATTTATGAGGCAATCAGACCTAAATTAAAGTTTTGGCTTTATCACTACCCAGCTATGTGATCTTGGGCAAGTTTCTTAGCCTCTCTGAAACTGTCTTCTTCTTTATAAAATGAAGAATACCTACCTTGCAGGGTCGTTGGGAGAATTAAAGACAATGTGTTTAATGAACCCAGATGAAGCTAGCCTCATAGCAATACTGTAATAAATGTTTTCAAGTACTATAATTTTAAAAGAATGAATGACTGCATGGAAAGGTAGAAAGGCCAAACAGAGTGCCTGAGGCATCTCCATGGAGGGTGCCAGTGGCCATGCCTGTCTGTGGCTGATGGCAAGACCCTTTTGATGGTCCCTGAAGCCTGTGATCATCTTCAGCTCCCTCGAGGCCCTCTTCACCTGGCCTCAGTCAATGTCCCTGCTCCTCTGACTCCTGAGGGACCAGAGCATTCCAGAATAGCTGTTAGGAAGATGTGGATTCATGCAGAAAGATGCCAAGGCCCTGGGGTGTGAAAGACAACCCAAGTCTGTGAGCTGCAGCGATAGAAATGTGAACAGATGGGCAGGATAGGAAGACAGTTCTTGACCTAAGCAGCAACAGAAGCCACTGCCTTTGGCCAGGACTGGAGGAGACACAGCAGAACAGGACTGGCAGAAGATGCCACAGCCCAGGGTCCCCAAGACTAAGCTATGGCACCATCAGCCATCCGCAGCACGATCTGTAGCAGGCACCAGGGAGAAAGGTCTAGACCCTCAGTAAACTATGTGACCAGTCTAAGGTCAAGCCGTGAAGGAGGCTTTTTTGGCATCCTTTTACTTCTCCCTTGGGCATCATGGAATCTGTGCTTGGGAAAGAACCTTGGAGAAGGTCAGGTGTGGCGGCTCACACCTGTAATCCCAGCACTTATGAAGGCCAAGGTGGGTGGATCACGAAGTGAGGAGTTCAAGACCGGCCTAGCCAACATGGTGAAACCCCATCTCTACTAAAAATGTAAAAATTAGCTGGGCATGGGGGCAGGTGCCTGTAATCGCAGCTACTCAGGAGGCTGAAGCAGAGACTTGCTTGAACCCAGGAGGCAGAGGTTGCAGTGAGCCAAGATCACGCCACTACACTCCAGCCTGGGTGATAGAGTGGGATTCTGTCTAAAAAATAAAAAGAACCTTGGAGATCTGGAGATCCCCTTTGCCTTGACTCCTTTATTTCACTGGCAGTCCTGAGAAAGGAGGTAGCAGGATCATGAAGCTGGTGGCTGAACCAGAAAGATGTTGTAGGTAAAATTCAGGTTATGGATGGAGTTGGCTTCCTCTTAAAGAGGGAGTACTGAGTTTGTTCCGTTGAGAGTTTGTGGTTCTAGCTCCGTTACCCAGGACTGATTCTCAGCCCAGTGCTCTTTCTGCTGTGCCAGGATGCATCCTCATTCTATATCTTATTTTAACTCATACTGTTTCCAAATCAAATACCAACAACATTTACAACCTTTACTTTCTTATTTATTTAATGCTGCCCCTGAAAGTAGTAATTTGCCACTAAGAAAGATTCCCCTGCCCTAAAATTATAAAGAAAACGAGAACTGAGCGAAAGAGGACCTGCAGTCAGCAATTTCACTGTATCCTATTTAAAATGAAATGGACTTTATTTTCCTCTTTGAGATCCTAAAACACCACACTTTAAAAGATGATATTTTTCATATCTTACAAGGTCAAAGCATACTTATTGTGGAAAATTTGGAAAAGGTAGAAAAGAACACAGAGAAAATAAAAATCATTTTTAAAAATCTTACCCCCCAAGACTCATTAGTATGTTGGTGACTGTCCTTCTAGGCTTGGATATGTGCATTTAATTTTGGGCACTGAGGTGGGCGGATCACGAGGTCAGGAGATCCAGACCATCCTGGCCATCACGGTGACATTTTGTAACTGTTCTTTTTACTCAGCAATAAATCATGGCCAGCCTTCCCCGTCATGAAATATGTCTCTGCATCAGCTTTAGTGCCTGTAAAATGCCATAATTTATTTTACCACTTCTGTCCGACACTTAGATGTCTTCAGGTTTTGATGCGTTATGAATAGTGTCGCTGTGGGCATTCCTGTGCATACATCTGTGCCCACATTTGTGGCTATTTCTTTGGAATGCATTCCTGGCAGTAGGGTTGCTAGGTCTCCCCTCACTGTCAGTGTCCCTGCTCTCCAGGGCCTGCCTTTTGTATCACCCGCCTCCTCGTAAAGATTCCTAAGTTCCAGGTCTATCTCCTTCTGATGGAGATCTCATGGGTGATGTGGTGCACATCATCCACACCCTTGCCACCAGCCTGCCGTCTAACGATGGAGCTGATAACCATTTGGGAACAGTCCTCAAACTTCTAACCAATTCAGTCCCTGTTTAGACTTCTTGTCTTGCCTTGTCCCTGGTTGTGTTCCTTCTTCTCCCCAACTTTGGCCCCTTCTCAGCCCCGTGTAGGAGGCCCAGTTTGTCAGCTGGTCTTGCTAATTTCTCTCTTGGCCCAGCCAGTCAGAGATCATCTAGGTTCCTTCTTCCTACTCTCTGCCCGCTCTGTAGAGCCAGATCCTCCACAGGATGAATAGCTTCAAGGCCAGAGAGATGCAAAACCTCCTTGCTTCAGGATCTAGGGACAAGCTGTTGTTTTTGAACAGATTCCCTTTCAGGAAGGTTCAAGTACTCACCCAAAGAGCAGGGAGCTGCAGTGCTCTAGTGATTCTGTGTGGCCCCAGCAGAACCAAGCTGCTGCATCAGCTAGACAATTGGTGGTGCCTTCAAAGTCATCTAGTCCAACCTGTCTTCCAACAGAACTCACACTCAATAGCTTCTTTGATGAATGGAAATCCAAACTCCTGAGAACACTTCTGATGAGCAAACTCCCTACCTACCTACCTACCTTCTGCTTTATTTCACAATTCTTGCCATGCAAAATGAACAAACGTACAAAAACCACTACTAATGCTTCATTCATTTATTTATTCAACCAATATTTATTATCTGCTATGTACCAGCAACAGTCTAGGTGCTTTGGAAACAATCATGAACAAACTGAACAACAACAACAAAATCCCAGATCCCATAGAAGTAACAATTAAAGACAGGGAGAGGCAATAAACGAGGAAAACTGAAAAATATGGCCGGGCACAATGGCTCACACCTTTAATCCCAGCACTTTGGAAAGCTGAGGCGGGCAGATCACTAGGTCAGGAGATCAAGGCCATCCTGGCTAACACGGTGAATCCCCGTCTCTAACTAAAAATACAAAAAACTAGCCAGGTGTGGTGGTGGGTGCCTGTAGTCCCAGCTACTCGGGCAGCTGAGGCAGGAGAATCGCTTGAACTCGGGAGGCAGAGGTTGCAGTGAGCCGAGATCGCACCACTGCACTCCAGCCTGGGCGACAGAGCAAGACTTCATCTCAAAAAGAAAAGAAAAATATATAGATAGTTGTGATACACACTAAGAAGAAAAATAACACAGGGAAGTTTCATAGAAAGTGTCAGGGTGGTGGCGTGGGGGTACAGTTTTGGGTAGGGTATGCAGGGATGTGCTCGCTAAGACAGCAGCAAGCCTTCCTTCCAGTCAAGCCAAGAAGGAAGTGAGTGGGCAAGTCAAGAGGGAACCTGGGAGAAGGCAGAGGGGGCAGTGCAGACTGGCATGTTCCTGGAACTGCCAAGAGGGGGTATGAGTAAAGGGAAGGCCAGCAGGAGGTAAGGTCAGACATACTGAGTTCTGGGGGGATGGGGAGCGAGTGACAGTTGCAAACAGGCTCGAAGGACATTTTGCTCTAAGTGAGATGGAGGTCAAGGACTTGGAGCAGAAAAGATACATGATCATGTGTTCGGCAGGATCATTCTAGCAGCTGGGCAAGGAATGTGCTGAGGGGGAATAAGGATAGACGTAATCCACCTGGAATTCCAGTTACTTGGGGGACTGAGGCAGGTGAATTGCTTGAACCCAGGAGGTGGAGGTTGCAGTGAGCTGAGACTGCGCCACTGCACTCACTCTAGCCTGGGAGACAGAGGGAGGCTGTCTGGAAAAAAAAAATTAAGGAAAATAGGGCAAAATAGGGAGGTGGAGAAAGGCAAGGAAAATTTGAGGGTGACAACTGGAATAACTTCAACAGAAAAGTAGAACAAGAAGCATATACCCCCAAAATATTCAGCCCCTTTCCTGCCTCCCCTTCCTCTCTGCCTCTAGAAGACTCCATGGTAGCTCCTGGAATGATGCCTTTTATAACCGTGGGGCATGTTCCTCCAGGCTGACACCTGCTAGGGGTCCCTGAAAACGGTGTGGGCCCAGCTTCCCTCCCACACACCCACCCCAGGAGGCATCCCTTTGAGATAGATCTGAGTGGTTTCCCACCTCCTTCTAGGGGTGAACTGTCAGTTCAAAAAGGACGTTTAGGGGGATGGGATGTCCCCTACCTGGGGCTAATGGGGGCTGGGGAGGTTGTTTATGAATTGAAGCTGAAGACAACAGCCTACGTGACCAGAAAGGAAAATTCCCCTCCCTGCGAGGTAAGAGGCTTCACAGAAGCTCAATAGCCTGTTGTTTTCTTTCTTTCTTTTTTTTCCTCTGTGCACACATAAGCTTCTAAATTTTGCAAACTGTTGCCTACCTTTGTCTCTGAAAGCAGTGGAAAATACTGGACTAACAAAAGTAGGTAACAGCCAGTGGGAGAATAGAGAGGCGAGGGCTCCTGGTCCACTTGGCGCCACAGGGGTTAAGCCTTTCTGTTGGGGAAGCAGCCGAACAGCAACCCCTGAGCCTGCTGACCTCTTCCAGCTCTCCTGGTCCCTCACACCTGTGAACTGTGAGCAGGCTCCAATACTGACAAGACAGTCTTAGGCTTGAGATAATTTTCATAGCATAGGCTTCTAATTTTTCCTCCAGGTTTTTTTTTGGCCTGGTAAAATACACATAACATAAATCTACCCTCTTAGCCATGTTTAAGTGCGCGGTTGAGTGGTATTAAGTACACTCACATTATTGTGCAACCATCACCACCATTGGTCTCTAGAATTCTTTTCATCTTGTGAAACTGAAACTCTGTACCCATTAAACCGTAACTCCCCATTCCCCCTCCTCCCAGCCCTAAACAACCACCGTTCTACCTGTGTCTCTATGATTTTAACTACTTTAAGTAACTTATATAAGTGAAATCATACCATCTTTGTCCCTTTGTGTCTGGCTTATTTCGCTTAGCGTAATGCCTGCAAGTTTCATCCATGTTGTAGCATGTGTCCAAATTTTCTTCCTTTTCAAGGCTGAAAAATATTTCACTGTGCGCATCTGCTGCATTTTGCTCATCCGTCCATCTGTCCATGGGCCCTTGGTCGCTTCTACCTTTTGGTGATGGTAAACGGTGCTGCTATAAACGTGGGTGCACAAATATCTCTTAAAGACCCTGCTTTCAATTCTTTTGGGTACATACGCAGAAGTAGAATTGCTGGATCACATGGTAGTTCCATTTTTACCTTTCTGTGGAACCACCAAACTGTTTTCCACAGCAGCTGTACCATCTTACCTTTCCACCCACAAAGCAGCACGGCGCTCCGATTTCTGCACATCCTCACCAACACTTGTGATTTTCTGTTGTTTTTAACTAGTAGCCATTCTAACGGGCATGGGGTGATCTAAATTTTTTTAAGAGAGGCAAGACATGCCAAAACTAGAATTTCAAAAATTGTAGATATAAAATAAAATAGATGAAATGTAACAAATTAACAAACTAATTTTAGAACTGCTTATATAAGTTCTTTCAAAGATAATTGATAATTTCTTTTTTGTTTTTTTTTGAGATGGAGTCTTGCTTTGTCAACCCAGACTGGAGTGTAGTGGTGTGATCTCAGCTCACTGCAACCTCAACCTCCTGGGTTCAAATGATTCTCCTGCCACAGCCTCCAGAGTAGATAGATTAGCATTACCACCATGCCTGGCTAATTTTTTAAAAATTTTGTTAGAGACAAAGGTTTACCATATTGGCCAGGCTGGTCTCGAACTCCTGACCTCAAGTGACCTGCCTGCCTCAGCCTCCCAAAGTGCTGGGATTACAGGTGTGAGCCACCATGCCCAGCCTTCAAAGTTACTTTCTAAAGGAAGAAAGGGAGATAGAGAGGGGAAGACAGAAAGAATGAGAGAAGAAAAACTAAGGAAGATGAGGCAAGATGGCAGGGAAGGGGGAGAAGTTTGTAGGCCGTGTCTGGAACACTGTTTTTGGAAATGTGAGGCCAGGCCTGGCACCCTCCTAATACACCCGAGCCTCCTGCCGCTGTAGGTCCCGGATGTATGGATTTGCCTGGGGACATTGGTTGCTTTCACAGGGACGCTCTGCGCTAGCAGGGACATAAAGATGAGCGTGCCACAGTTCCCAATTTGGGCCAGAAGGTCAAAAAAAGGGGTGGGGTGGGGGACACAGGCAGCTAAACTGGCTCTGCCTCCTGGGGCCAAAAGGCCAGCTTCCTCCCTGGGCCTGGCTGCCCGGAAAGCTCGGCGCGGGCACAGGTCAGAGGCCGAACTGGGTGGTATTCAATCTTGGGTTTAATGCATTTTAAAAACTGCTTTTGAAGGTGCAAATGCATCACAGCTCTTTCATTTCAGGGAAACCGCCTGTGAGAAAGGGGGAGGTGGGGAAAACGCTGGGCCCAGGAGGGGGCTGCCCTGGGCTTTTGTCTAACAAAGCCGCAGCTCCTCAGCAGCGGGGCTCTTGCCCTTTGAAAACCAATCGGGCAGGAACCCTTCAGCCTCCTTTCTGAGAGCCAGTCACATCACATTTTACAGATCTCAGAAGAGAGAGCCAAGTTCCTGCGCCCTGTCACTCCGGGTTTGCGTCCCATGTCTCCGACACCCTGTTTTTCTGAGCAAACAGCCTCTAGGTGAACAAGAGAATTTTCCTTCTCTCATCACTGAATAGGGTCAAACTTCCCATGGAATTCCACTACCAAGCCAGATGAATAGAGAGACAGCCGAGAGACCGCTAAACAGACAGGGCATTGCTGCTATCTCAATGGGAGTGTCACCTACTCACAGAGCAGTCAGGAAAGCTTTAATTAACCCTGGTTCCAGACACAAAAGCCCTCAGCAACATTTCATCCTATTTGAATAAATATTTTCAAAGAAGGTGATGTGGGAACACTTTTACTTTTGCTATTGGAGTGCTAATTTAATATCATATATAGTTTAAACGATCCTGTAAGAACCTATAAACACAGAGTTTGGGGCGGGGAAGGGAGGTTGGATCCTTCTAGGAACTCTCCTTTATCTCTTTCGTTTTTATTCTGCTGTGACACATTCCTCTTGGGAAAATCCTGCCCTGGATTTTTATTAGTCTTCTATCTGCTGTTGGGTATGAAAACCTCACAAATCCATTTTGTGCTTCTCGGTGGTGCCTTTCAAGTTGCCTCGCCACAAGGTGTGGACTAATGAATCAAATAGCAGGGGAACAGCTGCCCTCGGCCCTCTCAGAAGAGGCCTGGCCCACAGCCATCCTTCAGAAAACCCTCCTGGCAGGCCCTCCCTGTGCTCAGCACACTCTCGCTTCCGAGTTTTTATTCAGAGCTGCCTGAGCTACAAGAACATACTCACATACATGGCATGAAAACACGCGTGCACGTGCAAAACGGGAAATACTTGTTTGGCTCCGTCTGAGAGGATATTTTTTCAGAACACTCTCAATATTGTCATTACGTCAACTGCTAAAGATTCCCTGCTTGACAAAAATTTAATCAGGCTTCCAAAACTTCTTGTAGGCCCATCTGTGTACTTTCTTGTAAAATCCATGCTTAGCAAAGAACTCTGCCAAGTTAGTTGAGTACGATCCTCAACCCTCAATATCTGGTCCCCCTGTGTCTGATCAGGGTCCTCATCCTTCTCCATCCTCCAGATGTGGTCTGATCCTGCTGGCCTGTCTACAGCTGGAGTCCTGTTAGGTTGGTTTAGCCAGAATCCCCTCACTCCTGATGTTTCCTTTTGGTAATTTTCCTTTTGTTGTTGTTGTTTTGTTTTGTTTTTCTTGAGACGGAGTCTCACCCTGTTGCCCAGGCTGGAGTGCAGTGGTGCGATCTCAGCTCACTGCAACCTCTGCCTCCGGGGTTCAAGTGACTCTTCTGCCTCAGCCCGCTGAGTAGCTGGGATTACAGATGCGCACCACCACACCTGACTAATGTTTTTTATCTTTAGTAGAGAAGGGATTTCACCATGTTGGCCAGGCTGGTCTTGAACTCTTGAGCTCATGATCTGCCCACCTTGGCTTCCAAAGTGTTGGGATTACAGGCGTGAGCCACGGCACCTGGCCTCCTTTTGATAATTTTCTATCCACTGACCCCCTTCCCTGCTCCTTGGCATAAATGCCCACGTTGAGCCCAATCTCTCTGTCCCACCACAAGACCCTATTGCGGTTGTCACGACGGTTTTGAATGAAGTCTGCCTCACTGTGCTTTAACAGGTATTGTTGAATTATTTTTCTTTAACACATCTTAGCAGTAAACTTATTTTTAAAAATTTCTTAGCATGTATGATCATAATCCTTATAGCTGTATCATGATTTCCACTTTACAAAGAGTACTCATATTATTATCTCATTTGAGCCTCTTAACAAACCTTTTGGGGTAGCAATTGTTACTTCCATTTGACAGCTGGAGAAACTGAGGTTGAATGAGTTCCTCAAGGGAACCCAGCTAAAAAGTAGTATTATGGGACTGGCACACAGTGGCTCATAATTGCAATCCCAGCTGAGTGGGTAAGATCGCTTGAGGCCACAAGTTCAATACAGACCTGGGTAACATAGGGAGACCCCCATCCCTACAAAAAAAAAATTAAAAATAAATTGGTCAGATGTGGTGGTACATACTTGTAATCCCAGCTACTCAGGAGGCCGACGCAGAAGGATTGACACTCTGCGCCCAGGAGTTTGAGGCTGCAGTGCACAGTGATCATGTGCCACCACACTCCAGCCTGGGCAACAGGGTAAGACCCCGTCTCAAAAAAAAAAACAACAAAGCACTATGGTGGGACTGGGACCCACAGCTTCTCACTGCTAGCCTGGTGCTCTTTCTGTTTGGCCATGATGCTGTGTCATGAAATGGCACTCAATAAGTACTGTTGGAATGGTGGGGTGTGCCTGCCTCATAGACTGAGATCAGAGCCCACTCTGGTCAATGCCTCCAGTAAAGTTATGTGGTTTGAGCACTGGATGGAGGTGCCAGGCTGAGGCTGCCAGTGGGTCCTGGGACCTGCCTGTACCTGCTTCCTGGCAGTGTGTCTCCAGGGTCACCCACCTGGAGGAAGGGTCATCAGCTGGCCTGCACCTGCCTGCCATGGAGATGCCTTTTCTTTTTTCTTTTTCTTTTTTCCTTTTTTTTTTTTTTTTTTTTTTGAGATGGAGTCTCATTCTGTCACCCAGGCTGGAGTGCAGTGGTGTGATCTCGGCTCACTGCAACATCTACCTCCAGAGTTCAAGTGATTCTCCTGCCTTGGCCTCCTGAGTAGCTGGGATTATAGGTGCCCACCACCACGCCCACTAAAAATAAAAAAAATAATAAATAAATACAAAATGTTTGTATTTTTAGTAGAAACGGGGTTTCACCATGTTGTCCAGGCTGGTCTCAAACTCCTAACCTCAGGTGATCCACCCACCTCGGCCTCCCGAAGTGCTGGGATTACACAGATGTGAGCCACCAGGCCCGGCCAGAGCTGCCTTTTCTAACTCACACATAGGTATCAGAGCAGCTTGCAGTGGCCCGCATGAGTGGCCAGAGCTCCTTCACAGGGACTGCGGGGGGTTCTGTGCTGACCCCTCAGCAGGCAGCAAGCCCCACAAGCCAGGCAGAAAGGGTGTGGTAGCAGAAACTGGCCTCGGAAGTGTGGGAAATAGATCCGCTTGCCGTCGGTGGCATGCCTGCTAATTCATGCTATCCGCAAGCTCGAGACAGGCGCTGGACTGGGGGCTGGGCCTGAGGACATCTGAGCTCTAGTCCTAGATCTGCTGCTGACACTCTTTGGTTTTATTTTTATCTTTCAGTTTACAGAGTATTTTCACATAAGCAATCTCAGCTGATCTCCACCACAACACCCCAAAGCTGTCCCATCCTGGAGTTTGCTGCATTGCTCTGAGATGTTAAGTGACCTGCTCATGTCCCACAGCACTTCCTCTCCCCCAAGGCCAGGGCACTTTCCCCTGAGTTCCCTCTCTGTGGCTGTGGTGATTCGGGCAGGTCCTGTGTCCCTTTGAATTTAACTTCTCATTTGAAAATTGAGGGGGCTGGTGCAAGAACCAAACCAGTTTCTTGATCTTGCTGTGATGAAAACATGTTTTCTTTCCACTGACTTTTCCATGTTGCTGATTTCTTTGGCCTGACAATGCCTCCTCTCTTACTGTCTTGAGAGCTGAGGCCACCTGCCCCTCAGAGCACGGTGGTGTGTCCTTGCAGGGATCAGAGTGGGTGTACATGGCGGTGGGGGCCGTGGAAGGAGGCTTCCGGAAGATGGCCCACAGTGAATCTTAACCCTCCCCTCTCCAGCCTCCGCTCACTTTCTTTCAGTTAATAACCTGGTTGTTCAGCCTCTTTGGCAGCACCATAGTTTCCTTCCCCACCCCCAACATCCACAGCCCTCCTGGTCTCTTCAGAGCTCAGCCAGAGGAGGCAGAGAGTAAAACTCATGTTGTTTTTGTGGGAAATAGTTAAGACAAATTATACCCTCCAAAAGGGTCTGGTTGAATTTGGGGCTGGTGGCAGGCCTGAGAGGAGGGATTCCTGAGCTTGTGCCCCTTAATTTACTCCCTGCTACCCTGACGTTAACCACCTCGTAAGCCATGCTGGGGCACCCTCCCCACGGGAGCCTGGCGCACCAGCCAGCATGCTGACACACGGAGGAGGAAGGCAGCTGCCCAATCTCAGGCAGGTATTGGGGTTTCAGGAAAGGCAGGTGTGTGAATGAATCATTTTCCTGGGTCTCCCTCAATCCACACCCCAGACTAGGTTTTTGCTGCTGCCTCCACCCATACCACAGTCCAAGGTGGGAGCTTCCCCACCCAAAAACAAACATCCAGCTCTCCATGTTGTCCTTCTCCTTCTGTGATGCCAAGTAGTCAGGCCATCCCATTTATTCATTCACTCAGCAAATATCTACTGAGCTCCCCAGATGCAATGCCGGGCCACAGTGGTACAGGGACAGAGCCGTGAGCAGGGCGTGCAGGGTCTGTCTGCTCTTGGGTGGGCTGAGTTTACTGCTCTCCTGGCAAGCTCCCCTTTCATTTTCAAATGCCCCACTTACATCTTCAGATAGGCCCACAAAAGGTGGCAAAGACCCCAGGTGAGTGCGAGTTGTAACCAAGAGAAGGAGCCACGCCCTCTGCATCCATAAGGGTGTGATGCACCTGATCACCCCTCACAGGAGTGTGTGTGGGGACTAAAGGATTCAGGAGAGGGCCAGCGTTTGGCCTGATTGTTATTTCCTGGGATCCCCAGCTACCAAATGCCTGGGTTCTGTCAATGTGAGGCTTCTGCCTCCGGACAGTCTGGCAGCAGAGCAGCAAGGAACGAGCCCCTCCCTGGGCAGCCAAGGACCAGGCAGTCCCTCAGCCTCAGTGTCCTCAGCTGGAGGGTCATCCCGCCTGAGTTTTCCTCTGAGGGTGTGAGAAACAACTGAACCTCTAAATGCCCGTCTTAAACGCTAAATCATCCCACGAGAGGTAGGGCTTCCATCCTGTCCTGCAAGGTGGGAGATGGCAGGTGGGAAGGGGCAATGTCCCCAGCATCACCCTTGGCCATTGACCGCCACCTTGGGGTCATCTGCAGGCAGCCCAGAAGCTCAGGCAGAAACGTCTTTCCTTCAGCACCCAGACCCTTGCTTGTTTTCCTAGGGTGGCAAAGGTAGCAGGTTGGGGGGGGTGTTAATGTAGGACGTGTCTCTTAAAATGCTCCTGCCAGAGCCCTCTAGACCATGTCTTCTCCTCTAGAACCTTGACCTTGGCCTCTGGGGTCCCCAAGGGGAAAGGGGCACAGAGGGAACTCCAGGCAACTGGAGAAGCCCCTGCTGTCCTTGTGACTGAGATGGAGGAGCCCTCACAACCACAGTGAGCCTAAGGGGAGGAGCAGGACACAGAGGGAGGGAGGATGGGCAAGGGGGCAGGTGGTGTCTGATGATTGGGGGTAAAGGAAGTGGTCTCTAAAAGGCCAAGTTTCCCCCAGAGAAACAAGAAAGGAACAAAGGGAGGACTCAAGCGTCTGCCTGTGTGGGGCACAATGAGTGAGGCTTGGGAGAACTGTGATCTCACCTGCGATTTTGTGTTCTCCACTCTGCCTCTGAACCCCACAGCCCCCTGGCCCTGACTCCCACAGGGCACCAGCCAGGGGAGAGTGGTGGGACATCGCTGTGGGCAGTCTGGGCAGCCTCTGTTCAGGAAGCCTCCTGCTACCACTGCAGCCAGCCGAGTGGGCAAGCCATTTCTCCTGTTCCTCCGTAAGTGGCTAAGGTGATGTGTGCTGGGGAGGGAGTGGGGAGCGGCACCCCTTCGTGGACTCAGTGAATGCCCTGGATTCAGAGCTGGGGGGGCACTGCTGCAAAGTGCTGTGAAGTGTAAAATCCTTTCATAGTCGTTGTCATTGTCATCTCTGGGCACATTGTGCCACCTCCCAGAGCAGGTGCTGCCCTGCAGGTGATGCGGCCTTGCCATCTTATGGAAGAGCTCCTCTACCAACTAGCTGTGTGACCTCAGGCAAGTAAGTTAATCTCTCTGAGCCTCTGACTCATCTATGAGATGTGGAGAATGTGGCCTATTTTCTGGGCCCGTTCTGAGGATTAAATGAAATAAACATTTATAACCAGTGTTAGGAACGTAGGAGATGACAGTAAATTCTAGCTTTTTTCCATGTGGGAAAAAATGGCAATTTTTTAAAGAATATCAGAATCTTCAAGGTTGGTGGGAAAGCAGGGTAGGAAGAGGGAAAGAGGCTATTTTTAGGGTCTAGACACCACAACTCTGAGAAGAGCCCTGATTTTCTTCCCTGGACACTGTGGTTGATCAACTGAAGGCATTAGAATATTGGTTAGCTCCCTTGCAGCCCAGTCTGTGTGGTTACTGGATGAGATTAGGCACCTCAGAGAGGGCCAAAACCGTGAGCCAAACAAGGGCTTACCCAGGCCTTCCCCCTCCCCACATTTTAGCCTTTCGCCCTTCCTTGAATAGACCTGGGCTCTGTCCTAGTGGGCTGCGGTAGTCTGGGCCGGATAAACTACCCCCACCTCACTTCCCCTTCCCAGCGTAAGGGCAGCTCAAGGCCTCTCTCCCAGGTGAAGAGGCACACAGCCCTTTGGATATACGTCCAGAAGGATTCCTTAAGCTCACTCCATGGTCCTCCATGGTGCTGGAAGCCTGGGGTCCCAGCCTCCCTGGAAGCTGTTGCTTCCATAGCCGCTGGGTTTCCCCTGCTATGGAGACACAATTCTCTACCCTTAGAGGTCAGCCCCTGGCCCCAGCCAATAGGAGCTTTGCTTCTGGAGAGGCTGAGGGGAGAAAGGAAGGGAGTGGCAGCTCATAGTGCAGAAATGTGTTTGGAGGAAAGACACTAATTCCACCCCACCCCCACAGAGGCAAGGGCAAGTTCAAAGCAAACCCAGGCAAAGCCCTGAAGAAGCTGCCCTGACTCTCAAGCAGCCTCCTGGCTGTTGGCGGGGAAGACCTCCCTTCTTTCTTGATCATCAGAATCTTGTGAGCACCTGGGGGAATTATGGGCCTGGTAGCTTTAGGTTCAGAAAGATCACTGAGAAAGGAGATGCCAGCCTGATCCCTTAATTCCAGAGCACCCAGGTATGGCATTGTCTCCAGTGGGGTGGAGTTGGGGGCTGAACCTGCTGTGGGTTCGTGGTCATCCTCAGGCTGGAGAACTTTTTACAGGACCCGGAAGTCCTCCCATTCATGCTTAGTTCAGAGGTTGCATCTCCTTCTAAGAGTTGTCCAGAGGGTAAAAAGAAAGGTCCTCAGGAAGTCTTGGTTGAGAGGCAGAGGAGGGAGTGGGTAAGTTCTTAGACAGGAATCACACACAGTAAAATATACAGGCAGATCATGCTGCCGAAGACCCCAGATCAACTTAGAGGCATAGAGTCCTACTCAGCACCCAACCTTGGGTTCCATTGCTACCTGCCCTGGGCCTCAGTGTGTTCCCTTTGAAATGGGGCAAACAGGAAGCCCTGGCCACCCTCATAGGACTGAATACAGTGACAAGTATGGTCCTGTGACCCCCACCACTGCTTTTCCTGGAGGAAGTTGGGACAGTGGTGCCATTTCCTATGTGGCTTCATCTGCAGTATCACACGCCATTCAATTCAATGAACCGCTTGTGCTCACTGCGGGACTATGTGATGAGCTTACTGCATCTGTCCTCAAGAAATGATGGTTTAGAAAAGAAGTAAGACATTTCACACAAAATGATCAGAGCAGTCATTCTGAGTTTTTCTTTCTGCGCACCTCCCCCCGCCCCACATTATAGATGGCACCAAAATGTGTATTCCTCATGGGGTTGTGCAAACGTACCCTCCCCCTGCTCCCAACTTTCTCCCCTGCGTCAAGAAAGCTTTTGGAAGCAAATGAGTGAAAATGATTTTAATATAGGTATAGCTTTGACTTTACATGTTTTAACAGAAGTTAATTATTCCCAAGGTTTAGTATTCTAACCACTATAAATGACACTTTTCTTTCACTGCCGTCTTTTGTTTGTTTGTTTGTTTTTGAGAGGAAGTCTCTCTGTTGCCCAGGCTGGAGTGCAGTGGTGTGATCTCAGCTCACTGCAGCTTCCGCCTCTCAGGCTCAAGCGATCCTCCCACCTCAGCCTCCTGAGTAGCTGGGACCACACGCACACACCACCACACCCAGGTAATTTTTGTATTTTTTGTAGAGATGGGGTTTCACCGTGTTGCCCAGGCTGATCTCAAACTCCTGGGCTCCAGTGATCTATCTACCTCAGCCTCCCAAAGTGCTGGGATTACTGGCATGAGCCACCATGCCCAGCTCAGCACCTCTTCATGGATAATGGCTGAGAATCATATGTACTAGAAACTGAGTCTAAGACAATTTATAATTGTGCTATATGTCAGCCTTGTTGTTTCACACGTAAATCTTCCATGTGAAAACGAGCTGTAGGTTAGAGTTTTATCACATCACAAATGGTCCCAAGAATGCACAATAAAAGCCAAGAAATTGTAGCTTGTCATGAATTAAATGAATTACTTGTAACCAAATAATTTCAAAAGCAAAATTATAAAAATACTTCTTTCAACTGTGTTTATAGCAAAATAAATATATATTTTATGTGTAATGAGCATTTATCTTCACATTTGATTTAACGCAGGATGAGCTGAAGAGTTAAAAGGTTTAAATGTCCTGCTTGAACCATCCTCCAAAATATGTCTCTATTGCCTTTAAAATCACCTGAGCAGGATAGCCCACAGTTGCTCATGCTCCACAGCCTGAAGTTTCAGGTTTAAGAAGTTAGAAAACAAACTTTTGGGGCTGGAAGAGATCTTGTTAGGAGCTGGAAGGCTCCTAGGCTGGATGAGCAGGAGGAGAGCTCTGGGGCTGTCAGGGGCAGGTCGGGGACAGGAGATCTCTGGAGAGCTGGAGTAGTACCAGTCGCGTGCAAGCCGCCTCAGTTTTTCTTGGTGTATTAACTGCTGTGGGCTCATCTCCGCTCTTTCTCCAGGCACATTAACCCTATTCTCTTTATTTTTATTCTGCTTTCTAAGTGGTTTCTTATTTTCATGGCCCTGCCAAGACCTCCGCAGCTCTCTAAACCAAACACTGAAATGCTCAAAGTGAGAAAACTGTTTCTTTCACTCCAGGGCAAGATTGTGTCTCAATTGTGGGGCTGCCCTGACAAATCACCTTTAACTCACGGGTCTCCTATCCTTCCAGATGTAAAGAATGTCAGCCTAATTGGTTCTTGGCCTATATTGGGATGGGGCATCAGACCATATGCAGTGGCCATTGAGTAACAGTGATCCAGCTGGTGCTGTTTCGGATTATGAGTTTGTTAGCAGCAAGATAGTCGTTTTGGTTTGGGGCATAGGAGGCAAAAGAGAAGTAGAAAATGAGGCTCTGCAGTCACGAAGCTTATGCCAAATGGGAGAGGCACGAAGCCATAAAGAATGCAGTTGTACTAAATTATTTGGTGCAGGCAAAGAACTGGCATTTGCAGAAGCCCAGTGCCCCTGGAGCAACCTCAACCAATGGGTAGAATGTGGATTGGCAGGAGGAAGGGGCATTCCAGGTAAGGGCTCAGCAGCTGTCTACACAGGGAGAGGGTAGGTGTTAGTGAGTTCCCACAGAGGTGAACCTGGCTGCACGGAAGAGATGTGGACCGGGGACACAGGTGGAAAGTGAGGTGACCAGAATATGAGGCCTTAAAGCCACATGATGGGACGGGGGGAGGTCTGTGATGTGATGCAAAAACAAACCTGAACTCCTGGGGTGGTTTTTGAACAGGGGGAGGCATGACCGCCGCTGGGCCGTGGTGTGCGGCAGATGGAGGCAGATGCGTCACATCGTGTAATTGCCACCATTGTGTGGTCACAGAATCGTGGTGGTGGGAACTAGATCAGCAAGTATACGAGGGCCTTCAAGCTAATTTGGACTGAACTCCTTTTTAAAAAATTTCTTTTTAGTTTAGTTTTTATTTCTAGTTAATCCCACTCCTCCCCAGTTTCAAAGTAATGCACACATAATTTAGAAAATTCTGAAAGTACAGAAAAGAATACAGAAACAATTTCTCATCCATATCCCCAGAGGAGCCATAACCAGCATCGCCTGTTTCCCTCCAGGCTGTATTTTCATTTGCTAGTTTATTTACATGGCTGAGATTAAACAATATGAATAACCCAACTGTCCATTAGCTACGTGAGTCTGAATACTTTTAGTAACGGGGTGGTTTATCTTTTTTGGTAACTAGGATCTCACTACATTTTTAGGTATGCCATGCCTTTTTAAATAGAGAGCACAACAAAAATGTTTTCCCATTATGAAGTCATATATGCTTATCTAGAAAATATGCAGGATTAGAAACTGTAACACTTTAAATCACCCATAATCCAACTGTTAATATTTCAGGGTATTTTCTTCTAGTATTCTTCCAAAATAATGTGCATTTTAAAAACAAAATTGGAATCATACCATATGCAATTTAAATCTTGCTGCCTTTATTTATCAAATCATAGACGTTCCCATTTCCACCTAACATTTATTGGGTACTTAGCATGAGCCAAGCTATTTAAGGCATTTTACCCATATTAACTAATTTAATCCTCACAGACAAGTGCAACTTTTGAATCTCACTTTCAGAGACAAGGCAAGAGGCACAGAAAGTGGGATTTGGAGCCAAATAGTCTGACTCCAGAGTCTGTGTTCCTATCACAGTACTGCCTCTCCAACTGGCCCTAGTGAAGCTTCCTTCTGCCAATCTGATCCGGGTTCCATTGGTCCTTCTTCTCCCCCTCATAGCCCCCCACCAAACACACACATACATAAGTCCAATTTCATTTCCACGAGACAGCCTTTCAAACAGGAAAGCAGCTTTAAAGTCCCCAAGTCTTTTCTAGGCTTAACATTCTTATCTCTGCTATTCTTCATGTCCCAAAGGCCCTTTGCCATGCTAGGTACTCAGGCAGGTCTGGTTCTTCTATGTCCCACTAACTGGGAAGCTAGAAACAAATGCATGGCTGTGGGGTAACCTGCCCAAGGAAGTCCGGGGCCAGCCTCTCCATCTGCGTGTGAGAGCCATCAGACAGCTGTCAGTGTAGCCGGAGGTGCACTGGCTTTTCCATATAGCAGTGGTACCTGTAGTCCCAGCCACTTGGGAGGCTGAGGTGGGAGAATCGCTTGAGCCGAGGAGTCAAAGCTGCAATGAGTTGCAGCTGTGCTGCAATGAACAGAGTGCTTCTCCACATTCCTCAGCCCCTCACAGTTCTGTGAGGTCTGGCTCATCTGGCCTTTTGATTCTTTGCCTGGTGCTGCAGAGCACAGCCCAGAAGAAAAGAGGAGTTGCCAAGGGCTTTAGCACAGCTGGGCTGAGAACTTTCATGACATCCTGGTGGGGACCAATATGGTCATCAACACAGAAGGGGAGACCCAGGACTGGCCGTAAGATTGGCTGCAGGGCCAGCAACTGCCCCATCAGCGCCAGCATTTCTGCAGATGGCTTCCAAGTTTTGTACTAAAATATCCCAAGAAATTATCAAAACTTTACAGCCAGGCTGAGCACAGTGGCTCATGCCTGTAATCTCAGCACTTTGGGAATCCAAGGCTGGAGGACAGCTGGAAGCTAGGAGTTTGAGACCAGCCTGGGCAACACAGTAAAACCTCGTATATACAAACAATAAAAAATTAGCCAGGAGTGGCAGTGCACACCTGTGGCTGTAGCTACTCGGAAGGCTGAGGCGGTAGGATCACTTGAGCCCAGGAGGTCGAGGCTGCAGTGAACTATGATCCACGGCACTGGAGCACCACTGCACTCCGGCCTCCTGGGTGACAGAGCAAGACCTGTCTCAACACAAAACAAAACAAAATGAAAACTTGAGAGCCAGTATGCCAGAGTCCAAGCCCACAAGAGGGATCAGTGAGGAAGGAAGCTCTGAGCACTGGAACTGCACAAATGGCACATCCTAGTCGGGGCTGTCTTCCGTCTCTGGGTCTGTTTGGAGAAAAGAAAAGCAGCTTTGTTTGTCTTTCTTCTGGCACTGACCACTGGAGGTTGGGGTCAAGGCAGGCTCCAGGTAAAACTGTCAAGGTCTTGGACTTTGTTCTTAGTGTCTTCCTCCCTTTTGCTTTCTCCTGGCCCAGCCACTCTGATTTTCTCTAAGGGTCCTGACAGAGGAGGGAGAGTAACCTGATAATTTCAATATTAAGGCATTCCTGGTGGGCAGAGATTTAATGTGTCACCCTTCTTGGAGTAATTTTCCTTTTAACAATAACCTCTTGGATTCCAAAATGCTTCTATCTAAAAATATTTTCAGCAGGAGGAGAGCTTTCAGCTGTCCCTCAAATTGCAACAGTGGGGCCAATAACCTTTTCCATCTATGTATGATAAGAACAAATACTACAAATTTGGCAGTGTAACCTTTACATCTTTGTCTCTTAACTTCAACATGTGTGAGCTGAGGATAATCATAGAACGTACTACATGGGGTTTTATGAGAATCAATTGAGATAATGCATAGAAAGCCCTTAGAATGAACCTGAAACATAATAAACCTCCAATATGTTTTAGATATTAGGATTATTTATTATTATTATTACTATTATTCTGAGACAGTCTCACTCCAGGCTGGAGTGCAATGGCACAATCATAACTCATTGCAGCTTTGACCTCTCAGCTCAAGTGATTCTCCCACCTCAGCCTCCCAAGTGGCTGGGACTACAGGCACCACGCCTGGATAATTTTTCTATTTTTTGTAGTGATGGAGTTTCACTATGTTGCATAGGCTGGTCTCAAACTTCTGAGCTCAAGTGTGCCTGCCTCGGCCTCCCAAAATGCTGGGATTACAGGCGTGAGGCACCATCCCCGGCTGTTAGCTTTTATTATTATTACTATGAATTGTTATTTTAATCTCAACTCCCCTATATGATGCTATTTTATCCTTACAAAAATCCTGTGAATTAAGAATCATTGATCCTATTTTATAGATAAAGAAAATTAAGAGATTAAGAATGCAGCTAAGTAAAGACGTGACACAGAGCGAAGAGCCTCTGAAAGGCTCATTCCATTAGCTTGGTAGAGCTTGGGAAGAGTGCACAGTGGGCCATCCCGGGGCCTGGTGTTCCAGAGGATTTAAGAGAAGCCAAGATCCAGAGCCCGCCCTCGGGGAGCTCACCAGAATCTGGGAAGGAGTCAGCAGCCTGAGAAAGGTGCCATTTCAACCCCTAATGTTAGAGTTGCCGGCGGCACTTTGCTTCTCACCAACTGCTTTTCTTCTGAAGGGGGACACCAAGACTGCTGTCCAGGGCAACTCTGCCTGTTTCAAACATGGATAAAGGTAGAGAAAATAATCTAATAAACTACATGGATATACTTTAGTATGTATTTCCAATAGATAAGCACTCTTTAAAAAGACACGCACACACACGTACCGTACTATTATTAACCCTCCTACAAAATTTATGGTAATTCCTTAATATCACCAAATATCAAGTTGGTGTTGAAATAATTTCTCTGACTACCTCATGTTTTCTGTTTTTTGCTTCGCTGTTCATTTTATCCAACTGGCTTATGTTTCTGTCTCGTGCATGTCTAGAATACCTTCCCCACAGCCCTACCTACCCCTCTCTTTATTTCCTTGAACTGTATTTGTTAAGGAAAACAGGTTATCGTGCCATAGAATTTCCCGCAGTGTGGATTTTTGCTGAGTGCATCCCTGTAGTGTCATTTCACATGTTCCTCTGCCTCCTGTGTGTTTTATAAACTGGCTGTTGAATCTGGAGGGTTGATGGGATTCAGGTTTGATGTGGCAAGAAGATTTCAAGGTGGTTGGTGTACTTTCCTCAGGAGGCTTGTGATGCAGCCTGCTCTTTCTTTTGCTGACATGAAAAGCCACTGATAATCATTGCCTAGAGCCTCTATTTCATTAGGGATTATCTTTTCTTTTTCATTTATTTGCTGGAATATTTCTATTGAGAGATATTTACCCTTGTCAACTATTTTGTTACCCTGATAAATGTTCAGGATAAGTGTTTGATTTCTTCCCTTTATTTATAATGATTTATTATTTACAGATAAAATGATATGATGCCTGCAATTTGATTAAAAATAATCCAGGGGAGAGGGGACCGGGTAGGGATATAGAAAATAAGAAGAACTGTGAGCTGATAATCATTGATGTTGTGTGACAGGCTCACGGAGGCTCATTCTGCTATTCCACTCTTACATGTGTTTGATAATTTTATAATAAAAATGGTGGGGTTTTTTCAGTAAAACGTTAAGTAATAATTTGGCTCCCTGGCATCCTCCAAGGGTGAGCAATAAGTATGTTGGTTGGCTGGTGTTATGGTTGTGATGAATGTATGAATGTAAAAATATTGAACAGTTTTAATCCATGGCAATTGTTTTGCTTTTTTCTTTTTCTTCTTCTTTTTTTCTTTTCTTTTCTTTCTTTCTTTATTTTTTTTTTGAGACAGAGTCTTGCTCTGTCACCCAGGCTGGAGTGCAATGGTGCGATCCCAGCTCACTGCAATCTCCACCTCCTGGGTTCAAGCGATTCTTCTGCCTCAGCCCCCAGAGTAGCTGGGACTACAGGCTTGTGCCACCACACCCAGCTAATTTTTGTATTTTTAGTTTCACCATATTGGCCAGGCTGGTCTTGGACTCCTGACCTCGTGATCCACCCACCTTGGCCTCCCAAAGTGCTGGGATTACAGGCGTGAGCCCCTGCGCCCGGCCTTGTTTTTCTTATATGCTCAAGTTGTTCCATCATTGGCCAGTGGGAGCCCCTTCAAGCTGGCTCCCAAATTCTTTTTGAAATAAATCCAGTAGTCTTCGCTGGTGTCTGTGCTTTCATGTGGCAAGTGTCCCGTTTGTGTTGTGCACTTCCTCCCCAGACCGGGTTCAGCCAGTTTTCTAAGGTAGGGCTCTTGTCTTCCACTAAAGATCTTTTCTGTGGCATGACTCTCAACATTCCTCCTTGGCCACTGTTATCTGAAAAGATCTCTTTGAGCCTCCAGTTAGGTTCTGTGGCCAGAAGCAGAATTTTTCTCCCCACACCCCAAGTGACTGTGCCTCTGCTACCCTCTAACCCCACTACCGCTACACTCCCACCCCCACCCAAGCAGGTGTCTCAGTGATGCGTTGACTGTGCTGGTGGGTGGGTGGAGGGGAAAGGAGATTAAGGAGATTAAAATCTGACTTTAAAGTCTCAGGCAGTAACTTGTTTGAGGCTGGCTCCCTTTTCCCAGCCCCACCCCCAGACTCAGAGCCAGGGAGAAGAAAAGGAGGGCAGTGAGACTATTCAGTATCTCTATCCATCTATAATTAGGCAGATTTCTCTTGCAAACTAAATCAAAGAGAAATATTTAGGGAGAAGATAGTGGGGTACCTCTGGTTCACGTGGCTTTATCTAATCTTCCGGGGATGGTGAAGGGAGAGGGTGCACTGAGCAGGCAGAGCCCTCCAGAGACAAGTGCAAGATGGAAACGGCGTAGAAGACCAAAGGGGCCCAGGCCAGGAGCAGCCATCAGATACGCAAGGTGAAACCAACCAGAAGACAGAGTATAGTGGTTAATTTCCAAGGCAGAGCTAGCAGATCTGTGAGTCAGTGTAACAAGGAGCCTGGTGATCAGTAAAACCCTCCGGCAAAGGAGTGAGGGGCTGCTGTGTGCAGGAAGGAGTTCCCCTTCACAATGAGAGCTCCCCAAAGTCTGGGGGGGTCTCCAGTCAGGAATGCTTAGGAGGGAAGTTTCGATACCCTGACTGGACACACATCATCATCTTACAGAACAGAGTGACCCTTGGCTCAGAAGAGAGAACATGGACTTGCCTGTGGCAGAGCAGAAAAGACTTAGGACTCCCAGTTCTGCACGAATTCACCAGCTGTGTGAACTGGGTCTGGGCCGTTCCTTCCCATTTTTTTTCCAGTGGGAATAATAGCGCCTTGTTCTCAAGCTGCAGTTGGGATTGAAGGAGTTGGTGAGAAGCTCTGTGAATCACTGGGGGTGAGCACGGTAAATGACATTTCTCCTAGTATCCTGTGGGCGTGGGTGGTCTGCAGGTAGGCAGGAAGCAACCTTATTTTTGAAACAATGTGCAGGTTGCAGCTGCCCTCAGATGGGCCTTGGAGCAGAGAAAGGCCCAGAGCGAAGGACATGGCAAGCAGGGGGTAGGAGGAGCCATGTTTTTCCCCAGGTGATGGAGGGCGGCTTGGGACAGCTGGCTATCTCTGGGTGGAGAACCACCCAGAAGGTGTAAGAGAGAGTCTGAATACAGAACCACAGCTTTTCAAGGAAAGGCCTCAGTATAGATCTCCCTGTAAGACTACAGAGGAGTGTGTGTGTGTGTGTGTGTGTGTGTGTGTGTGTGTGTGTGTCTGTGTAAAACTTGAAGAAGACACCTAAGGAGTAGACGTCTTGTATCCTTCTTGGCCCCCGCTGTAGAATACTTCTGTGGGCTGGAGGGCAAAGGTGGTCAGGCCAGAGGAGCAGGTGGGCAGGGGCTGCCGGGAGGGCCAGGGCCAGAGCCAAGGAATTCTACACACTAGCAAGTGTTCACTGATCCTTCATGTAAGCCGCACAGGTGTAGACACACAAAGAATTCCCTGTAGGCGGCCCTCACAGTGTGTGAGCGTGGCAGGATCAGACACAAGAGGGTCAGATACAAGATGAGTAATGTTGTGCCCCCCTGAAGAATATCTGCATATTTAGACCGTTTCCAACAGATGCCTCTGCCTGCTTTGATTTTACTTCTCTAAAGAAAACTGCAATGAATTAAATACACAATCTGCAGGAGGACCCGATTTCAACAGCAGCAAAATCCTAATAGAAGAGCAACGATACCCTCCAGCTAGGAAACAGAATTCTTGGCTTTGTTGTTACTCTCCCCTTGAAAAAAAAAAATCTGCATTTTGCTTTTTTAATTGTAATGCATTTAAATAGATAAAATAAATTTTGCTAGACTTGCTTTCCCCCATGTGCACACACTGTGTGTGAGTGCAAACAAACACATTTGGCCATAGGTATAATTCAGCCAACCTGAACTGCTACCTAAAACACTTCCTACTTTTTTATCATGAGCATTTTATCAAGACATTAAAAATAGTATCCCCAAGAAAATATAAGTGAATGATCTTTGAACTCAAAATGAGAGAAGATTTTCTAAGCATATGAATGAAAGCAAAAATTTAATGACTTAAATTTCAATTTCTATGTGTCAAAGACACCAAATAAAAGGTAGATGTCAAAGTGGGAAAATATTCACAATATATACCATAGGAAAAGGGCAAATGTCCTTAGGATATAACATGCTCTTAGAAATGACTTTGGGCCAGGTGCAGTGGCTCATGCCTGTAATCCCAGCACTTTGGAAGGCCAAAGCAGGCGGATCACCTGAGTTCAGAAGTTTGAGACCAGCCTGGCCAACTTGGTGAAACCCCATCTTTACTAAAAATACAAAAACTTAGTTGGATGTCGTGGCAGGCACCTGTAGTCCCAGCTACTCGGGAGGCTGAGGCAGGAGAATCACTTAAACCCAGGTGCTGGAGGTTGGAGTGAGCTGAGATTGTACTACTGCATTCCAGCCTGGGCGTCATAGCGAGACTCCGTCTCAAAAAAAAGAAAAAGGAAAAAAAAAAGATATTGCTTTGTAAAAGGGTACATCAGAAGAAAAATCAAGCCAAGTGTGGTGGCTTGTGCCTGTGGTCCCAGCTACTCTGGAGGCTGAGGCAGGAGGATCGTTTGAGCCCAGGAGTTCAAGGCTGCAGTGAGCTAGGATCATACCGCTGGACTCCAGCCTGGGAGACAGAATGAAACCCCATCTCGCAAACAAACAAACCAAAAATAAGCAGAGGTCATTACCATGCAATTCATAAAATAGAAAATACACAGGGTGAAGAAAACACACCACAAAAATGTTCAACATTACTAAGTTCAAAGAAATACAAATTTTAAAATTAGACTATTTTTGCTTACTAGTTAGGTTGAGTTGTTTTGCTTGTTGTGTATCTGTTTAATACCCAGTGTGTGAGAACACAGTGAATTAGAGTCTCTCAAAAACTGCTGAATGTAAATTGGTTTTGTCTTTCTGGAAAGTAATTCAGCCCTCAGTGTAAATGGCCCAGAAAATTTAGAGCTGAATTACTTTCCAGAGAGATGAAGCCAATTTTCTTTCAATTCAGGGGTGAGTTACTTCCCAGAAAAATATTTTTTTCTTTTTGGTTACATGTTTCCATGTTTCTTAATTTATTCTTAAGAAATAATCAGTGGAATAACATATCTATGTTCAAGGATGTTGAGTGCAGCACTGTGGTATTAAAATAAACAACCTGTATTTCTAACAATAAGGAGATGGCTGAATAAATTACTCTACATAGCAATACCTCAAAATAGTCAAAAAATAGCCAATACTAAGAAAAACCAAACAAACAAAAACTCTAACCCTGAGGCCAATCACAGGCTTTCAAACAGTTCTGCAATGATGTGGACATATTTATTCACATGATCCTAATTTTAAAAAAAAGCATTAGAAAAAACATTAGAAGAAAATATAGCAAGCAAGATGTTGATTACGTTTGAGGGGTTGGGTTTTGGCGAATTTTTATTTTCTTTTCAACACTTTTCTCTATTCCCGCCACTTTTTTTTTTTTTTTTTTTTTTTTTTTTTTTTTTTTTTTTTTACAATTAACATTTTTACTTCTGTAAACCCAAAAGTCATATAAGAAATTAAAAAAAAAATATTTCCCCCAGGTTTGGATTGAGAAATCAAATTCTTCCTCATGTTACCCAATGACCTGGGAAAGAGCAGGTTTGCTGGGGGAGAAATAAGGAGTTCTGCTTAGGAAAGTAGAGTTGCATTGTCCATTAGACATTGAGCTGACGTTCAAGTCTGGATTTCAGAAGAGAACTAGGGCTGTAGATCTAAATGGTGGGCCAACAGTATATGGATGATATTTGAAAGCACCGAGAAAAGGCCACGTGCGGTGGCTCATGCCCGTAATTCCACCACTTTGGGAGGTTGAGATGGGCGTATCACCAGAGGTCAGGAGTTTGAGACCAGCCTGGCCAACACGGTAAAATCCCATCTCTACTAAAAATACAAAAATTAGCCAGGCTTGGTGGTATACACCTGTAGTGCCAGCTACTCGGGTGGCTGAGGCACAAGGATCGCTTGAACCCAGGAGGTGGAGGTTGCAGTGAGCTGAGATTGTGCCACTGCGCTACAGGAAAAAACAAAACAGATCACGTACTTTTTAGTGGTAGGAACTCCTGTTTTTGATTGCAATTTGCTTCTTCTCTGTTTGGGAATGTAGCTTCCTTTCCCTGGAAGGAAAGAGAGCACTTTATTTTTTGGTTCTCTTCATTCACAATGGATCAGCCAGGCGGAGGACCTCTGTCTAGGAGCAACTGCATGACTGGGAATTTTAGCCACTGTGGATTTGTTGGTTGCAATTTCGGAGAAGGCAGGGCTGGGAACAAAGGTGGGAAAAGAAAAGTGAGGTTCTTGGCCTTGGTTTCCCCCTATTAGGAGCAAGGTCTTAAGAGTGGAAATACCAGCCCGTCCCAGGGGTCAGGCGAGCTCCTGAGATCAGCCAGGTGATCTGAGCTCCCGATGTAAGTCACTGAATGTAACCGAAGGAAGAAGGCTCTAAAACAGTTCCTGCTGGGCTACCACGAGGCTGACTTTGAGGAGTCTTCGAATTAAACTGATTGATGGTCTCTCCGTGTCTGGAAGAGGTGTTTTGGCTTCATGTCAGAGCTCCCATCAGAGAGGCCTGAGCTATGAGAGGTTTGAAAAATGATTCCAAAGAAAAAATGGACTCTGTTCAATAATAAATTATAATGATGCTTTGTATTTATAGAGCACCCTTCAACTGAGGGAGCTCTAAGTTTTTATGGATTTTAACTTGCCTTTCTCACAACAGAGGAAAGATAATTTTGTCAATTCAATATTTGTGTATCTTTTTTCCTTTTACTGGAGGAGGAGGCTAGCTATTACAGGGATGTTTTCTTATATTAATTTGGAGGCAATAAATCCTCCCCTCATTTTTTTTTTTTACTGGAAATCTTTCCTCATTGGATATCACATAAGGAATTAAAAATGAATAGCTATGTCTAAAATGTATGTGTATGTGCATTTATATGTCGGTGTGAGTGTAGTATCTTCATAAATATTTAATTTTTATGGTCTAAGCCTTCTCCCTCAGTTTTCATGAGCTAGAATTTATTAGCTACTGAACACTGAAGCTATTATTATTTGCTTTTGCACCTAAATGATTTAAAAGCCAATTATGAATTGGCTAAGGGGATTGGAGAACTCTGGCATGTAATATACCTCTCATGCTTCTATTTTTTTACCAAATGTCTGGAATGAGGAAGTGTCCATGATGGGAAATAGCCCACAGAAGTACGATACCATTATTAAACCCACCAGAGGAGGTCCTAGGTCACTGGGATACGAGCAACTGTGCCGGGGTTCATGTGGGTGGGTTAGGAGGCTGGGGAGAGCATGAGGGGGAATGTGCAGACAGACAAATAAATCTGATAATAAAGCAGAAGCACAGCACTGTCCGGAATGATGACTGAAAGCCAGCAGTGCAAGGAGAGGCTGCTCTTAACAGCCAGCCAGCCCCCAACACTTAGGGCTGGGCTCTGCACCAACCTGCCCCAGTGTGGGGGAAGGAATATCAACATTTACAGTGTTTTCTCTTTACCTGCAAAGTGCTCATCTTCTGAGTCACTGAGGCAAAGAAGCAGGCTGGAAGGTAGTAATCATCCAATCCAACAGAATTATCTGTTGAACAGAAAATCCCCTTTGGAATTCGTGTCCTTGGAACATTCCAGATGGAAGATGAGAGTTTTCAGGTGGGAAAGCAAGGCACAGTTTCATGAGCCAGGGTGCTCCACTCAGTCTTTTGGACTCTGCCTTTGCAGGAAGGGCTGCAGAAAAGCAGATGATGTTAACCTTGAAATAAGCCAGGGGTGAATGGCAAATCTTTGTTAACAAGCTCAGAGTCCACGATACATTTTAAAAGTGCACCACAATGGGCATCTGTAATAAATCTTCTCTTGCCTCCTGGTTCAGGTCTGGGACTGAAAAGGATAAAGTACTTCTGGAACAGGACCAGGCTTCCTAAAGCCTTTGCACGTGAACTAGCTAATCAAGGGGCTCCATCCTGTTGGGCTCACATTGCCTGGTCATTACTCATTGATTCTCCACAGGCCCCACTCTTGAAAACTGAAATTGTTGTATTGCAGTCATTACACACACACACACACATATATATATGGGCATGTGATAATACATTCGCATAGGTACCTATCCATACGTATATACACACATACACACGTTTTTCCTCATAAGTGAAACTAAATTTTATTTTCAATATTTGGGTGACTCTTAAAACTGAGGGGAAAAATTGGGTATAAAAAGCAGGACAAGGCAATAATTATTCTGAAGATTATCTCAAAATGGAAATTTCCCCAACAACATTAGTTCTAGTATTTTTTTAAAAAGACTAATGTGGTACAATATTATAATGGACTTAAATACGCAAAACATCTAGCAGCTTGGATCAGTTCAAAGACAAACTGATTTTTTTTCTAAAGGCTGTCAGAGTTAAACTGGCAACTAGTCAGAAAACTGCAAGCAGGAGGAATTCTTCTGTTTGTGCATTTGATTTTAGGTGCTTCTAAGTGCTGTGATTGGTAGTAATACTGAGATCTGTGCTGAGCCTCAAACTCCAAAGCTGCTACTCAAGTCCCCGATGAAGTTAATTAAGTCCGAGTCTTGGGCTCTGCACCTAGTTGATGCCAGAATAAATCTAACGTGTTGTCAGCAGACTGAACCAGAAGAGCAAAGCTCCAAAGAGGAATTTCTATGCAGTAAATATCACTTAAATTCCTCTTAAGTTGGAGCTGGTGTCAAAGTCCAGAAAAGCAATATTCCCTGGCAACTGCTGTCAGGAGTGTGAGCATGTGCCTGGCCATGCATCATCTGAACACTCAAATTAGCAGAGGAGGAAGATAGTGAGTTAATATTACCCAGCTGACTGCTCAAAGAACTGCTTTAACTGTAGCCAGAGAAATATGGAGAGGGCATGGCCAGTCATCAATGACCTCCAAATGACCAGATGCTCAGAAGTTTCTGGCAGCCTAGGCTAGATAAATAATTCCTGCTGCTGTGAAATAAATAAATTCCCCCAAATAATTCAGGGAAGCCAATTCTTTCACTTCCCAGTTGTTGAGCTACAAGGAACTAGAGAAACACTATAGGCAAAGAAGAAAGGGGCTGGGTACAGTGGCTCACGCCTCTAATCCCAGCACTTCTGGAGGCCGAGGCAGATAGATCTCCTGAAGTCAGGAGTTCAAGACCAACATGGCCAACAGAGTGAAACCCCTTCTCTACCAAAAATACAAAAAAAAAAAAAAAAATTAGCCAGGTCTGATGACAGGTGCCTGTAATCCCAGCTACTTGGGAGGCTGAGGCAGGAGAATTGCTTGAACCTGGGAGGCAGAGCTTATATTGAGCTGAGATCGCACCACTGCACTCCATCCTGGGTGAGAGAGCGGGACTCTGTCTCAAAAAAAATGAAGATGAAGAAAGGAAGGTGGAAGGTATCTATGAGTGACTTTGTATCTCACTGATCTCCAGTTGATAAGAGGTTGGTCACCCGAGGCAGGTTGTCCTAGTTGGGAGGGAGAGGGCCTTCTCTAGCAACTCTGTGTGTGAGGCTTGTAAACACATGATTCTGCGTCTGGATAGATCTTTGAAAGAGAAGAAAGGAGGTGGGGAAGGAAGGAAAGAAACAAATATATGGACAGGAAGATTGAGTATTGGAGAAGAGAAAAAGCAAGAGACAGTGAAACCAGTAAAGGAAATAAATGTAAAATGGAGAGAGGATGGAAGAAAGCTCTCTAAAGGGTGCTGCTTTGTTGTTCTTACAGAGCACACACTGTAGACAAATAGTGCAATCTTGGGGCCTTTTCAGTAACTGTACTTTTCTTCTTTCCCTTTGCTTTTGTGTAATTAAAAGTATTTGCCTTTAAAACAGAGACAGTTGAAGTTTCAGGTTAGTGTTGTCATCTTCCGTCCCTAGGCTTTTCAGAGCTAGAACAACTACAGGCAAAATTCTCCTTTTCCCCAGCTTTTAGAAAAGGAGTGGGGGCTGAGAAAGAGAAAAATAGCTTTTTTTCTTTTTTGAGACAAAGTCTCACTTCTTCACCCAGGCTAGAGTGTAATGGCACCATCTTGGCTCACTGCAACCTCCACCTCCTGGATTCAAGCAGTTCTCTGCCTCAGCCTCCCAAGTAGCTGGGATTACAGGTGCCTGTCAGGTGTGTGCAACCATTACCAGCTAATTTTTGTATTTTTGTAGACAGGTTTTCACCATCTTGGCCAGGCTGGTCTTGAACTCCTGACATTGTGATCCATCTACCTCGGCCTCCCAGAGTGCAGGGAATACAGGCATGAGCCACCGCGTCTGGCCAAAAAATAGGTTTTGAGAGTTCAAGGTATTTCGGCCCCTGTTTTAGGAGACAGCATCCTTATTCAAAGCAGGAAGCAGCCAGTCCTGAGCTTAGGAAAAGCTTCTCCCCACCAAGTTTCCTTAGAGGACGATTTCTGAGTCATTCTTGGAGGAAGCAACCGCTAGAGATGTTCAGAATTGGAACTAAACCCATCCTCCCTGAAGAAAAACGGAGGATTTTAGGAACCTACCCCTCAGCAGGGAGGCCTCTATATTTGGAGCCAAGTGTTTGGGGAAATAGACAAGCTGCCTTCAATGCAGGCAAATTGCGTCTTCGTGCTGGACTCTTGCAATCCCCAGGTGATTTTCATTCAAGGAGAGTGGCATCTGCTTGGGGGAAATTAGAAACTTCTTATTTTCGTTTATAAATTAGGCGTCACAAAGGAAGAGAACTTAAAAACAGTTTTGTTGTTGTCCACTGAAAAGATGATTACTTCCAGCCATAACTGACACGTTCTGTAGAAAAACAAGCACAACCAAATACACAACACAATCCAGCACAGGGGCTTCTTTTTGAGGCTGTTATTAAAGGCACGTGTCTTATTAGCCGGCGTCAGGATTTCTGGGATGTTTTATTGTCTCTAGTAATGAGGTGGCCATTTCCAGGGCTGTGTGCTTCTCAAGTCAGCAAACAAGACACTAAAAACAAACCTCCTCTTTGTCAGCATCTCTCTGACCATCCCCTATAAATTTGTAGGACATAGTACTCACAGGAAAAGGAAAATTCATTAGCCTAATGAATCCCTGATTTAAATTCGGGCAACAGGTTGACATTCTCCTTAATTTAATAGTTTTAGAGAATGAATCTATGTAGATCCAGATTAAATTCTAACCAATCATTGCAATGGGGTCTTTTTTCTTTAATGTTCAAAGTTGATTTTGTTCCACAAAATGACACTCTGGTGTCCAACTAATAAATTAGCGCCGTTCAAGTTCCCACTAAATTGGAGGCTGAAATGCAGGATCAAGGGAAAGGAGATGCAAGTTACAAACCTAGATTCTAAATATCCCAGCAGACTAACTCCATGAAACCATCTTTTATTTTTGTGAATAAGTGTATGTGTGTTAGCCTCCTTCTCCCTTTCTCCTTTTAAAAAAAGAAATGACTTTTTCAGGTCTCTGCTTTTAGATATGAGGGACTTTAGGTATTTGAAGTCAGAAGGGAGGCAGGAATGAGCACTACTAATTGGGTGCATCCTGGTGTGCTAATATAAAGGGCAGCCAATGTAATCCCGGGTTTCTGAGTTTGCTGTCTGTACCTGGCCTGCCTGGAGATTAAGAAAGCCTTGCTGGCCCCAGGCCACAGGTCATGTTGCAGACTCAGCTGCAATTCCCTGGACAATTCCTGCACCAGAGCAGATAGTGTGACGCTCTATGCCAAACAGCCAAGAGCAACTCACGCTCAGTGGCCATGCAGAAAAGCCACACACACAACCCAGGAAGGGTTCCTGGGATGCCCCGTGACTGCCCATCCTCCAGAGAGAGCTGGATCAAGCAAAAGAGGCAGTCCCCAAATCCTTAGGGCCAAGGCTGTCCGAGAGGACAGGCAATGAAGCTATTGTGGGAAGTGACCATTTGGTAAAAGAGTGTAGATGGAAAAGCAAGCACAGATGATGGAGAAAAAAATAAGGATTGTGGGAGGGAGTTAGGGAGGGGAATGCAAGGAGGAGACAATGGAGAGAAAAACCAGAGGGAAGGAGTGTATCGGCCTGAAGGCAGGATGACACAGGAGAAGGGGAGGAGGAGGGCAGAAGGGCTTCAGGCCTGCAGGGAAGGAGGGCAGGCTTTTTCAGGGGGTGGGGGAATCGGCCTGGCCCCCTTTTACTGACTGGTCCCATTCTTCGCGCACTGTAGAGAGAACTCAGGTGGGGGACATGGCCCAGCGAGGGGAACCCTGACACACCTCTCCCAGCAGGGAACGGTCCACAAAAGGAATATTTCTCCTCTTCTGGCTTAGACTGGGAAAGGTTCCCTGTGCAGCGTTCTCCCGTGGGTTCTCATGTATGTGTACACACTTGTTTACACACACAGGCTCCTACACAGGCACATGCAGAGACGCCCAGGTCCCCAACCTGGGTTGTAACATCTGTGTCAAGGAGCATCATGGGAGGCACAGCTTTGCCAGCATTCCTGCCCATTGCTGCGGCCTGTTTCCTAAACCACACTGATCTGGCTTCATCGCTGGACTCACTGCTTGCCCCACAGAGGCCTCTTCTAGGGTCACAGGGCCCCAGTGAGATTTTGGGAGGGATTTCGGGGACGCTGGCTGGTAACCCAAGAGCAACTCCAAATCCCAACTTGGTCCGTGTCCTAAAATATGAGAGGAGAATGTCAACCCCTGAGTGGGATGAGGAGCCTCCTGGGCTTGAAGACAGCCAGGTGGGGAGAGGGCCTGAGCTCCATGCAGGTTGGGCACCAGCTATCCTGTGATGGTGGCCAAGTCCCATGAGACTTACACCACACTAAATGTTCAGCTTTCCTCCAGGGGGCTTCCCATACTCTGAATTGGTAGGAACCAATCTTTAATCCAGCATCCCATCAGCCACACCTCCCTCCTGCTGGTGTGTGCCTGAAGAATGCAGAGTGATTTAGATATTCATTGACCTAAAGTGCCACTAAGGTTGGGGGTGGGGGGAGGGCACAGAAAGGAGGTTAATACAAGGCATCAAAAACGTACTTTGACTATTTTCTATTTCAAAATTATATATTCTTATCTACTATAGAACTTGGAAAATAAGGGACAGCATAAAGAAAATTTAAATCACCATAATTTCACAAACCAGAGATGAAACCAGTGCTAACAGTTGCTGTTATTTCTTCCAGTCTCTTCTGCAGTGAGATCTATATTTCTAGCTATCTACACATAGTATAAACCTAGGTAGAGAATCAAGTAGAAATAGCTCTAGGGTGCTGCCAGTGCTGCCATTGGCTCTGATAGCGGATCTCATTTATCCCTGGGTCCAGTTGAGAGGTCCTGAGGACCCAAATTATGGGACAACAGAGAAAGAGAAGAGGTAGCATGCCTAGGGGCGGCCCGGGCTGGGTTTGGAAGCCGCAAGGTGAACTCCCTCCCATGGGAGAAAGCTGCCATGGGAAGCGGCAGCCCATGATCACCCACGTCCCCAGCATGTCCCCAGCGTGGCAGCTGCAGACGCAGCAGGCTTTGTGGGACCTTTGATCCACGCAAAGTACGTCATAAGCGAATGCTCACAGCGCGTGGGCTGGGCACACCGAGGGTTGCCAAACTGATAAACACACCTCCAGGAAAGCCTTTTGGCTCTGGCTGGGCTTCATTCTGGCTGTCTGGACAGCATGGCCCAGATAGGAAACTTGAAAATAGACGTGCTCTGTCCCCCTGGTGTTTACCAGCCCAGACTCAGGAGTGCTGAAGTAACTCCTCTAGGCTGTGGGAGTAGTTAGCAGTGGGGCACGGCGCCAGTTGAGAAGCTGGCTCTCCTTTCTGCACCGTTGGTACATGGGGCAGACTTTCTGAAGCACAGGTTTATTGCCTTTCAACCTCTAAGACATATGGCTCTTAGTCATCATCATATTTCTTTACTTTTATTTTCTGAGACAGGGTCTCACTCTGTCACCCAGACTGGAGTACAGGATGTGATCTTGGCTCACTGCAGCCTGGACCTCCTTGGGCTCAGGTGATCCTCCTACCTCAGCCTCCCAAGTAGCTGGGACTACAGGCATGCACCACCATGCCCAGATAATTTTTCTATTTTTTGTAGAGATGGGATTTCACCATATTGTCCAGGCTGGTCTCCAACCCCTGGGCTCAAGCAATCCTCCCACCTCAGCCTCCCAAAGTGCTGGGATTACAGGCATGAGCCACCATACCTGGCCTATAATCTTACTTTGTCAAACTTTCAGAGGATTAGTAACACAGGATTGATGCCAGGAAGCCCACCCTGCGTTCAACATCAAAGGCAAGAATTCAGAGAAAACCAGCCTGACTTGATCATTTACTTATCCATTAAACCCTTATGATTGCGTACTGCATGCTGGCTAGCTGGGGAGTAAAGAGTCAAAGAAGAATAAAAGATATCCCAGACTGTGAAATTCTCCATTTTTAACGGGTACAGACATGTCACTAAATAATTAGTGAAAAATGTGCCAAGAACTGCAGAGCATCTGAAAAGTTAGAAATATTACCATAAACTTTATTTTAAACAGAATTTTAGGAACATTTTCAAATAGTATGCTCATGTTTTTCTTCAACCTTCATCCACCTTTTCAGGAAGTTTCTCTAAATTTAAAGCGAGTCCAGTTGTTACCATAAAAAAGGTACAAGAGGCCAGCGCTCGGTGACTCATGCCTGTAATCCCAGCACTTTGAGAGGCTGAGGCAGGGGGATGACCTGAAGTCGGGCGTTTGAGACCAGCCTGGCCAACATGGCAAAACTCCGTCTCTACTAAAAATACAAAAATTAGCCAGGCGTGGTGGCGTGTGCCTGTAATCCCACATACTTGGGAGGCTGAGGCAAGAGAACCGCTTGAACCCAGGAGGTGGAGGTGGCAGTGAGCCAAGATTGTACCACTGCATTCCAGCTGCGGCAACACAGCAAGACTCATCTCAAAAAAAAAAAGCACAATAAATACACCATACAGTGTCCAAAAAGCCAGAGAAAGTATTGTATTTCTTGTACCTTAAAAAAAAATTAACAATTGGACCCATTTCTTTACATTTAGAGGTACTTCACCTGAAAAGATATTTAAAGGTTGTGGAAAATCATATGGGATATGTTATTTGAAAATGTAATATTCTGTTTAACAAACTCTCCCCATGATTTTTTTTTTTGAGACATAGTTTCACTTTGTCGCTGAGGTTGGAGTGCAGTGGCACGATCTCAGCTCACTGCAACCTCCCCCTCCCAGGTGCAAGCAGTTCTCATGCCTCAGCCTCCCAGTAGCTGGGATGACAGGCGCATACCACCATGCTCAGCTATTTTTGTTGTTGTATTTTTAGTAGAGACAGGGTTTCACCATGTTGGCCAGGCTGCTCTTGAATTCCTGGCCTCAAGTGATCCACCTGCCTCAGCCTTCCAAAGTGCTGGGATTTACAGGTGTGAGCCGTTGCTCCCAGCCGGTTTCTCCATGATTCTTGACTTTTAGGTCACTCCGTAGAACAGAAACAGATGCCCATCGTGAAGGCTGCAGTGAGCCAAGATTGCACCACTGCACTCCACCCTGAGCAAGAGAGGGAGACTCTGTCTCAAAAAAAAAAAAAAAAAAAAAAGCCCATCGAAAGGAAATGAGTTTTGCTGAAAGTAGCACAGTTTTCCCAGAGAAGGTAACATTTGAGCTGAGCCTTGAAAGATGAGTAAAAAGTTGGTTGTCAAGCTGAAAAATTTCATAGTAAGAGGAGTTGAACACAGGGTCATTGTGAGCAGCTGGCTGGCCGTCCCAGAAGGCTGGCAGCCCCTTTCAGGTGAACCTCCAGTCTGTTCTTTGTTCAGGCACTGGTAGGATCCTGCCCCAGCAGGGGCTATGAGTCACGTGCAGGGCAGGGGCCTGGTCACAGCCTGGGGCTCGACCCATGAGAAAGACCTGTGAGAAAACATCCCAATCCTGCTCATTCCTGCCCACACCAGGGCTAGCCACGTGGGGACAGCAGGGACGGTGAAGAGCATGTTTGGGCATGTGACGCTCTGTGGTGGCCGCTTGTTAGGAAATCACAAGTAGCTTTCTCCTGATGACTAGTTGAACACTGGATCGCTGAGCAGGGCACAGCTGGAAGGAATCAGAAATTACAGTATGAACACCGGTATTTTGGAGGCACAGAAACCAGGGGTGGAGGAACTTCCTTGAGGCCCACACTTTAGGTGATAGCACTGGTGTAGACTCCCATAAAAATGTTCTCTCAAGTCTCTTCCAACTCATAGGTTCTTGGAAATGTAAGGGAGAGAATTCATTTTATGGCATTAATGACCACTCCTCAATCAGTCATTCTCTCAATTATCTGAGCAATGATCTAATTACTGAGTCTTAATGATGCCTGCAACTGGGCTTCCTGCCGCCCTGCAATGGTAGAAACGAAGGAACTAGAAATCATGGTGTTCACCCTGGAGCAACCTGTAATCTAGTTGCTTAGGAAAGAACCCTTTTGACACAATGAGAGTTACAAAAACAATGAATGCAGTTGACATTGGAATGGGCTGGAGCTCTGGGAGAAGGAATCCTTAGCGGAAGATGAAAGCTGAGAAAGGCTTGCAGACCATCAATGGAGAGAAAGGGAAAGGGCAGTATCTGGATGGAGAGCTCTGGGCAATATTATAGGAAAACTCAAGAGCTCCTTCCCATGAACAGACAGACAAGCATATGCTCCCTCCCGAACTCACAGGCTCACTGGCTCAGCTCACAGCAGGGCTCAATTTCCAGGCTTTGTAGGTGATATGGTTCCTTCTCCATCCAGGATAGCTCCAGTGAATGAGGGACAGAGGCAAGATTCTAGCTCCATTCTGGCTTTGATGTGTCCGTCCTTGTTCTTTTCTCCTTTGCTGGTCATTCTGGTCTGTTGGGGAACTGGGCTCGTTGTCTTTGGCCAACTAACCTCTATCCCCGCCAGGGGGACTAAGTATGCTACCGAGTGCCGCGGCCCCCCACCTCCCACGTCCATATAGCCCTGAGCAAACCACTCAGATCTCTAAATGGCCCAGGGCAGCTCATGGTTCCATTTCAGATGGAGCAAAAGCACTGCTAAGAACGTGCAGATGCTGCCTGAGACCCCCGCCATGCCAGCCCCTGGCCCTAAAGCAGGCTGGTACCTCACACTGCTTTCAGAATGTTCCAAGACGCTGTGGGTGTGAGGTCTTCCAGGCAGGCACCAGCACCCACCAAGCTCGTCCTCAGAAAACTGGAGATAGAGAAAGCAGGGCTGGAAGGAGTCTAAGAAATTCCAGGACTGTCCTCACTAGCATATTCGAAATGAGGTAGAGCTTCAGGCAGCCGTGTTAGATATGATGTCCCCGTGGGAGTACACATTAACATGACAAAATCTGAGGAATGAACATAACATGGCCGTGCAGTGTCAAAGTCCTAGCTCACTTGGGTGTTTCTGTGACAGAAGAGACAGTGTGGCACCAGTATTCCCTGTTGGGTTCTGTGTCTACAGCAGAGAGCTTTGGGTCTGTCCTCCCTCACAGAGCAGGCTTTCTGCAAATGCTTAGGTGGGGCTGGATATATATTCACAGAATCTTCCAGACCCATCTATCCCAAAAGGTGTTGGTCCCTGAAGAGTAGTGGTATACATCAGAAGCTGGGGAAACGTGTGACAAGGCAGACCCCTGGGCAGGCCTTCAGAGAGTCTGATTCAGCTGCTCTGGAAACACCGCTAAGGACTTGGCTTCTGCTGTGAGCCAAGAGGAGGAAAGAAATCCCTCTCACTCTAGATCTACCTTTTTCTGCCTCAGCCACCTTTTTCCTGTCTTTTAAAAAATTTCAAATTTCTCTGCACCTATAGTGTTCATAAGTACTCTCTGTCATGCAACCTGGCTAGCTCAAGCCAGAGACAACCAGAAAAAGCTCCAACTGTGGCTGTCAACTCGGCCACTTCCCTCCACCGTGGCCCTTCATTCCTGTGTTTGGGTGGGAGCCAACACAGCCCCAGGCACCGGCAGTGCTGATGAGGGCGTGTATTCCCGGAGCTCCACGCAGCAGCGGCCCATTCGACAGGGGAAGGGAAAATTCAGTGCTCTCCACGCGCTGGGTATGTGTGCCAGGAAAGCCCTGAAAGTTTTGCTCACAGGGCTCGAAATGAAAGCAGCTGTTAATTCTGAGAGTGGCAGGTTTGACGACATTTGGAGTCCCCCTGTGTGAGAACAGAGACCCCTCGTGCTTCCTCCCTGCTGTCTGAGGAAGGGGGAGGAGGCTGGGGGTGGGGAGGCCCAGCCTCGCAGGGTTGCGTCTCTCTGGGGCTTCCCGAGGGAGGCAGCGCCGGCCCTCCCCGTCTTGCCACAGTCGCCGTGCGCGTGTGCCGGGCCAGTAGGAGCAAGGCCCGATCCTGGCCACCATGCTCACCACCGCGGGCAGGCCCCAGGCTGGGCCCTCTCCCTGCCCCTCGGGGTACCGTGGTGTGCTCCTTTGATATCTAAAAACCAGACCCTCAGCCCCTAGAGCCCGGCGCCGATCCACGCCGCCCCTGAGAGCTCCCAGCCGCAGCCTCTCAGCGCGGGGTCTGGGGGCGGGTGCGGTTCGGGGGCAAGGGACCGCAAGTGGGGGCGGGCGGCGGGTGTGAGCAGCTCGGATAGGAGATCACGCGCGATAACCCGGGCCCTGGATGGCAGCGCTCGACAGGAAACCTCGAGCGAGGAGCCAGCTGGGGGCCGGCGGGGCGGGGCTGCTGCTCGCGTAACCGCACGAGCGCCGGCGCGGCTGGCGGGGACCCGGCGCTGGGAGCCCACCCTGGCTCCACGCGGCGGAAGGGCCGGAGGTCCCTTCGAAGGCCCAGCCGCCTCCCCTCCTGCGGAGGGCGTCCTTCACGGGTGTGGTTTGTGACTTTGGGGCGGCGGTCCGGGCCGCCTGGGCTTTGGCGTGGTGGGAGAGCTGCCCAGCCCGCGGTGCACCCGACGTGCCTTTGACCTGGGCCGGACCCGAACCCGAGCCGGACGCGGGGCGGTCAGGGCGGAGGAGTGGCGTGAGCGCGGCTCGGCAGGCTCAGGCTCCTCTCTGTAAAATTCCAGCGAAACGTTCATCTAAAGGGTGTCGGTGACGGTTTTAAAATCCAAGTGTCATTTCCTCTCCCAGCCTCCGAGAAGCTCGGTGCAGTGGGCAGTGGCTCGGCGGGGCGTCCCCCTGTGTCTCGCGCCCCGGCTGGGCGGCCTGCAGCGGGAGGGGCCGGGTGCGGTCACCAAGGGGCGGAGGTTTGGCCCTGGCTCGGGGAGACCCCGGTGGAGGCGACTGGATGCACGTGTTTCTGCTGGGGGAGATGCGGGGGCCCCAGGGGCTCTGAGGAGGCGCCCTCAACAGGGGCGGGCAGGACAGTTCCCAGAGGGAGGGCGACCAGCGAGGGCAGTAGGTGCCCTACTGGCCCCCCTCCGCCCCTGGCCTGCCTTGCGTTCCCCAGGCAGCCTGAGCTCCCGAGCCCTGAGGGTCTCCTGCTTACAGTTGCAATAGTACTGACTGGGGGATCAGGATCGGAAAACCGTGTTCATCTCACCTGGCTGCTGGTGAAAGCGTCTCGTCCCTCTTATTAGATAATAATAACAGTAGTGATCATGTTATTTACCAGCAGTAGCTGGTGTTCTGTGTTCATATATAAGTGTAATCATATTCACCAAATACCATTATCATGAAAGTTGATAGCTGAGGCCCTTCCAAACCCCGGCAAGTTATCACCAGCAGTGTACTGAGCCGGGACGCAAAGGCTGGATGGCAGCCTCTAGGTCTCCACCCTCTACCCTCCAGAACCTTGCTGCACAGGCCTCCTTTGATTTAAGGGTTCATGTTATTTGTTTTGGTTTTGGTTGTTCAGTATTATAAATATTGTATACCATCATAGAGTTTCAAACACCACAAAAAGGTGTAAGGTGGAAAATAAGTAAAATTCACCCAGCCTCCCCTTCCCCTGGCTCCTCTGCAGACGTAACCGCGGATGACATTTGTGTGTGTGTAGCCCTCCAGATAGACATATATTTTTAACCTGTTTTTTCTTGTGGTAAAATATATATAACATGAAACTTTTATTTTTAAATGTAATTCGGTGTCATGAAATGCATTCACAGTATTGTGCAATCATCACCACTATCCACTTCCAGAATATTTCACCATCCCAAACAGAAACTCCATCCAGACATATTTTTATGTATATGTACATATATATGCAGCCTACATGGTGTTTTTTTTTCATACACAAATATCTAGAGCTTGCTTTTTTTTTTAGGCAGGGTCTCACTCTGTTGCCCAGGCTGGAGGGAGTGAAGGGCGGGATCACAGCTCTGCAGCCTCCTGGGCTCAGGCAATCCTCCCACCTAAACCTCTTGAGGAGCTGGGGCTGCAGGTGTGTGCCACCACACCCAGCTAATTTTGTTATTGCTATTATTTGCAGAGACGAGTCTTGCTATGTCTTGAACTCCTGAGCTCAAATGATCCTCCAGCTTCAGCCTCCCAAAGTACTAGGATTACAGGCATGAGCCACTGTGTCTGGCCACCTTTTTAAAAACCTGTCTTTAAGATCTTTCATGGTAGCACATGAAGAACTATCTGTTGTGTCGTTACTTTTTTTTTAATGGTTATATATGAATACATCGGAATTTATCAGGTTCCCAGTTGATGGCCATTTACATTATTCTCTCTGTATGCTGTGAGAGTTTATCCTCACAATAAATTCTCAGAGAAATGGCAAAATTCTGCCTGGAATTTTGACCTAGGGGGTTTGCCCAAAAGTAGGTTTTTTTTTGAAATGGTGCTAATTTTCAAGAGCAAAACTTGAGGGCAGTATGCTGTGTGAGAAAGAACAAAGACTCGAAAGACCTGGCCTCTTGTCCTGGCTCTGACCACCAGCGGTGTGACTGTGGGAGAGTCCCTTCACCTCCCAGACCTTTCGTCTCTTTACCTGCAAAGTGGAGCAAATAAGATCTGTCCAGCTTACCTTACTCAGTTGTTGTTAGGATCAAATGGAATAAAAAATATAAAAGGGTTTTGTAAACTGAAAGTGTGGAGCAAATGTTTGGCGTGACCATAATTGTTGTAGCGTCAGTCCCTGGAGTCAGCCAGAGAAAGCTACATGTCCAAGCTGGCATCAAGAGGTAAGAATAAGTGTCTTTCTCTCTGTCTATCTATGATATACACACACACACACACACACACACTGCTCTCTATGTATATATGTACACATACATGTTTGTATTCTATTTAGGTGTGCATATACACATATGTACACAAGTGTGTGTGTGTGTGTGTGTATAGCTTACACTCTATGTGCCTGGCATATAGCTGTCTGCTAATGTGAGAGACTTGTCCGCTGACCTTAGGGAGCTGTTGGTGGAATGAGTGGAGGGAACTGAAACGTGCAACCTGCTCGCCAAAGGAGGTCACTTGCCTGTCATTGTTTACTCCCAGAGTGTGGCTGCAAGCATCATCCCCTCCCTCGTGTTTCCTTAGCACCCTGTGCTCCTCTCTTGTGGGATGAGCTATTTCCTTGCCCACCTCTTTGCTCGGCTGGGAGGCTACATCTGTGTCTGTCACCTCCACCCTCACTGCCCAGCTCAGTGGGTGGCATCTTCTCTTAGTAAGGATGGCCACCACATGAATTCTCCTGAGGCGTCTCTCCTTGGCTCATAGGTGGCCATTTCCCCCTGTGTTTACATTGTTTAGATTGTCTTCACGGGATCTTCTCCTGGCACATATCTGTGTCCTAATCTCATCTTTCTTTCTTTTTTTTTTTTTGAGATGGAGTCTTGCTGTCTCAGTCAGGCCTGGGGTGCAATAGCATGATCTTGGCTCACTGCAACCTCTGCCTCCCGGGTTCAAGTGATTCTCCTGTCTCAGCCTCCCAAGTACAGGCACTTGCCACCATGCCCGGCTAATATTTTTGTATTTTTAGTAGAAATGGGGCTTTGCCAAGTTGGCCAGGCTGGTCTCAAACTCCTGGCCTCAGGTGATCTGCCCACCTCCGCCTCCCAAAGTGCTGGGATTGCAAGAGTAAGCCACTGCGCCTGGCTAAGATGGGGTTTTACCATTTGGTCTTGAACTCCTGACCTCAGGTGATCTACCTACCTCAGCCTCCCAAAATGCTGGAATTACAGGTGTGAGCCACCTCGCCCAACCTAATCTCAACTTCTTGTAAGGACATGAGTCACATTGGATTAGGGCCCATGCCAGTGATCTCATTTTAACTTAGTGACCTCTTTTAAGAGCTTTCCTCCAAATACAGTCACATTCTGAGGTGTTGGGAGTTTGGATTTCAACATAAGAATTTCAGGGGCAAAATTCAGCCCGAAACAGAAGTTGAGGCTTAATGATTATTGTGTGTTAATGGATGAAGAAGGAGCAAAAGAGCGGATGGGTTTCACGCCTTCAGGACAAACAGCCACTTTCTGGGCGGTTTATGGGGCAAGAGTAGGAAGAGCTTGTTTTGGGGGTCAGGGGAAGAAAAGATAAAGATGACTACATTTGGCTGAATGCAGACAGGTAACGGAGGCTGGCAGCATGGCCTGGATTTTAGAGCTGATTTGAAGCCTGTCCTGGGGCTTGCTAGGGCATCTCCAAGCTAGCCCAGGGGCCCAAGGCAACTGTGAACCTTGCCTGGTTCCAATCTGCTTCGATTTTTTATTTGAAGTGTTATTGCCATATTTAAAATAAAAAGATAATGTGTCCTTGTCAAAAGAGAAAACCCTGCAGCTGTTCTCCAGCTCATTCAGAGTAAAAGCCACTGGGCGAGGAAGTTCTACCTGATACCCCCACCAGCTTGTCACCCTCTCTCCTGGACTCCTAGAACTTCCCCTCATTCATGCCACCCTGGTCACACCCCTCCTTGCAGTTCAGAGATGCCTGGCAAGGGTCCACCATCACCGCTGTTTGTCTGCCCAGAGTGCCCTTCCCCCACAGATCTGCACAGCTGAAGCTGCCTCTGACCACCTGTGAAAAACAGGAGGCATCTCTTTGTCGCTTCATACTTTCATTTCCTTGGCTAGCATTGAGACTGAGTGTGTCTTTTTATATGTTTGTAAGTAATTTGTTTTTCTTTTTCTGAGAATTGCCTATTTATATCTTTTGCTGACTTATGTCTTGGACCGTTAGTCTTAGCTTTCATTTTTTAAAGTATTGTTTATTATTTTTCGAGACAGGGTCTCGCTCTATCACCCAGGCTGGAGTGCAGTGACACGGTCAGGGCGCACTGCAGTTTCAGCCTCCTGAACTCAAGTAATCCTCCCACCTCAGCCTCCTAAGTAGCTGGGACTAAAGCGTGTGCCATCATGCCCAACTAATTGATTGTTTTTTCAGAGGCAGAGTCTTGCTATGTTGCCCAGGCTGGTCTCTAACTCCTGGGCTCAAGCAATCCTGCTAGCTTGGCCTCCCCAAGTGTTAAGATTACAGGCCTGAGCCACCGCACCCAGCCCATTTTTCAAGCTTTTATTGATTGAATTCCAAACCTGTGAAAAAAGCTTTAGGAATGAAGCTATTTATCTCAGAATTATTTACAATGGTGAAAAGTTGGAAACAAATCACCACCAATGGAGAATGGTTATGTAGATAGTGAAGAGATTATTTGGAAACCATTAAAAAGAATATTAATAGTAAAATGACAAAGTAACATGAAATACGAATATATGAAATAACCTGAATATTAGATTATAACAATACTAAATGAAAAAAACAATTCTTTAGGGAATTTTTTTTGAGGCAGTCTGTCACCCAATCTGGAGTGCAATGATGCAACCTTGGCTCACAGCAACCTCCACCTCCCAAGTTCAAGCAATTCTCCTGCCTCTGTCTTCCAAGTAGCTGGGATTACAGGTGTGTACCACCACACCCAGCTAATTTTTGTATTTTTAGTAGAGACCGGGTTTCACCATGTTGGCCAGGCTGGTCTCGAACTCCTGACCTCAGATGATCCGCCTGCCTCAGCCTCCCAAAGTGCTTGGATCACAGGCATGAACCACCGTGCCCAGCGGGAAATATTTTTATGTAAAATGATTGTAATTTGTGGATAACAAAGACTTTGGATGGCCATCTGCTATAGTATTAATAATGGCTGTGTTTGAAAGTAGTATTATGGGCAATTTGGATTTTTTGCCTACTTTTCTGCACTTTTACATTAAGTTGACTTACTTGAAAAAGAAAAATGATCACAGGGGTCAGGCATGGTGGCTCACGCCTGTAATCCCAGTACTTTGGGAGGCTGGGGCAGGTGGATTACCTGAGATCAGGAGTTTGAGACCAGCCTGGCCAACATGGTGAAACCCCATCTCTACAAAAAAATACAAAAATTAGCTAGGCATGGTGGTGGGTGCCTGTAATCCCAGCTACTTGGGAGACTGAGGCAGGAGAATTGCTTGAACCCGGGAGGTGGAGGTTGCAGTGAATGAGCCAAGATCATGCCATTATACTCCAGTCTGAGCAATAGAGCGAGATTCTGTCTTTAAAAAAAAAAAAAAGGTAAGGAAAGAGAGAATCGCAAAGTATTGCTCAAAACATAACTTTAATGGAAATAAAAATATAAGAAGGAAAACATTTGCTCGTATTGTTGCTACCCCCAAGAAACCACACAGCCCTGTTCTTCCCTCTTCCATTGGAACCCTTGTCTATGGGAATACATAATTTGTAGGTAGTTTTGAACAAACTATCCAGTTTTACAGTGAAATATGAATATTTGAAATCCAACACTGAGGAGAGAATTGAAACAGCTGTGGCAATTTTTATTTATTTATGAGAAGTCTCACTCTGTCACCCAGGCTGGAGTGCAGTGGCACAATCTCGGCTCACTGCAACCACTGCCTCCTGGATTCAAGTGATTCTCTTGCCTCAGCCTCTCGAGTAGCTCGGATTGTATGTGCCTGCCACCACACCGGGCGAATTTTTTTGAATTTTTAGTAGAGATGGGTTTCACCATGTTGGCCAGGCTGGTAGGAGATTAAAGGGAGCAGTAAAACATTATATGGTGCCACTAAATTCACTGGAGTTGTTCTGTAGGTCAGGGTGATTGAGGCATCTCCAGCGGGTCATTGCTGTGAGCGTTGGGCAGTGTGAGTCCCAGCCTCACATTTGGTAGCAGGACCTCTGTATTTGTCAACCCCCCAGGCCTTGCAGCCCTCAAAAAAAAGAAAGCTAATTGTAGAGTCAAGAATATCACCTGCTCTAATGATTCAATCCTTGGAGAAGGAAGGACTCCACAGCCTGGTGGGGACCCCTCTCCCTGGCTCTGAGGATCATCAAGTCATTCAAGGGCAGTACCAAGTGGTGGTTAAGACCTGGACTGTGGATCCAGACGGGCCTGGGTTCAACCCTGGCTCTAGATGTTAGGCGTGTTGTTAATCTCTCTGAGCCTCAGTTTCCCTAGCTGTGAAATCAGTCACTGTGAAGACTGAATGAGAAAACTGATACATGTGGTTCCTGGCTCAGAATAAATCTTCAGTGGTTATAACTATTACTCTGTGTGTCTACCCTATACCTTTTCTGATGCAGTGAAAGTTATCAGTGAAAGGGAGCAGCCCGCTGAGGGGTGGTCTGGGTACCTCGATGCTGTGGTCAATGAGTTGGCATCACACCCAGCACCCTGCCCAACACAAGCACCCCCGTCCCCGGAGCTGCTGCCACTGCCTTCCTAAGAACAGTGACTTCCTGTTTTCTAAGTTCTTACCCTGCAGTGTAGTCACCAGTTGTGCCTGAGCCTGGGGGTGGAGCTGGGCAGCAACAGGACTCAGGGCTAAAGGTTGGGGGCTCAAAGGAAGGAAGGAAGGGTGGGAGTAGGAAGCTGGCCACTCCTACCCGGATCATGAGCTCCTGTGATTGATATTGATTCCATTAGTGCCCACCAACTGAGTGCTTACCAGGTACCAAGCCCTTCCCATTCGAGTGCCACACACCCTGGGAGGTCGCTGTGATTACTCAGTGATCACACAGTAGCAAAGCCGGGACTTGGATGGCAGTTGTCTGTGTTCGTAGGATTTATTCTAACCTGCTGTGCTTCCTATTAAAGTGGAAACAAGCTGGAAGAGGGTGAAGTTTGAAAGGTTGCCCTATAGAAATTGGAGGATCTGTGTGATTTGTGCTTCAAATTAGAGCTCTCCACCAGTAGTTGGTGGGTGCTGAGCTTCCTGTCACCCAAGATACTCAAACAGAAGCCAGAAGTGCCTCCCAAAGAGGAAATTCCTGAGTAGCTCTCTGTATGCGAAGAATCCCAGAGGCACTGAGGCAAAGTAGAGAGAGAAGGGACTTTGCATCAGATGCACTCAGAAAATTTCTAGCTGTGTGACCTGTCGGAGCTGCAATTTCATGATCTGCAAAATAGAACTGATAATTCTGCCCGTATTGTGCAAGGTTGTTCTGAGGATTAAGCCAGATCATGCTCGTGCAAAGACTTCTCTAAACTGTGTGCTTTGTGCATGTGTCACGTTATCGTTTTGTGACGTGAGGAGTTCTCAAAGTCTGCACGCTACCGAGCTACTGTGTGCCAGGCACTTTGTACATATCCATTATCTGTTTTTATCTTCACACACCCCTGAAGAGTGGGTATCCCTATCCTACGCTGGGGAGCCTGGCCAGGTTCTGTCCCCAGCCCTGGCATGGCATGACGGGGTGGGAGGAGGGAAGGCCGTTCCCTGCTGCCACTGCCTGTCCCTACGGAACCTCTCAGCATGAGCCACTGTGCGCGGCACCCCACACACTTTACCGCATTGCTCTGTACCCATGAAGTCAGTCTTGTCAAAGCCCTTTTGCAGATAAGAGAACTGAAGCTCAGGGAGGTTAAGAGAGGTGTTCCAAAACAAGGCAATAAAGGGGCAGATTCCACATTTGAGTCTTTGAGTCTTTCTGACTCGGAGGCTTGTGTTCTTTGCTCTTCTCTAACCCTGTGATGTGCTGGTGCGGAGGGGAAATGGGCAAGTGAAACCGTAAGGCACGGTCTGTGCTTGCCAGAGCCCCTGGTGGGGGAGGACTTGAAGTGAACTATTTACAAGCTGCTGTGACTAAGTGTCAAAACTGGACAAAAGGGCAAGGGCCGTGAATTCAGAGATAGGAGGAAACTCTGGGTCCTGTGCCTACAGGTCAGGTGCGTCGAAGGCAGAAGGCTAAGGAGAAGTACCTGGAGCCAGGAGACCCAGGAATTCCTTTCCAGCTTTGCCGCTAACCTGCAGGTGTCCTTGGTGAAGTTGCTTCATTCCTCTGATCTCAGTTTATCCACCTGTGAATTGGGCCCAATAATAGCCTCCTGTTTGTCTCCTGGCACTCGTAAGACTCAAACTCCATCAGACACAGGAAGTCACTTTAAAAGCAGAAACTGGGGTTCAGATAAGAAGAATCCTTATTAGTTGGATGTGAGGGAGTCCCGCAACAGGATTTGCTGGAGGAGGAGGATGGCTGGAGGGGAAGAGGCCACCAGCGTGTATCTGTAGCCTCAGGGTATGGCAGGACCAGGTTGATTAAGGCCTGATCCCTGTTACCAGAAGTTCACAGTCTGGCTCAGAAACAGACAAACACAATTCAAATAAATCTCACCCAGAGAAACCAAATTCTGAAAGGACAGGTGTGCCTCCCCCAGGGTGCCCTCTGGGGCCCCAGAATCTTCCTGTTAATGGTCAGTGCCATGAGACTTCCTGAACTCAAGGCTTTTATGGAGATGACAAAAGGCTATATAGGGATGGCGAGGCTCAACTGACTAATTAGACACATAACACTTAGATACAATGACCCACATGCTTAGATACTCTGTGATCATCTCTGGCTGCCCCCGAGCCTCTGGGTGTCTCACTTGGCCTATTCCTGGTATCCTGCTACAGGGCAGGCTCCAGCTTATTGTGCATGGGCTTACAGTAGAAATCATGGCAATAACAATAGGTGGCGTAATGGAACACATACTCTTAAAGGGTCCTTCACCCCATAATAATTATTTTATTTGATTCTCACCTCATAAGAAGTATGGTATTTGGCCAGGCACGGTGGCTCACACCTGTAATCCCAGAACTTTGGGAGGCCGAGGTGGGTAGCTCACTTGAGGTCAGGAGTTCAAGACCAGCCTGGCCAACATGGCAAAACCCCATCTCTACTAAAAATACAAAAATTAGCTGGGTGTGGTGGTGGGTGCCTGTAATCCTCAACTACTCAGGGGGCTGAGGCAGGAGAATCACTTGAACCCAGGAGGTAGAGGTTGCAGTGAGCTGAGATTGCACCAGTGCACTCTGCCTGGGTGACAGGAAAAAAAAAAAAGTATTTAATACTCACCTCCATCTAGTGAGACAGATAGTATTGTTACCCCCATTTTACAGATGAGAAAACCAAGGCTTAAGAGAGTTCTACCATACAGTTCAGATGTACAGTATGTAAAAAGGATCAAAGCTTTAACTTTGTTTCTTCTATCTGTTTGACAGAAATTTACATTTACATTTATTGTAGGCCACAGCTGTATCTCTATGAAAGGCCAGGCTTCCCTCACGTGCTCTGGCCCCTGTAATGATTTAGCTCTGAATCTCAACCCATTCATGGCAACGCAATGAAGTCCCCATGCCCAGGTTCCACTCCAGGCCACTTAAGCCAGAGCCTCAGGGCAGAGGGCAGTGGATTGAGAGAGTGTGTGAGAAACCTCTGTCAGTCTCTGGGGCTCCTGTCAAATGCTGAGGTTCTCCTGGGTGCTGTGAATCTGGGGCAGGGATCAGGAACATGAAATAAAACAGCTTCCCCACTTGTACAGGAAAGTAGCTACTATATAATGCCCTGAAACCTCCGAGGAAGCAGCTGTTGGTCCCTTTGGGATGGAATTGGTAGAAATATGAAGGTGCAGGAGCGGACACAGGGAAGAAGCTAGGACAAGGAGACAGTAGCGATGTGGTGCCTGTGAGCTGGCATCCTGCAAAACTGTCTGCGGTCCAGGAAGCCCCTACGCCTTATGTGTGGCCTCCAGAGCTCAGCCTTAAGCCCCGTGAGCGCAGGGACTCAGACTCGACCCAAATATCAGACATCATTTTCTTTTGATTCTCATCATAACCCTTAAGGTAGATATGATTACCCTCCATTTTATAGATGAAGAAACTGAGGCCCAGAGAGGGAAGTCAGTTGTGCAAGACCACACAGCTAGTAAGTGGCAGGGGAAGAACTCAAACCCACCTGTACCCAATCCAGAGTTCATTCCATTTCAATAGTTCTGGGCACAGAGCAGATGCCCAATGAATAGTTAATTGCATAACGGAATCAGGTCCTGCATCCCTGCACGGAGCTTTCTGGGCCATGACTGTCGTCCTCAGGCCCATCTCTCCCAGCACAGACACAGTGGGATTGAGGAGAGGGAGGGTCCTACACAGGGAATTATGTTGCGGTCAGTATCCTGTTCTCCCAACCACACACAGTACGTTTGTCATCAGTCATAACACTATGCTATAGGAAGGAAGGAGGGAGGGAGGGAGGGAAAGAGGGAACTTGTTTACATTACTTATCTCAGGGAGGTGCCCAATCCCCCTGCCCCGTACCGTGCTGAGTCAGCACAACACAAATTCCCCTGCCCTGGTACTGTGTTGAGTCAGCACAACACAAAGAAGTATTTATTTGTGGTAAATTTACTGCCCAGTAATTTTTCTGTTCTAATTTTCTGTGACAAGCAGCTGAGTGATTTTCTCCTGGCTTTTTTTTCCTGAGTCTCAACCAGTCCCATAAATCGCCACTGTTAGCTCCTCTGCAGCCCTAACAGCAAAAAGTCACCCCAGATTTGGTAGCCTTCATGGGGACTGGCTTGTCCCCCAGAGGCCTTTAGATGCTCCCTAGGTCAGTGAGGGCTGCCAGCACTGCCTTGGGGCCAGAGGGCAGGCACACCTGGGCTGGGCCCAGCATCTTCCCCATCGCTGAAGCCCAGCTCTGAAAAGTTCTATGATATTGAGTGACTGCCCTGTGCTCTGATGCAGGGGCTGGAGGAAGAGGCAGCCATTGGTCTCGGGTGCTTACAGCCTGGATGGAGGGCATCTGAGTCCCATAAGTTACGTTTGTAGAGTGCTTTGAGGGATACAGGCTCTTGAACAGACATCCTCTTATGTTTTCCTCCAGGGCTCAGGTGGTGGGACAGTCTGATTTCAACAGGTGTTGAGTGGAGGGGTAGAGTGCAGACCTGGAAGAGGACCTGGCTCAGAAGGCAAGAGGGTAGAAGAACTGGATGTGTTCAAGGAAGAATGGGGTGTGAAAGGCAGGAGCAGGAGAGACAGGGTGGCATCAAGGTGTGGTCTTCTCAGGCCTGGACTGGTGACGGCAGAGCCTAACCCGCTGGACAAGGAGTTTGGCCTCTCCTCCGAGTGGCTGGGTTATCAGTGGTCTCTGGTCAGAGTCTTTGGGAAGTTTGCAGAGATCAGCTGCCTGGGGGCAAGAGGGGTTCTGAATTAGGGTTGAAGTCAAAAACTTGGGGATGGAAGGACTCAGGGTGGTGGGGGTGCAGGTGCTGGGGCTGCCTTTGAATCATCTGCTTCCATGACTCGTCGGGGAGGCCAAAACGTTGCTGGCAGGAAGGTGTAGGCGGGGCTGGCCCAGGGGCAGGAAGGGGACAAGAACTGCCAGGGATCAGTCCTGCGCTGCCTCTCACTGTGTGCTCTGAACCTGAAGCCTCCGTGCCTCAGTGTCCGAGTGTGGGTGGCAGGAGGATCTGACGAAGATTACATTTACTGCAGTGTCTGAAGAAATGTTAGTTTTCACCCTGTTTAACAGGAGAGGCAGCTGACAGAGGGTACATCACCTGCCCCAAATCACACAGCTAGCAAGAATGACAGCACTCCCACATACGGCCTCTACTCCGTCTGCCCTAATGTGTGTCTGACGGCCACCAGAGGGCGCCCCGGTCTTGGGAGACAGACACTGGAGGGGCTGGCCTGGGACCTCTGCTCTAGTTGCCAGGCAGGGGTTGAGTGAGATGGAGGCCATGCCCTGTTTTACAGGTCGAGTGCTGCACGTTTACCTAGTAGGACGTATGGTCTAGACTAAAATCCGGGTCTCCTCATTCACAGTGCAGAGATGTTTCAAATAAAAACACTTTTTTTTTTTCTTTGAGACAGTCTCACTCTGTCACCCAGGCTGGAGTGCAGTGGTGCGATCTTGGCTCACTGCAACCTCCGCCTCCCAGGTTCCAGCGATTCTCCTGACTCAGCTCCAGAGTGGCTGGGATTACAGGTGCCCGCCACCACACCTGGCTAATTTTTGTATTTTTAGTAGAGATGGGGTTTCACCATGTTGGCCAGGCTGGACTGGAACTCCTGACCTCAAGTGATCCACCTGCCTCAGCCTCCCAAAATACTGGGATTACAGGGATGAACCACTTCGCCCAGTCTAAAAATGCAAACTTTTATTTAACCAGAGTATTTACTGTACCTCGTGTTCTCCAGCCCATTGTACTCCAATGGCGGGGTCACTAAACATGCATGACTGCAGCCTGACAAAGGTTAACATGGCACTAGGAGTTCAGGACCCCTTGGAAATTTGCTGTGGGAGAGGCTAACATAGAAGGGACCTTTGAGCTGCAGTTTGTAGGGTGCATCGAATGTCACTGAATAGCAGGGCTTCAGGGAGAGAGATGGAGGGAATACGAAGAGGGAACAGTGTGTGCAAGGCAAATAGTCCCGAAGAGCAGGGCATGTCCTGGGAATGGGGCGTGTGTAGTGGGAGGAGGGGAGACGAGAAGGCAGAGGCCATGGAGCTGGGACTGGGGGGCAGGGAGATGCTCGCCTAGGTGGGGAGAGGCACCAAAGCTACCTCTGTCTGTTGCCCATGAGACCTTTCAGGGCACAGGGAAGGGAAGCTGAGCACCAGACCCCACTGTCTTGGGTGAGAGAGTACCTGGCACTGAGGAGGCAGGGAGTGGGGAGAGTTAACCCAGATTCTCCCTGTCCTAGTTACTGTTAGATATTGAAATGGTCTCATTTGACCATCATTTGACCTATTGTCTCCCTGTGGGTAGGCCTCGGAGCCACACATCTCAGGCCAGGAGTTCCATTCTTCCGGACGTGAACATCTTCCCAAGGCTTCCAGAGTTCTTGGTTCACACAGGGGCTAACATGGCTGCACTTCCATGTCCCAGAGGCAGGAGCTCTGTGCACAGACGACAACCTCACCTTCCCACTTTGTTCCCACTCCTCCCATTTCCCAGGTTCTTTGGCCCCACAGTGGCCACATCTGCCATTAGGGCCAATGGCTTTTCCAGGAGCTGGTTGAGGTGGGAGGGAGGGAGTGGTGATCAGGCTGAGGCATGGGGATTGGATCTGGTCTCTGTGTCATAATTTCTTTGGCCACAGTCAGTCCTAGTGCCAGCCTGGAGTGATGGGGTTGTGTTCTGGTCACCCTGGGCCTTGCTGACTGACTTTATCTCTTGACACAGAGGCACAGAGCTTCGGCCTGCTGGATCCCAAACTCTGCTACCTGCTGGATGGAATCCTCTTCATCTATGGTGTCATTGTTACTGCCCTGTTCCTGAGAGTGAAGGTGGGTACCACTGGGCTTTGGGAGGAGGGCACGGGGTCCCCCACTTGATGGATATTCAGAGGGTCCTTGGTCTTGGACAGTTTCAAGCTTGGGTGGTGCCTGGAGCTTGGTATCCAGGAGCAAAGCAGGGACCAGCCAAGTGTGTGCCTTGAATGGGCTGAGGAGGAGGTGAGGTGTCTGGCTGAGATGAACCGGGTAGGAGGGAGAGCCTGGTGCTAGGCGCCTCCATGACGAACCATACAAATGTGTGCACTTCAGAGTGTCTCGGAGAAGGCGATACTGCTGGAGACAAAGAGGCTTACACTCAGGCAGAGATCCTGCTGTCTAAGTATGAATGAAGGCCATGTTAGCCTTTCTCTTGTAAAGGCTCTTTCCTCATCTGTACTTGGGAGAGTGGGCCAGAGCATGGGTTTTCACTTGGTGCCTTGCAGACCCTGGATTTCTTGGTGGGGCTGGTCATTATGTGGGCAGAGGCTGGAAGAATTTAGGAGTAAAGGGGGAGGATCTAGTTCCAGTCATCCCTGCGGTGCTCCCCAACCCATTTCTTGCTTATTTTGGACTTGGGCATAAGATTTTATTTGAAACCAAATCTTTCTTAAGTTTGAAAACGCTGCTCTAGGTGATTTCTAAGGTTGTTTCCAGTGCTCTGGATCTGTAAGACCTTGCAGTTTCTCCTGGCTGAGGCGGCATGAACTGAAGCAAGAGTTGAGGCTGTGTCAGCTTCCAGCAGATGCTCAGGACACTAAGCGAGCCCAAGGCTTCCTGGGCACCGGCGTAGCCGGGCGATGGCAGAGGGCTGGGCGAGTGGTGCACGCACGCATCCTGCCCCAGGGGTCAAGATAGGAGGCCGGACCTTGAGCAGCCGCCATCCACCCTGATTGTTCTCGGAGCTCCTGGAGGAAGGGACCCTAGAAAATGCTCCACGTCCCCAGGGGGCACAGACCAAGAACCTTACACCTCTGCGCACGCGCGAGGACGCTAGCTAGCTTGGGAAGAATAAACTCCAGCGGGTCCTGGGCCAGCGTGATAGAGGCACATGTCAAAGGCGGGAGAAAAATGGACAGTTGGGCTCAGAAAAAGGGGCTGTCACGCCCCGGCCCCTGCAAGGGCTCAGCCCCAGGAGGCAGGGCAAGAATCGTTAGTTGCCAAGGAGCGGAGTAGGGCTGTCCCTCGGGTTACCGCGCGCCCTCGCGGAGCAGTAACGCGCTTTGCTCTCTGTGTCGCAGTTCAGCAGGAGCGCAGACGCCCCCGTGTACCAGCAGGGCCAGAACCAGCTCTATAACGTAAGTGAGCCTCGCCGCAGACCCTCCCGGAAAGGAAGGGCAGTCCCCTTCTCGGACCTAGGGAACACACCCTCCAGAGTCCCGGGTTTAGGTCTGGTCCCCAGCTATCACCTCTGACCCGAATGCAACTTGTTTAGCCTCAGTTTTCTAACCTGTAAAACAGGGGTAGTAATTGTGCCTGTCTCAAAGGGCGCCATAAGGATAACATGCTTAGTAGCTTGATGCATGGAAGGAGCTTAGTATAGTGCCTGCCACTAGTGAGCCCCCAAGCCATCAGCAATTTGCAAAAGCTAGAGTGGGTGAAGAAGGAATGTGTTCGAATCTTCCCAGCAAGGGAAAGCGATGTTACACTACCTGTGCAATGGGACTCCGGTGGAACTGACCACCACCTCTGAGGCCCAGCTTCTCTCCTTGCTCACAGGAATGTTGTTCCTTATCCTGTTGGACTGATCAGCATATAGTACTTGGTGACCTTTGGGGATCCCACCCACCGTCATGGTAGCGCGTGTTCTCTGAGATGCGATGGCGGTCTCCAGATGAACCTGTTACCACTCCCTCCCCAGCCCCGGCCCCTTTTTTTTTGAGCCACCCCAGAGAGGGAAACCACACTCCCCAGTGCAGCTGGCCCCATCCTTCTGAGGCTCCTCTGCCCTGTGTCGGACACTTTCTTGTCTCTTTTAGGAGCTCAATCTAGGACGAAGAGAGGAGTACGATGTTTTGGACAAGAGACGGGGCCGGGACCCTGAGATGGGGGGGAAACAGGTAAGGGTTCCTCTGTCTTCCTGTGTGTTCCTGCATGTGTGGTAGGGCTCAGCCCAGGCTGCAGGAGAGGACTTCTCAGCCCCAGCTCACTCTGCAACCAGACTTGACCCTCAGTGTGTGGGCCCAGGACAAGAGAAGAGATGGAGACCCACTTGCTGCCACATCCTCTTCTTCCTCCTTGGCTCCATTCTGCATCTCAAGGGGCCTCACCCCTGGCTGTGGCACCCCCCTCATGTCTAAGCTCCACCCACTCCTTGGCTATCCTGAGATGCACACTTGGTGGCACCGTCTGCCCCAGGAGGACAGACCTGGTGAAGAGGTCCACACAGGAAGGGCCCAAGATCCCTGGACAAGTCCTGGGTACCCCTCTGGAGTATGGCTGGAGTGTGGTCCCTGGGGCTCTGACTTCTTGGCTGTGTAGACTCTACCCTGTGGGTAGGGGAGCAGCTGGATGAGACCACAGTAGCGTCCTCTTCGTTTTTTCCACTTCATTCTGATTTCCTTCCTTTCTTCCTTCATCCCTCCCTCCTCCCCTTCCTTCCTTCCTCTTTCTCTCTCTCTGTTTATTGTATATTGACAAATTGTATATCTATATATTTAATGTTATGATTTTTGAATATGTGAAAGGATTAAACTAACATATTTATGACTTCAAATATTTAACATTTTTGTGATGAGAACATTAGGCATTTACTCTTAGTTATTAAAATGTATAGTACTCAAGTATTAGCTATATTCAGCGTGCCATGCTATTGATCTAAAAATAAATTTGCTCTTCCTATTTAGTTGAGGCTTTGTACCCTATGACTGTCATCTTCCCATTCCCCCCATTCCCCAGCCTCTGGTAAACATCATGCTACTTATCCATGCTTCTGTGAGTTAAACTGTTTTAGATTCCACATACAGGTGAGAACACGCAGCGTTTGGCTTTCTGTGCCTGGCTTATTTCACTTCGCATGATGGTTTCTGGTTCCGCTCATGTTAGAGCAAATGACAGAATTTCTTTCTTTTTAAAAGCTGAATAGTATTGCATTGTACATATGTTCCACAGTCCTCTTTATCTTAGGTTGATTCCGTAACTTGGATATTGTTAAAACTGCTGCAGTCAACATGGGAGTATAGACATCTCTTCAACAAATAGACTTCAAATCTTTTGGGTAAATACCCAGAAGTGGGATTGTTGGGTCATATGGTAGTTCTATTTTTAGTTTTTTGAGGAGCCTCAATGCAGTTTTTCCATGATGCTGGTATTCATTTACATTCCCACCAACAGTGTGCTATGGTTTTCTTTTCTCTCCATCCTTGCCAGCAATCGTTGTCTTTTGTCTTTTTGGTAATAGCCATCCTAACAGGTGTGAGGTGATCTCATTGTAATTTTACCTTTTTTTTTCTTGGAGACAGAATTTCACTCTCATTTCCCAGGCTGGAGTGCAATGGCACAATCTCGGCTTACTGCAACCTCCACTTCCCGGCTTCAAGGGATTCTCCTGCCTCAGCCTCCTGAGTAGCTGGGATTACAGGCACGTGCCACCACGCCTGGCTAATTTTGTTTTTTTAGTAGAGACGGGGTTTCTCCATGTTGGTCAGGCTGGTCTTGAACTCCTGACCTCAGGTGATCTACCTGCCTCTGCCTCCGAAAGTGCTGGGATTACAGGTGTGAGCCACCAGGCCGGCAAGTGGTTTTACCTTTTATCTCCCTAATGGTCAGTGAGATTAAGCATTTTTTTCATGTGTCTCTTAGCCATTTATGTCTTCTTTTGAGAAATGTCTATTCACCTCTGATTTATTATAGAAGTTTTACAGTTTCAGGTCTTGTGTTTAAGTCTGTAATCCATTTTGAGTTGGTTTTTGTATACGATGTGAGATAAGGTCCAATTTCATTCTTTTGCATGTGGATATCCAGTTTTTCCAACACCATTTATTGAAGAGACCATTCACTTTCCATTGCATATTCTTGGCACCTTTTGCTAATTGTTTGTCTGGGACCTATGGTACTATATTGAAGAGAAATAGTGAGCGTGGGCATTGTCTTGTTTCAGATCTTAGAGAAGGGAGGAAAGGCTTCAGCTTTTGCCTGCTGAGTGTGGTGTTAACTGTGGATTGCTCAGATGTGGACTTTAGTGTGTGGAGGCACATTCCTTCTATACCTAATTTGTTGAGAGAGTTTTTAGCATGAGAGGATGTTAAGTTTTGTCAAATGCTTTTCCTGCATCTAGTGAAGTGATTATGATGTTTTTTCTTCATTCTGTTAATGTGGTGTGTCATGTTTATTGATTTCATTTGCTGAACCATCCTTGCATCCCAGAGATAAATCCCACTTGATCACAGTGAATGATGTAAGGTGTTGTTAAATTTGGCTTGTTAGCGTCCTCTTAAGAGCAGGGCTCAGGACAAAGGCCAGGGCTGTCCTGGTGTAAGGGCAGTGCTGCCTGATGCTGCCAGTGGTCACGCCTGTCCTTCCAGCCCCCGTCCAGGCTGAGCCCTTGCTGGTTGTGCTGTTGCTAGAGTGAATAGAGAGGCTGTAGATTTCCTTGACCACTCCTCACCCCACTGTCAAAGTTTATCTTGGCTCCTCTCCTCTTGTCTGGACTAGGAGGGTGTGGGGAGGACCTCACTAGCAGTGGCTGGCCCTGCTCCAAATGATGGTATGCGGCACCTTTTGTCTTCCGCCAGAAGTCCCACTTGCCAGCTTGTGATGTATATGGGGGTCTGTCTGCAAGGGGATGGATAATCTACGGGCTTATCCCCACCAAACATGGGGTTGGGTGTGCCCCTAAGTGTATCCAACTGCAGTAACCAAGTGTGAGCCATGTAGTGCAGTCGGTCCCCAGCAGTGGCCTAGGCAAGGCTGGGGTAGCACAAGGAGGAGAGAGAAGGATAGCAGAGCCCCAGGGGGTTGTGGCTGGTGAGGGAGGGCAGGATGGGGCTTGCTGTACTTTCATGGCTTGGGTTTGTGTTTCTCTCCCTCTAACGTCTTCTCTTTGTCTTTTCTAGCAGAGAAGGAAGAACCCTCAGGAAGGCCTGTACAATGTAAGTAGAGGAGATGTCACATTTGACTTTGGAAAGTTGGAGGGGCGCTGGGGGAAGGGCTCCGGGGGAAGGGTGCCGGAGGAAGGCATTGCTCCACACTCCTTAGTCTTTGTCTGTCCAGACCGTCCCTTCCTGGGGGGAGTAGTGCCTCACTTTCTTGCGGCCTGCAACAGTATCTGCTTCTAGAAAGGCTCCTTAGCTAAAAAGTGCGGAGTGATCTCCCTCCCCGACCCCTGCTGCTGGAGTTCCCAAGTCAGCCTGGAGCGTAGCGGGACACAGCAAGGTCAAGCTGGGCAAGAACGAGGGGTTGGTCCCTTGGAGGGTCTCCTGTCCTGGGTGCTTGTCTTCTGAGTGTCCCCCCTTATTGGAAGGTCAACCTCACCCTCCTGGGTGTGACCCTGATTACTGACCTGGGTTGCCTTGCAGGGGACTCTTGCAGCCTCCCGTGAGGAGGGAGGGTTGATCCACAGCCAGTGGGTTTGGCTGTGTAAAGAGACAACTTGCTCAGATAAATGATGCTGGGGCTCCAGGTGAGCCTTTGTTTTGTCCAGTCTCTGTGTCTTTGTCTAGAACTCCACATCCTATCTTTCTGAGCCTAACCCGAGCTCCTCAGCTCAGTGCAGAGGGCTGGCAGCTCAGAGACTCCAAAGGGCTGAGGACGAGGTGGGTGGACTGGAGCTGGTTGTGGGCAGAGAAGTTTGTGTGCATAAGGTTTGGAGCCATGATTGTGGCGCCCTCCCTCCCCGTTACTGCTGCCAACTTGGGGATCAAGAAGCTTCCTCTTGTAGGGGAGCCTGCTGCCTTCTGCATTAGTTGGTGAAAATCAGTGCCCCATGTTCTTTTCTTCCTCAGGCACTGCAGAAAGATAAGATGGCAGAGGCCTACAGTGAGATCGGGATGAAAGGCGAGGTGAGTGCTGCTGTTTAATTCCCAAGGGAGTTCCTCGTGGTCCTCCAGACACTCCTGCTGCAGGCCTCCTTTCCCACCCACTTCTCATCCCAGCTGCAAATGCCCAAGTGGTGGCCATCAGAGGTGAAGGCGAACCTGGCTGTCACCCAGTCAGAACGTTAAGAAACCAAGGAAGGGCTGATGCTCTTTGAGGATTGAAAACCAAATCGAGATTCTGTGACAGCCTAAGCTTTGCAAAAGCAGGTCTGTTTTAATAACAGGAAGCACCGAGTGCTTACTATGTGTTGCTGTGTTCGGTGCTCAGGACCACGGGTCCCAGGGCAACATGAAAATGTGGGACCCCTTCTTCACCAACAATTAAGAATTTCAAAATGGTGAGAGTGAAGCATTGATCCCTTCCAAGCAGGGGTTCTCTGTAGTTTTATTTAATTCCCACAGTAACGCACTGAGAAACATGTGCCCTGCGAGATGAAGTGACTTACCCAAGGTCTTACAGCTAGTAAACAGGGGAGCGTGACTGAACTGACTGAGCCAGAGCTCGTAACTGGTCAAAACAGTGGTTGTCAGTTAGCAGAAATGACTAACCAAGAACTTTAAGAGCTGAAGGGAGTCCATTTATCCAAGCAGTGGGCAACACAGGTCCTACAGGCCCTAGACCTTAGGAATCTGCTGGCTGTAAAGATCTGAGTGGGGTGGAGCAAACCCGAGCCCCACCATGGCCAGGCCTCACTTTATGCAGCAGAGATGAGGGTCTGACCAGGGACCCGAGGATCTTTCTCTTCCAGGGGCAGGGGTGCTGCTGGGAGACAGTTATCTCTGACTTCCTGGGTACCCTGGGAGGGGCCCTTGAGCAGAAATGCCACCGCTGACTGCCTTTCTCATCCTTTTCTCATTTCACTCCCAAAGAACCAGCGCCGGAGGGGCAAGGGGCACGACGGCCTTTACCAGGTAGGAGCTGCCGGCGTCCCTTCCAGGGAAGGGGCACCACAATCAAGGCCCCCACACTTTGCCTGCTGGTGGCACCAGCTCTTGCCAGCAGCTGGGCAGAGCAAGGCCAGGGCACCCATTCAGGCCAGTGGCAATGCCACTGCCAATAAGTCTCTAGAGCACAGCTGGGACTCAGCCATTCAAATTACTTGATTCCAACCATGCATTGTTTGGCTACGGCAGACACAGCAGCAGCTGTCTAGAGGTGCACAGCCCCCTGGCAGGTGCAGGTGGAGGCAAAGGACCACATGAGTGATGATCCTGCCTTTCTGGGTCCTTGCAGAACCCTTGCTCTGTGTCATTTCCTTAGACCTAGTAAGATGAGAGGATGGCTGGGAAGACTGAAGGAGAAAAGTTAAGAAAAATGACAACTTCAAAAAGAAAACATTATGTAGTTAGGTGCCTGGTTTTTGCAAGTCAGTGCAAATAATTATGCAAACTAAGCAATCAACCTACTTCTCTAAAATATGATCCCCACAGGTTCTCATTTCTCTCCTTCTGGCTTCCATGGGCTGTCATAGCTCGCTCTTCTGACTCCAGTGTCGGGATGCCCAGCTTACCTGAGTTGAGCAATATCAGAAGGGCCCCAGGAACTTACCTGTGTGTGGCTGCTGTTGATCCAACTCCTTCCTGGCCCCTGGACCAGGGAGACAGGAATTCCAGCAGGTCTGGGGCCAGCCTTGTGGGCCTGTTCCTGACCAAGAAAATACTGGAATAGCTGGGACTGGGAAGGAGGCTCTCAGAGGGCTGAGGCCAAGGAGCCCCTCCTTTCCCTGTGACAAGTCCAGGCTTCCTTTGGGCCCAGGTATCAGGATAGCAGATGCTCTGGAGCAGGCCCGGGCCCTTCCCCTGATTCCTGCTCAGGGTGGAAGGTGGGAGACTCCTTTCTCTTAGGTGTGACATGAACTTGGCAGGGCCCAGGCACTATAAGGCACAGAATTTGAGGAGCTAAAAAGAGGGGTGAGAACTGAGCTGGAAAGGAGCTGCAGCAAGGCCATTCCCAGCAGGGCACAGAACCCACCTCTCGAAGCTGTCGCAGCCGAGGCTCCCACCAGTGGGGTCAGCGGGACTCTTCCTGGTCCTCTGGAGGCTGGGTGGGTGGCCACGGGACTGTGCTGCAGACACCTGTTGGCCTCCGGGTTCGCTTCTGCCCACTGAGGCTGCTGACCCACTCTTTTCTGATTTGCTTTCACCAGGGACTCAGTACGGCCACCAAGGACACCTACGACGCCCTTCACATGCAGGCCCTGCCCCCTCGCTAACAGCCAGGGTATTTCACCACTGAAAGGCCAGACCTGCAGATATCCAGATTGAGACACAGGATAAAGCATTTACAACCCGGTTCACTCATCTCAGCCACGAAAGTATTACCCTTCATGTACAGGATGCTTTGGTCATATTCAGCTCCAAAACATCAGACTGCTGTCCTCGCACTCTTTAAGGGAGTGTGCCCCAGGGCTCATGGCCCTGGCCTTGGGCCCTCTGATTTGCCAGTGGTGCAGGCAGACCTGTCTCCTGGCGGCTACGTGTTCTCCCTGGGAGGCTGGCATGCCGTCTCTTACAGCCGAGTTGTTTTGTAAAAGCCCCAGAGAAACCGCAGATGCTAGCACTTGCCCTAATGTCTGTACAGTCAATGTTTGAGTGGCTTCACCCCTGCTGTAAATTTGGCTTCTGTTATCACCTTCACCTCCTTTCAAGGTAACTGTACTGGGCCATGTTGCACCTCCCTCCCTGGTGAGAGGGCCGGGCAGTGGGGCGGACAGGAAGGGAGCCTAGGTCAGGTGCAGCCAGGGAGCTGCAGGGGCATGGGAAGGTGGGCAGGCAGGGGAGGCTCAGCTAGGGCCTGCGAGGGCAGCAGGGTGGGGGGGGGAGTTCCCTGCCGGGGGCCTCTGTGCCACACCATTGAACTGCCACGTGCTATGGGGGCTGGAAGATGAACAAGACTGCCCTTGATGAGCTGTGCACAAAGTGGTATAAAGAACAGTATGGTTCCGCGGTGTGAACAAAGTGCCTGGGGGCAAGAGAAGGCCCTTGATTCGCCTCAGGCTTTCAGTAAATGACAAAACCATCATCGCGAAGGCCTCACAGGAAGACCCAGCACCATGGGACCTGTAACTGCCCAGCAGACAGTGGCAGGACAGGAAAAACCCCAGTCAATGTGCTGGGACACTGCTGTGTCATTACAAGGCACAGCCCATGGATGAAAAACGCTCTCTGCTCTGCCTTTTTTCTACTGTTTTAATTTATACTGGCATGCTAAAGCCTTCCTACCTTGCATAATAAATGCTTGAGTGAAAATGCAGCTTTGCTTTAAGCTTTATTTCAGCAGTCAGTGTCAGTCAAGCTTGTAATGGCAATTTAGTCATCAATCGGCAGGTTGCCCTTGGGGGAGGAGGGGAGCAGAACTGCTGATTCTTGGGAGAGAACAGGACCGTTCCTGGGAACCAGCACGTGAGCACAGGTGCGTCCTTGGAGGCAGGGTCGCACAGTGCAAGTGAGCTGGGCATCCAGGCTGGTGAGCTGTGCCTTAGAGTTGGGCTCGGTGCAATACAATGTGTCAGTACTGGCCCAGGCTTGTGCCAGAACCAGAGAGGGCTAAGGGAAAGGAGCCCTGCAGCCGGCGCCAGCTTGTGGGGTGCAGGAAAACAAGTGGGGGAGAGAGGCCAGCCTGGCACTCAGGCATCAGAATAGGCAGCACATAAGCAGAGGGTGTCTGGGAGTTATGCACAGCAGCTGACGCCACAGTGTGAAATGTCTCCGTGCACAGGGTGAGGAAGGGATGGAGGACAACCAAAGTCAGTTTCCCTCACAAAAGGTGAGGAAGCCTGAAGGGTAAAAGGCAGGGTGGAGTGGGGCAGGAACCAAGGTGCTTATGGTGATTCTGGGATTCCTGAGAGCACTTGGAAAAAATAATTTGGGAGATGAATTATGCGAAGAGTCTGAGAATGTGTGTGTGAAGTATCCAGAATACCAAAACACGGCAACTTCAAAGAAACTCCAACAATGTCAAAACACTTGGAAAATGGTTTAATGATGTTTTACAACAGAAAGAAACTGTACAGTTACAGTAAGTTTAATATATATAAAAAATTACAGCAGACAAATGCATCTACACAAAATCTACCATTTCATTCTGATTCACTGTCACCTACACAATCTCTCCCAAGCCTACAGCCCCTGCAGGCAGCCCTAGGAGGGGGAATCATCTAAAGGGCACTTTGAGAGAGACAGCACCGCTCATATTCCCCGCCACCTCCTCAAGCCTCGGGAGGCATCAGCTAATTCCCCAAAATGTAAAGTTGCCTGTGTTTCAGGTTTTCAAAACCAAGAAAACGTGTTTCCCAGGGGCACAGATAACAAGGTCCAGCACACCAAGTTATCAGCTGATTCTTAGAAAATATTTTTATCAGAGGGGAAATATTTGGCTAACAGGCGCTCTGGGGCAGTACGGCTACACAACAGCCACCCAGAGTGCAGGTTACGTAAGAGAAATGTAGAAGGACTCCCAACAAACCACCTCAGAATTGTCACTGCCTCATTAAAGCTGCTGGACAATTTCGGAAAGAATCATTTACACCACGTTTTAAGTTTCCACAAAGAAGAACTCAAACTCACATTTAAAGTACATAAAACAAAAAGTTCTCGGAGGCCAAGGGGCCAATTCCCCTTGTGCCCTTCCGTTGACAACAGTGGACAAGCACCCCTGAATTAATAATTAAGACAAAAAAGGAAGAAAAAGTGAGTTAAGATATTAAAAGAGAGAGACAAAGAAAACATCTTTAGAAAGACACGATCACTGTCTCTTTAAAAGAAAACAAAATCCCAGTTGGGAACAGTAATGAGGAATATGCAATCTAAATTGACACCTGGTGGGAGATTATTATTGAATATTATGTACACTCAGAACTTTTTCATTTTCTTTTTTATTATGAACACCTAGGCAGTGAAAACTGTTATGTTAATACATACATAGACACACCCAAAACATACAAAAATACTATTATTTCAAACTACTAAGAATAGGACAGTTCAATTATTTTCATGCTATGACTTTAAGAGCATTACACTGAAACAAGAAGTTAAACGACATTTTTTTTTAATATCCCAGAAATATACCAAAATATACATCTAAGCTTTGGAATTACTGAGGTTAGACTAATGCAAGTGCTGGGTAATCGTACTTAATACACAAGTCTAAGGTTCTGCAGGAAAGAAATTATCTTTGGTATCTGCATCAGGCTAATATTATTAACATTTGGATTTTGCTTTGGGATAGAGCTTGTATGACCCAAGAACCAAGTTCCCCCCTCCCCCAATCAACTGAGATTAAAAAGATCCATGTAAAAAGTTCCTTCATTTGCAATCCCCCCACCCCCCAAGTTAAAAAGTCACAGGCATCTACCTAGCACAAAAGGTTGTGAAGTACAATGCATAGTTGCACAGTGGTGCTGCAAAAAGGAAACAAAACTACAATCGAGAGAAATGAAAAGCTTGACCATCTTTCTGCACGTTTTCTCACAAACAGGACGGCCACTTCCAAGCAGTTCCAGTAAAGGAAAGAGAAAAACGGCTCAGAAGGGCACCTTGGCGTGCATTCGCCCAGCCCCAGAGGTTAAAGCACCCAGCAGAGCAGCCAATCATGCGCCAGTGTCTTCAGCGTCCCCCACTCTGTGGAGTCCTCGGGCCAGTCCAGCAGCAGCTCCCACCCTCCTGAGGCCCTGTGTTAAGTCCCCATAGTGACCCTGGTTGGTGTAGGGTGGATGATGGTGATGATGGGATTTTTTGACTTTTGTTTTGGAAAATCTGAAATGCCAATTTGTTTCAGGGCATGCTCACACGTTTGCGAGGGCCAAAGCTAGGGGCATGCACCTGTGCAGGACCCTGGAAGGTGGAAAACAGCTTGCCTGCCCTTTCTGATCCGGTCAGAGGGCGCCCACCTTCCCTGGCCTCACTCTTCCAACTGCCAGGACACCACAGGCTGGACTGATGCTGAAGACTTCCCTTTTCTTTGGTTCTTTTGTTTGTTTTGAGTTTATACAATCATTAAGAAATCTTTGGTTTTGGCTGGAAATTTTAAAAAAACAAAACAAAACAAAGAAACCACCCTCCCCTGGCTTATAGCAGCAGTATCATGACCTGGCTAAGCTTTTTGTCAGCATGAGGGGTGGGAATTGAAGGTTGGGAACTACATTCAAAGAAAAGGTGAAAGGGCTGGGGATGCAGCTTCTAGAGAGCCCACTGGATACGAGATTGTCAAATAATAATAATATTAATGATAAACTTAAATATTTGGATATTTTTGGTCATATCAAAGGAAAAAAAGTGAAATGTGTATGCAGCAGTCAGCTTAAAGGAGCCTTTGGTGTTTTCCCTTCTACCCAAAGTCCTGAAAAGAAACAGAACCCTGAGGCCTCAGAGGAGAAGGGGTTGGCCTCTACCCCACCAAGGAAAAGGCAAGTACTTGACGTGTGGCCAGCTGTCAGAAACGCAGGGTGGGGCAGGGGTGTGGATAGCTGGCCAGCCCCTAAAGGCAGGGTGGCCGGGAAAGCGGATGTTAAGAGACCTGTGAAGACCCCTTGCAACAAAAAGGAACAGAAGATTGCAATTTGCCCTCAGTTTGCAGTAGCTTTTAAGCAGCGACATTCAGAAGATTTAGGGGGTCCCACCCTAGACTACAGGTCCCATGATGCTATAGGCCAGAGTTTAACATGACTGAGAGGAGGGAGGGCAGACTTGGCAACTCTGTAGGGTTTCGAGAAAGTTAAAGCAAGTCACTTGGTCATGAGTTAGAAATGAGGTATACAACAGCTCCTGGACTTCTAGCGGGTAGAACAGCCCACGCTTACTTACCTAGCCTTCACTACGACCACAGATGAAGGGATGGAAGGACAGACTAATGCGGGAGGAGAGCATTTCCTGCAGAGTGAGACCTCCTGTGGACTGCGCAATGCACATGTGCCCATGCATGCAGAGGTAAGAAGCTGAAGTCTTTCTTTCCCTGGCCTGCCCTTAGGGAAGATACACCATTTCCGTTGTCAAAAGCCAATGTTGTTATGCTCCCTGCACCAACCTATCCTGTTTTCGCCAACTGTTTGCAGTTTTAAACCCATCCGGGCTGGCACTAGTCCTCTCTACTCTTAGAAAGTGTGTGCCTTCCGCACACTCATGCAGGAATGGAACCAAGGACATGGCACCCTCGCTGCCTACAACTACAGCTTTTCTAGCAGACACTGTCATTTTAGCTTCTGAAAGTGCATTTCTTTTCTTCCTGTTTTTAGACCATGAGACTCATTAAGGCTGGGTGGGAGCACAAAGTCTTTTCTCTACTTGGCTCTGTCCTTTTTCATTTGAAAGAGATCCCAATCTTAAGAAACTCAGCACTGTATCCAGCTGTCTGCCTGCAGACTTTGGGATATAATGTTTGAGAACTTAAATGCTGCTGCCAATTTATGAAAGAAGCCTTAAGCTGCTCTTGCGAGGCTGTGGCTAACTTATAGAATGATGAACAAGTAAACCAAGAAAACATGGGAAAACTTTGCAGCAGACCTTAACGTTTTTTAACGTAAATTAGTTTTGGGGTGTTAACTTTCTGACAATGTCCTGGGTTTAAACCAGAAGGTGGCATTGGGTGGTGGAGCCCTGTGCAGGGTGGGTAGATTCAGGGACACAGAAACAATCACAAATCACATCTTCCCTCCTAGGCCCAAGGGACCTTTGTTTCTGTGCTCAAAGCAGTGTTCCATTACATAACCTTGTTTTCCCAGAACTTCTGTTTCAAGGGCTCTAACCTTCAACATCCCTATTACCTACTTCTAAACCGATCTAGCACTTTGAAAACTCATACAGTATTAATACCACCTTTACATAATGTCAGAACAATAAGATTATTAGTAAAGCTTTTATGAAGTTCTGCAACCTGATCATTTTTGATGCAATATTCAGAGAGCAATCTATTTCTTTACCCTCTCCCCATTTCTGTGTCCTATCAATAGTACACCGAAACAATGAACTACTTGACTCCCTAGAGCCCATATATAAAAACATTTTGGAACAAAAACATTTACAGGCGAGTAAGGGAAGATCTGTTGGTTTTCCACATAATCCTGTTCTTGAAAATTCTTATCTTTTACAGGAGACAGATGGAGATAGCAAATCTAAATATTGTCTGAACTCATATAGGCTGTATTGGTTCTATTTATAAGTATTAGATAAAGGGAAGTAATGAACAAATCCTACCCCTATCTTTTGCCCTCCCCAAATTTCTCAGCAATTCCAGGAACATCACTGCTACACTGAGCAACTATCCATCCTTGAACAGCCAGCAGAGCAAAACAAAATAAATCTCCTTTCCAAAGCCAGGATAACCAAGAAGACTTCCTTCAAAAAGCAGGGGACTGGGAAAAGGGGAAGGGAAGAGATAAAGTAAAGCTTTTCCAAATTTTGGCTTTTTGCTCCTATTCCCTCTGTCTGTTCTGAAAACTTAAGGATAAGCAATGACATTAGCAGTGTCTTTGGTATCTAAACCAAATCCCACTTAAGTTCTGTGAGATCATTTATCTAAAAAAACAGCCTTTCTGGAGATACAGTCTACACTGGAACTCAGGGAACCAAGAAAGTTTGTCTCACAGTATGGGCAGAAAGGGCTTGTAATTTTTTCTAAGCCAGTATCATTTCTCATTCACGTCTTCACCAAGAATAATTCTCTCCTCAATCCCACCAACCAATCCTTGAGGGTCACACTTTGTATCACAGGGGTGAGGTGGGCAGGTTAACTTTCAACTTCTTGGTTTGCTTTTTATCCTGTTTGTGTTTTTGGTCTAGAGAGAACTAGCCTTGGTACGAGAAAAGTAAGTAGGGTTTTAAAATGTTGTTACTAAGCACAACATTCAATAACCTGACAGAGTACCGGTAACACAAAGAACCTGTTTCACTTTAACTTGCCTAGATTTAAGACACATCAATCACTCACCTCTTTGCTCCAAATTAATTGGTGCATGTCTATTTCTGCCTCTATTTCTCAACTGCATATCCAGGCATTCACACATTCATCCTTTGCCTATGCTTTTGCTATGTACAGAGGTAACGAATCATTAGGAGAGGTTGGCAGGGTCTAGGGGGCATGAGCAACCATAGGAAGGGATGTAAATGCACCCTCAGGTTCCCTGAACCTACTGGACACCCCATATGTTACCTGCATGCCACCACACACTGCTGCAGATCAGACCACAGAGAGGCCAAAGCCAGTCACAGGGAAAATCAAGTTTCCTTTGGCAAGACAGATATAAGAAAAAACAAACACACACACGAGCAACATTTTCCTTCTAACATAATCAACTTCTCCTCTTGCCCCACCCAACCCTCCCTAACCCTATAAATTGTAACCTATAAACAGGATCCCAAATACATACAGCATCAATCATGTTAATCAATTGTAATAAACATTAGTTCAACTAAATGCTACAGCTAGAATTATTTCCACTATTTATAAAGTTTTTTCTTTTATTTGGTTTTTAGTTTAAAACCAGTTTTGCAACAATGCTAAGCTATTCTGAGGTATTTTATGAAGGTGCCAGAGCGAGCTGTTACCCAAATTAAGGTACCACCATTCAATGAGAAAAAGAAGGGAAGGAAAGGAGACCCAGATGACATAATCAACATAAAATCCACTCACATTTACTGCTTTTAGCAAAGGCCAAGAGTAGAAGGACCAAAACAAGAAACTACTTAAAGAATAAGGAGAGTTAGAAGAAAACTACAAAAAGATAAAAAATAAAAAAAGTTACAGTTCAAAAACCATATAGAAAACTGGGTACAAACTGGACGATTCTGAGAAAAAACATATTCCCTGCCCTCCCACCCAGTGGGATCCTTTCAAATACCTTACTGGAAATCTCAGGGGTGTCTTATTTAATGTCTTTGGATGAAGAAATAAATGATTAGCCTTTATGATGAAAGCAATTTATCCTATTCCTGTCCAAGATTACATCTGTATTGTGTACACCATCCATGCAACCTATATAATAGCTGATCTTAGTTATTCTTCTTACAGAAACAGCAAAGAAGGATTTTTTTCCCTTCTCAAAAGTGAAGGTAAATGCTAAGAAAGATTTACCATTTTATAAAGTGTCATCCTCAAATGCTAGAAAACTGAAAATGAGGTCCAACAGCCAGGGCTATGAACAGCATCACGCAGTAAATGCTTTTCACACATACTCACATAAACGTGAACTCATATCAGTCATGAGCAAATTAACCCATCGTCTTGTCCATTTTGGAAAATTTTAAATTTTGGGTCTTTAGTATTTTTTTTTCCATTAGTATTAGTCATCTTTTAATGTTTTCAACTCTAATAAACAGGATTTGAAGAATAAAAAAACTTTAAATTCATCAAGTTTAGATGCCAATTTAATGAGAAAGCACTCGACCAAGCTCTCCAAATGAATTGTTGGGGGCCCTTCCTCAAACTGCAGACTGGTCTTTGGAAGGCCTCCCAAGAGCCAAGCCACAGCCACTGGTCAGCACAACACCCCTGCCTCCTCCTTGCTATCACACCCTACACTCAGTGATAGGGTGAGTCAGTGATACTACTGACTTCTCCCTAGCAGGGCTTCTCCCTTCTTGGGAAGAAACAAAAACAAGAGGTTTCTGTGTCTTTCTATCTCAATGACCTTATCTTTCTTCTTGGTCAAAAATGTTTCATGAGGATGACCTGGTTTGGGAAGAGCTTTAGACTATGAACAGAGAGTTCTGTAAGCCAAGCGTTTAGTCTACACTAATTGCAATGTATAATATCAGGATTTATCACTTTAAAAATTGACATGAGGACGGGGCGGTTGCTCACATCTGCAATCCCAGCACTTTGGGAGGCCAAGGCCGGTGGATCACCTGAGGTCAGGAGTTTAAAATCAGCCTGACCAACATGGCAAAACCCCATCTCTAGTAAAAATACAAAAATCAGCCGGGCACGGTGGTAGTCACCTGTAATCCCAGCTACTCGGGAGGCTGAGGCAGGAGAATCGCTTGAATCCAGGAGGTGGAGGTTGCAGTGAGCTGAGACTGCGCCACTACACTCCAGCCTGGGAAACAGAGTGAGACTCCATCTCGAGAAATAAATAAATAAATAAATAAAATAAAAATTGACACGAATTCCCTATATTTGCCAATGTATCCAACTTTTCCAGCAAGTTAAAAAGAAAACTGTTTAATGTTAAAGAGTGGGCTGAATTTAAATATTGTGTTAAGCAAACCTGTGCTTCTGGATAATATAGACAAGGTTTCCCTTATCTTCCCAAATAAATGAGGGATAATGGAAGAAAATAACATTAAAGAGGTATAGTTGTGCTTTTTTCCCCAACAATGAATGAGAGATGTACAACAAATTGGCAAGATAATCTCACTAAGAATCTTTAATTTTATCTTCCCTTTTTTAAAACAAAAAAGATTTCTTATAATGCTAGCATGAAGTATAAATAGGTATGGTTCTATACAAAATCAAAGTTGCATTCCTTTGGTTCCATTTCTCGAGTAACAAGCTGAATAAATTGGGATAGTACTCATCTTTCTGATAACAAATGAAAGGATGTGTATATTATATCAGTTAATGGATATACACAATGTTTTTCTTAATTCTAAAATGCTGCCTATAGAACTGCAGAAACACTGAAACTAATACAGCACTCAACTTATTTCTTAGAACAATATAGTAATATTGTTCCTGTGAGAAGCCCTTTTTTAGGTCTTTCTGCTCTGTTCTTCGGATGTATACAGGATATAAATAAAGTTTATGACCAAATTGCACCACTTGTTTAGATAAGCAGGATTCACACAATTACATTCACCATTCCTTAGAGAGGACCCATTACCATGGGCATATATAGTATTCACTATAAATGCATTTAGAATTAGTCTTTGGCTTAGTATGTGCTAACCAAATTCAGAAATATAAAATAAAATTTGCATAAACATTAAAGGGAAAAAAAGAAGAACGATACGATGAATTGTGATGACCTATCTGGCTTTCTTCTTTGAAATGCAGATACTCCACCAAAAACCTCTTTACGGTCAAATGGCCCCCTGGCCCCCGTTAGTTTCCAGGCTCTCCCATGAAGGGTGGCTAAAAGTTAAGTTTGAGTACCTTAGCTTAGAAGATAGTTCATTCAATTCCAAATGCATTTCTTGACATGATAAAAAAAAAACAAAAAAACACACGAAGTAAAAAATGACTAAGGTGTTCACGAAGCAATATGATCAGTAGAATATCTAGGGATGGTGGATAGGGAGTTGATTTTAAACTAAACACCAACCAAAAACCTATATTAGTGTTTCGTGTGTACATGTGTAAATGTACCTTTCATTTCACTTATTTTTAAATAAGTAAAAGAGATAAAATTTTACTTTTATCCAAAGATTTATCTTTGCCTAAAAATTATTTCTTCTTTTAAACAGAACTTTTATGCTGGTCTACCGTCATCAAGTGCTTCACGTTAAAAAAAAAGCAGAATCTCCTAATCCCAAATTGAGTAGAAAATATAGACAGGGCAGGGAATAAAAGACCATTGTATTGACATTTAAAGCTTAGTATCTTTTCTAATATTGAAGTCTGTTGGTGAATTTTGTTTGGGGAAGAGATCATTTTCTAAACTATATGTGGGGGAAAAAAAACCCAAATAGCCTTTCCTTGCCCTTTCTCTTAACGCACTGAGCTTGAGTCCCTTGGGACTCCACACTTCCTTTGGTAGCAATTTTGAGAAATTAATGCTATAACTTCTAATCCAGTATAGTGGGTATCAGCATTTCCCTCCCTGAATCCTTCTTTCTAAGTTTCACCACTCCCAAGGGAGGGACTCATTACTATGGGCAGCTACAGCATTACTGATAGCCCTCAAATCATTTGCACGGACTAAATGTCAAGTTAAGATAGAAGAATAAATTTAACTACAACAGAGAAAAAGTAGATGGAGAGGGAAAGGAGAGAAATTAGTAATTGACATTGTCATTCTATTTACACACCAACCTAATAAACTAAACATCAAGTGTTAATGTCTGCCCAGAGGATATTACAGTTTACCAACATAAAAGATTAAAAACAAGCAGCAACTTTTATATAAAATTAACAAAGACAAATGAAAAAGAAATTGTCAGTAGCATCTATCTCCTCGATGTGTCTGAACTGCACGTTATAAACTAGTCCATTAGTACAGCAGCTTGCTAAAAATTGACTTTGGTTCAAGCTTAGTTAAAAAAACAAAATAAAACATAAAAAACACATAACACAAAAGGGTGAATGGATATTTGTTAGTTTCCCTGCTTGCAGTTCACTGATTTTGGAAGGATTTTAGGGAAGGTGAAGGGTAAGAGGAGGAAATTTAGGGGTGGTAATTAAATACTTTGTGAAATAAAACAAGATAGAAAAAATACTAAAAAAAAAATTTAAAGGGAACTAAAATGTTTCTGACCTTTTAACAGACTGTCTCCCACTTGAATCACACACAAAGTACACATTGTGCCTGTATTTACTGCCTTTCTGGACAATGGTAGAGAAAAAAATACACAGAATCCAAGCTCCCTTGTAGACACAAACAAAGCCATCAGAACAAAAGTCACCTGCAAGTTCTCTCTACATCCCCAGCTCAAAAGGGAGAAAAAGTGCAGTCTTGGGACCACCACAGATTTAAGCAAGCACCCACAGACACCAAATGGGAACCTTTGTCTCCAAAAAGAGGGGGAACTTAGATGAACTGCACTGCAGTGATCCAGTCTTTTGGAAATTTTTTTTTGATACAGATGGCATAACAACAGTACACTGACAAAGAGGGGAATTTAATCTCCAAGTTACCCTTATTCCTCTTCATCCACTTTCACAAGCTCTTCCTTTTCAATGGGCTCATTTATATAGTCTAGAAACACCCTGAAAATAATTACAGGAGCTAATCACTTTCTACTTTGAATAAAGAGATGTGTATTGCCATTTAGCCCTACCTAGCAGGAGCGTCACGAACAAACCAAGGAGACACTTAAGGTATGTGCAAAGTTCCTGCTCAAAGTCCTTCTTCAAAGGTTCTACAGATCCCAGCCTGGCTAGTAAGTGCCTCCTTTAGTTAGAGAACCAAGAGGAATCTCAGGGTTAGAGGAATTTATAAGCCATCCAGTAGAAAGAAGTCTGTGGCTCTCTAGAGGAAAAAGTGGTAACTTTTGACTCTTCTCATCACACCTCTTTTGTATATATTATTGATGGAAAAGAAGGGAAAAGTTTCCCAATTTCAATAAATCAGTTTTTTTCTTGGCCAAGTTAAAGAAAGTTTGGATGAAAAACTTCCACAAAATGGAACAAACAAACAAACACACCAACAGTAGGAGCATTTTTTCAGGAGATAAGAAATCAGGAGAACCACCAAGTCAGGTGTCTGCAGTAGTCTTTGCTCTTCGGAACCAAATCCTGCCCTGCAACATGTACGGCTGTTCCCATTGAAAGTAGCAGAAAGCAGCACTGTTGCACCACAGGATCTGGGCCTCAGGGTCATTCAATGATTTGGGGGTGAGTGAGAGCTACAATTCAGCAGGAATTCCTTCCTACACAAAAGTGCTCCAAAGGCACCACCTGATGTGGGGAGGGGAAGGGGCGTGTGTGGAATGGGAGTGTTTGCACACACTGCCTTCAGCTTCTGCACCAAGCCTCTTGCATAAGTGGCAAAAGAAAATAATTTTCTAGCACCTCTGTAAGAGTCATCAAGGATAAGGAAACCAGCAAGAACATTCCCCGCAGTTAAGAACAGAAGTCTCCCCTTACCCTAAAACCCTCCCTCCCCACAGTGTGGGAGCTCACTGAAATAGGATCCAGGAGCGAGAGATAATAAACATGTCCAAACTATATATATATATATATATATATATACACACACACACATATATATATATATATATATAAAACAATAACAACAACAACAACAGTAATAATAGAGATACAGTAATACAGGCCTGCCTAAATTGTACCAGTTAAGAAAGGAACCCCCAACACAATTGATACGATTATAAACACCTTGTTATGACTTAATGGCCTGTACAACAGACCCATAAAAATGATTTTGTTTTTTTAAGAAAAAAGAAATTTAGACAAACAAGAAATCCCCTTCCTATACTGGAATTGGTAACTCACCTTAACTTGTCATCATGACTGCTGGAAATGATAAGTAGTCCTTTCACTTATTTTTGTTTGTTTTTGATTTTTT
>NW_016107399.1:3791665-3803820 GCF_001604975.1 Cebus imitator | reverse complement strand
TTAGAAAGTTCTCCAATCCATGAAGCAATCCTGAAAAGACAGTGTTTTATTACAAAATTAGGCAAATGTCCCATCTCCATCCTTTCTTTTTTTTTCTGGTATGTGTTTTATTTTTCTCCCTTCTCTCCTTTGCCCTCACAACACGGTGAGAGGAAGCCAATCACATTTTTCAGTTTATTAACCTGGCTGGCAGTCCAATCACACTGCAGAGTGAAAAAGGCTTCTGGCAGCCCAGCCCCGCCCAGCTCACTGTGCCTTGGAGGCGGTGGTGGTGGTGGATGCAGCCCCGCTGGCAGAGGCCACTGTGAAGAGAGAGTTCTGGATGGACTCAGCGGAGGTGGAGGTGGCGTGAAGGCTGGCTACAGGTGCAGAGTTCCCTGCAGAGGCTGCGGCAGCAGAGACCAAGCTAACAGGGTTGCTGGTGAGCAGAGAGAGGTTCTGAGGGTTCAGGAACAGAGGGGCAGTCACAATGTTGGGGGCTCCTCCTGCATTGGCAAATACCAGGTTCCCAGTTGCATCGAGCGATGTTATTGGAAGAGAGCCACCAGAAGCAAGAGCTACAGACAAAAACACCAAACAACAGGCAGGAATGAGAACATTAATATCATCCTGGGGACGCCAAATAACACATCGAAAGTCTATCACATTCACTAGGGAAAGAGTGTAGCCTTTCACTGAAATTTTTCCCCAATCACAGTGCTATATTGATACTAACTGCAGTTTATTTATAATTTTGAAGAGCCTAAAAGACTGAAATGTCTAATTTAATGAGCACAAGCAGGGGTAGAAGACAGAATTAATACCTGTCTAATGAATTGGAGTCATGTTTCCATCTTGAAATCTCAAGTTTATTTCATTTACCTAGACGTATTTAATAAATCCAATAATTTTGTCTTTATTTTTAACTACCTCCTGCCGATTTTAAACTACTTCTGTTCAAAAGACAAACTAGCTAAAGTGACTAAAGCATTAAAAATAGGAGGTAAATGGTGTGTGCATTACAGCCTGAGGCCCGCCTCCTGTTAGATCAGTGGTGGCATTAGATTCTTATAGGAGCACCATCTGAGGTGGAAACAGTGTTAGCCAGAAACCATCCCCCTGCACCGTGGCTGTGGAAAAATCGTCTTCCACAAAATCGGTCCATGGTGCCAAAAAGGTTGAGGACCACTGCTTCATATTATAAGATGCAAACTATCTTGTAAAAAGGCTTTAGTTCTAAAATAAATTATATATCACCAAATAAAGTAAAAGTTATAATTTCTCACTTCCTGAGGCTAAACATTTGATTTCTATGACTTGCGCAAAGGAGAATGACGAATCTATTGTAGCAGGAAATCAGACATAATGATGTAGGTTGCCCACATAAGTGATCTAAAGCTAGGATGTGCTTTAATAGGTGAGAAATTTTCTATGATGCTGTTGCTTCCCCAAAGAAGGCATTATCAGCATTTTATTTAGAATCATTGAGACTATCATTTAACATCTCATCCTGCTGTCCCACAACATTCCTAAATCTCCCCATCCATATAACCTCACTCCAACATGTAGATTTGAGGGATTTTCTAATGGCATTACACGGTTGGTTGATTTCTTACATAATATACAGCTGAAGGGAAGGCCTCTGACTTTGGCCATGCTCATACAAATAGTACAGAACAGTGAGACTTAGTGCAGCTTAAACTTCTTCTGAGATTTCAAACTTAGGGTCACAGACCAGTTCTGGATCTTTTCAGAGTGTCAATCATGCCCTGGGAAATTTATGTGGCCTTGGTAGTATCCCCACAGCACAGAAACATTCAATAAAGCAGAAGAAAAAGTGATTTACCACAAATTCTATTAAAAAAAAAATGATTATATAACAAAAGCTTTAGAGCTAACCAATTCAGGTATGATTTAGTCAATCAGAAAGTCAGTATGATGTAAGGTAATCTAGGCCATGGTTTGGTTCTGTCTGTAATTTAACATTCTCTATAGTACACTGTTAGAGATATCACCTGTGAAATACTAACCTTAATTTAGGTTGGCTAATAGCTATTTTTTGGCCCTGAAAACTCTCATTTATGCACAAACCACTTTTTTTTTTTTTTTAAAGAAACAGGGTCTCACTATGTCAACCAAGCTGCAGTACAAAGCTATTCACAGGCAATATCACAGCACGCTGCAGCCTTAAACTCATGGCCTTGAGTGATCCTCCTGCCTCAGCCTCTCATCAAAACTATTATAATTTTAAGAAAAAAAAATTCTACAATTAATTAGTGATGTCTCTCAAATTGTCTCCCAGAATCACGTAACAGTAAACATTTTTAGACAGAAAGCTTAGGTACAAAACAAGGGGAACCTTTCACGATATAGAATGAATATTGCCCTGGGTAACATGCTAAAAGGTAAAAGGAACCCAGCTGAACTGGGAAAAGAGACATTATAATCCAAGAGAATATATGTTCTACACAAACAGGGATATAAAAAGGGCAGACCCTAACAAGAACTAAAAGCACCCCTGAGGTCCACCTGATATGTTCCAATGTTCATTTATTATATGACTTTCCCATGCACAGCTTTCTCAGGGGTAGGGATGGAGATTGGAGAGCCTTACTTGATCAAGTTTGCCTGAGATGGGTTTTAGATTAATACTTGGGATAAACTTATCAGGGGGAAAAATCTGGCTTCAAGTTTATTCACATAAGATCAATATCAGCATAAAAGTTCTGGTTTCTTACCATATACTAAACTAGGTATCTTTCCTGCTTTTACTGACATACTAACACCTATACTTCTCTTACAAAGCTTTTTTAAAGGACATTTTCTTGGTCCTCAAATATAAGTTAGTCAGTATTTTGACTCTTTCCCTATCATTTACTTCTGGCAAAGCAGACTTCCTCCATCTCTCTCTCTCTCTCTCTCTCTCTCTCTCTCACACACACACACACACACGCACGCACGCCACCAAAGTAAGCAGAAAGCTTCTACTGACCTTGAATAGTTGCCAGTGTACTGTTGCTCATTAGAGCTGGGCTGAGAGCACCGCTCAGGGTCCCTGGATTCAGACTGAGTAAGGCACCTCTGCAAGTCCAAAAGAGGAGTCATTTTATTACCATGCAGATGGAGGTCTCATTTTGACAACACACCAAAAAGAACTTACAAAAGGAAAATCCAACTGGGGAAATAGGTGGAAATATTTATTTTTCTTTACTCTTCTACGGTTTGGTTAGTGCTTCACAGTTACTGCTTTCCTTGATGCTTACTCATACAAATGAGGTTATGATCAGCACAAAATGTAAGACTTTTAAAGTCATTTCGAATGACTTACTTTTTTCCAAAATGAAAGAAACATTCTAGAGAAAAAGTGTTCGACAATAACAGTACAAAATTGAGACTCTCATTACAACATCTCTTATCTATGCTTGAGAATTAGGAAGTAGGCAGTTAAGCGAGCGTAATGGGGAAAATACGAGTCAAGAGTTCTGGGCTTTCTTCTTGGCCCTGTCACCAAGGTAATCAATGACCTGGTATTTGGGGTCTTTCTCTGAAACAGTTATGACTACTCCCTTTCCCAGGGTGTTAAGAAACTTAAACTCAACTATAATCAAGGTCCTTGTATGATCACAAAACAGTCCATTTCAAAGAGATTATTGCTTTAAAGACATTTTCCCCCTACTTAAGTCAGGTGATGCAAAGTCTCCCCTACGAGTAATTCCAGGGATGACCTCCTCCTCAGATGTGAATGAGATGAGAAAGCGCCTTACCCAGCCGCAAACTGTGAGGGTGCCATCAGGCCTGGGTTTAGTCCTGCAGCAGCTGCCATGGCAGCAAGACTAGCATTTGCTGGCAACTGTGCAGCTCCTTGAAGGGCAGCAGCTGCTGCTGTTTGCAAACCTGATGCTGTCACCATCACCTGGCTGGTCCCAAGAGGGGAGGACAAAGGAGTGGAGGTGGTCTGTGTTGTGCTGGTCTCACTGGCACTGGATGCCTCGGAGGTGGAGGCTGAGGCAGAAGGGGAGGGACTCAGAGAGGGGGATGTGACTGCTGAGGAAGCCGGAGGTGCTGTGGAAATCACGGTTGCCGTATTGTTGGAGGTGGTGTCTGAAGTGCCTGAAAAGACCAGATTAGAAGATGACCTTTTGTAAATGGTTTTGGAAGAATGGTGGGTTTACTCAGCCAAACTCTATAATCAATGGAATAATTAACCTACCACCTAGTAAATTTGCCCTTGAAAATTTGCCCTTAATAACCTAGTTTAGTGCTTCTATGAAAATTACAACAACAAACATTTTAGAATCACAGCTATGAACCCTACACTTTAAGAGATATGAGCAATGAAAGAAACAGAAAAGTTTTCCATTGCCTATTTCCTATTCAAGAAACAAAAGAAAGAATCATAGAAGCTCTAATTATGGAATACAACTTCTCTGGGGAAGAAAAAAAAACAAGAAGAAAACCTTCTGTAAAGCTCTTTTTCATTCAGAAATCTCCTTAGTGGTCTCCTCAGAAAAATCAAAACAAGAAGAAAAACAGAAAGTTACGTACTTTTCTAAGAATTCAGTATCAACAACATAGTATAAAAATGACTATGTGCCTTCTCTATGACATGCAAACAAGTAACTATTCTGTAATAAAAATTAGCTCTCAAAAAGTCCATTGTGGTAAACAAACAAACAAACAAACAAAAAACACAAAACCATACAATGATACTATGAATCTCATAAAAGCTAGCATAAAAATGAAGATGTAAGAAATTATTATGTGTAGGCCAGGCATGGTGGCTCATGCCTGTAGTCCCACAACTTTGGGAAGCTGAGGCAGACAGATCACAAGGTCAAGAGATCAAGACCATCCTGGCTAACATGGTGAAACCCTGTCTCTACTAAAAATACAAAAATTAGCTGGGCATGGTGGTGTGCACCTGTGGACCCAGTTACTCGGGAGGCTGAGGCAGAATTGCTTGAACCTGGGAGGTGGAGGTTGCAGTGAGCCGAGATCGCGCCACTGCACTCCAGCCTGGGCAAAACTCCATCTCAAAAATAAATAAATAAATAAAAAATAAATAAAAGAAATTATCATTTGTGAGGTCTTAGAAAAAGAGTGCCTAAATACGCTTTTGGTTTAAGGAGAACAAACATTTGGATGTAAATGACTAACTGACATTAAACATATCATTACTAAACACTAAAACACATTTGCTGGGATTATTTAATGTTTGAGATCAGTGTTGTCTGACAGAAATTCAAGACATATGTAATTTAAAAATTTATAGTAGTTCCACTGAAAATAGTAAGAAAAGGCCGGGTGCAGTGGCTCATGCCTGTGATCCCAGTATTTTGGGAGGCCAAGGCAGATGAATCATTTGAGGTCAGGAGTTCGAAACCAGCCTGGCCAACATGGTGAAACCCTGTCTCTATTAAAAATACAAAAATTAGCCAGGTGTGGTGGTGGGTGCCTGCAATTCCAGTTACTCAGGAGGCTGGCACAGGAAAACTGCTTGAGCCTAAGGGGCAGAGGTTGCAGTGAGCAGAGATCACGTCACTGCACTCCATCCTGGGCAACAGAGACTCTGCCAAAAAAAAAAAAAAAAATAGTAAGAAAAAAGTAAAATTAATTTCAGTTATATATTATATTTAACCTAATGTACCCAAAATATTAGCATTTCAAGATGAAGTCAATATTTCAATATTGATGGATACTAAATGGGTCTGCTTATAAAAAAGAAAAAGAAAAAATAAAAATTTAAATATCAAGTTATTTTGCCATTTTCCTTTCTGAGCTGAAAACGGTATCTTATTTTATGATTACAGTACACCTAAAGTTGAACTAGCCACATTTTAAATGTTCAAAAGCCATATGTGGCTGGTGGATGCCACATCGGATACCATAGGTCTAAAATAGGTCTGGAAGTGAGGCCTGTGAGGTTCCAGAGGCAAGTGTGACTTAAAGAATGTTAAGTCAGTTTGCCTAAAGTAGAAATGGCTCACACAGCTCTCAGAGGATAGATAACCTTTTACAAAGCAGGAGATGCCAACTGTCCCCAGTGAGCTGTAATTCTGATCCTATCTATAAAAGACAGTAGAATAGGCCCTTATTTTAGTTATCAGTAAGTGTTACTAGCATATTACAAAAATAGGCTGCCTAAACTAGCTGAAACCTACTTTAGTAAAATTCACTATGTTCTAGGATATAATCAACTATATACAGTTGGTTCTCTGAATCCACATGTTCCACATCTGTGGATTTGACCAACTGTGTATCAAAAATATTTTTTAAAAATTAATACAATAAAAAATAATATAAATTTTAGAACAATACATTATAACAACTATTTATATAGTATTTCTGCTGTGCTAGGTATTGTAAGTAATCTATAGAGATGATTTAAAGTATACAAGAGGATGTGAGTAGGTTATATATAAATACTATGCTATTTTAATTTTCTTTTTTAAATATTTTTTTTTTGAGACAGGGTCTCACTGTGCCACCTAGGCTGGACTGCAGTGGCATGACCACAGCTCCCTGCAGCTTCAACCTCTCAGGCTCAAGTAATCTTTCCACCTCAGCCTCCCAAGTAGCTGAGGCTACAGGCATGCACCACCACACCTGCCTAATTTTTGTATATTTTGTAGAGATGGGGTCTTGCTGGTCTTGAACTACTGAGGAACTCAAGTGATTCTCCTGCCTCAGCCTCCCAAAGTGCTGAAATTACAGGCATGAGCCACTGAGCCAGGTTGCTATTTTAAATAAGTGACTTGAGCACCTGTGGATTTTGGTATCTGGTGGGGTTTCAAACCAATCCCCTGAAGACACTGAGGGAAGCAAAATCTAAGTGGCATTTTCTAAAGATAGAAAACTCGAAAAGATTTAAAAAAAAAAAAAGGCATCTAAAAATTTATTGATGTGATAATTCTATGAGGTATAAAATACTTTCAATACATTATTTTTGAAAACCCAGACCAATCAAAACAAACAGTGCAGACTTACACAGGTATGACACATTGGAAAAAAATTTATGTAAAAGATAACATTTTTGGCTGGGTGCAATGGCTCACACCTGTAATCCCAGTGCTCTGGGAGGCTGAGGTGGGCAGATCACATAAGGCCAGGAGTTCAAGACCAGCCTGACCACATGGTGAAACCCTGCCTCTACTAAAAACACACAAAAAATTGCTGGGCATGGTGGCAGGTGCCTGTAATCTCAGCTGCTAGGGAGGCTGAGGCACAAGAATCGCTGGAACCCAGGAGGCAGAGGTTGCATTGAGATTGCACTCCAGCCTGGGTGATGATGTGAGACTCCGTTTAAAAAANAAAAAAAAAAAAAAGGTAACTTTTTTGGTGATGAAATCTTTTAAAAGGCTAAGGATTCTAGTGTAGAAACTTGCATGTATGAATAAAGATACCCCTCATTTTGAAAAAGTATGAGGGAAAGCCTCGCCTGCCTGCCTGCTTCCTGTTCATATGATGAAATAAAGTTTGGCAGTTCTTTATTCACATTCACAGCTCACCACTAGCCCTTCCATTCAGGGGGAAGGACTCTTGAGTAACAGAAGCTACAAAATGTCAGGAAAAACCCTTACAAGCTACTGATATTAAGTAATGTAATCTTGTGTTAATTACTATGAATAAGTAACCAAAAATCACCAGACAATGAAAAAGCCAACAGCACACAACAAATGGCACAAAATGAATAAACAAAGTGAATGCCAAAAAACCCTAACTTAAAAAAAAGATAAATTACCAGAGTTCAAGAAAGACATTAATTCACATTGAAAATGCTCACTGAAGGCCAACAAGGGCAAGTTTTAAAAGGCCCCTTCTTTGAAACCTCATAATGAAATTTTAGAAGAGTAAAGATAAAAAGATCCTTAAGGTTTAGAGAGAGATAAAACAAGAAAAAAGAGATTGAAATCAGACTTTTCATCAGCAACACTTGATGCTTAAAACACAATAAAATTCAAAGGAAAAATAATTTTGTAATTGGAAAAACTCCAAAAAAACTGTGAGGGCAAAATAAAAACTTCTCAGTTATACATGTATTTAGAAATTTTACCTCCCATGTAACCTTTCTAAATAAAATTACTTGAGTACATGCTCCAGACAAAAAGGAATCAAAGAGGAAGGCAAGGGATCTGAGAAACATTGGATCTAACTCAGGAAAACAATGAAAACAAATTAAAATAAACAATCATAGAAATCCCAAGAACAAAGTCTTCAGGAACAAAATAGACTGCATTAGATAAGTTGTATGATTAAGATATTGGCTGTCTTTAATAAATAACATGATAAAGAAACACGCTACTTTTCTCAACAGTTTCTAGAAAAAAAGAAGGCAGTATAAAAATGTCAGAGGAAAAGAGGTTGCACCTGAAAGTTATAGTCCAAAGAGGAAAAAAATTTAAAAGCAGGCATGGTTTTGAGCAATGGCTGACAAGAGTGAGAAAGACAATCCACTTGACACTGACTCTTCTTCTCTTTCAAGGAGCAATGACACAAATTCAGCAGCTTAAAACAACACAGTTTATCATCTCATAGTTTTTCTGGGTCAGGTGTCCAGGCACAACCTAGCTGAGTCCTCTGCTTAGAGTATCATAAGGCTGCAATCAAATATTGTACCGGACAAATACTACTGAAATTGTACATACATGTACATTAAAAAGATTTAAAGAGAAAATAAAAATAGTACTTGTGATTGTTTTTTCCTGTTTAAATTTCCTAATAATGTTGTTTCTTAATAATTAAAAAAAAAATTCATTCCAGGAAACATTATCAACATGTCAGAAAACAATCACAATTAGATCCACATAAATAGGTTAAGTAACTGAGCTCAAGAAAATGTGATTGATAAGAAATATCAAAAACTGATGCAAATTTTTAGCTAGCACTGAGTATTAAAATCTTTCTAAAATTATTTTTTCCCATATTTTAAGAAAACTGCAAAGCAATTTTTTCTTAATGTGTAAACTATTAGAATTTTTTCTGTAAAAAACAGGTATTTTTAGACCTAAAGCAATATAATTTGTTGGGAAAGTAAGATTCAGTTTATAATTTACCAGGTGACTGGCAGTCAATTTTGACAACAAGGTCCTCAGAGACAAAACTTCATGTTCTTGGTGCCTGACACAGTGCCAATCAATCACTAACAGTTTGCTTTTTAAGAGGATGCACTCAATATTATATATATGCCTAACCAAGGTTCTTAAATATATTCTTGAATGAAGGTTCTTAAAACTGGAATCTGTAGGTATCCACAAATAGCCTTGGGGTGGGGGTTGACAGGAGTGATCATTTATAAACCTCCTTAAATTTTACTAAAACTTGTGCATATGTCTATTTAGTGGAAGGAAAAGTCTGTAGCGTTCATTAATTCTTAAAGAGGTCCAACATCCAGAAGAGATCAAGAAGTACTTTTTAAAATAAGCAAAAATTAATGGACGGTTGGATGCAGAAAAAAATAAATAACATTTTTTAATAATGTATTCCAATAATGTAGAAATTTAATATAGCATAAAGAAAGCCATTTATTCATTTTTTACATCATGGTTAGGTCCTAGAGCCAAGGAAGTGTTATAAACTTAAAACAAAAGTAAGAAAAATAAAAGTCCTCACCTCTAGGTTAAATCAAGCTTCATTATGAAATATCATGAATCTACCCAATGATTTACCAGTAAATAACCAACCTGGTGAATAATTACAGCATGTCTTATGCACTATGTTTCACTAAAAAACATCTAATGACAGTGCTAAGTGATTTTAAATTTATTGGGAAAATTTGCTACTTAAAGGAAGGCAAAGAAAAAAAAACATTCATTTTATAGTGAGTATGTCATGCACTGAGCTAGGCATCAAGAGTTCAAAAAGAATACTCAATCTTCTGAGAAATACAAAGTCTACCGGGAAAGACAGATGTGTAAAAATAAAACTATAATACAGGTATGTGGAAATGAATAGTTTCCTGGAGAAGCTAAATAATATTTCCAAGAAAAGTTGACATATAAGCTGGGGTAGTTTTATCAATAACAGATCAAGAACTGCAGGATAAGATGGACATTTCCAGTGTAGGGATGTTTACAAAGGTACAGATGGAGCCCTCCTGTGTGCTGGGAGTAGGGTAGGCAAAAGACTAGCGGGAGATCAGGTACACACTGGAAATAACCTTCTATGAATTGATAAACTTGGAAGTTTTCCTGAATGCAAAAAGCCACAGCTATTGAAGGTTTTTGAGAAGTTACTTGAAAGAAAATTGATGTTTATGAGCAACACCAATCTTTAGTTAGAGCCTTAATTCACAATTTAATGGAAGATTCTTATAATAACCCATCATGGGCCTCCCACGTGCTCAGCAGGTACATGGCCTGGCAGCTGCTTACCTGTAACTGAAAGATTTGTCACGCCAGCACTGGTCAGAGGGAGGACAGGGCTGACTGTGAGGGTAGTTGCTGCACTGCTAGTCACAAGGCTTGGTGTGGTCGCCACCTTGAGGTCAGAAATGAAAACATGGACAAAGCACTTAAAAATCATTTTATAGTCAGTCTTTGGTCTTGGAATTGAGACATCTGACATCCTGTGTTGGAATGCTGCTATTGGAAGATGGTTGTTCACTGATACCACAAATAACTTAGCCTGGGTTTTAAAAATAAATAATAAAAGTCCCTAAATTTCAATAATGTTGAATTAGATACATGCTAAGTCAGTAATAAACATTCTACTAATTATCAACTTTACATAAATGAGAAAACTGTTTGACAGGATCAGGGAATCTGCGGTACATGTATTACTTTTACTTTTGACTCTGCGGGGGGCAGTATGGCCTTATGTTTGGTTTTAATAAAAGAAAACTATAAAAATAATATCATGTAAACTTTTAAAAAACTAAGATTAGTTTTGAAATACAAAAAAATTCTACAGTTTGCAAGAAATACTGTCTTCTAGGACAAATAAATCTAAAACATAAACATCACCTGTACAAAATTGTTATTTAATAATTCTCTTTTTCATACCTATCTCATAAACTTTATGACTACAAACCCACCACTTAACTACAACTTTCCTGTAAACTAACATGTGCTTTTAATGCTGACTTTAGTTTAAAAAGACTGCCAGTATGGAATGCTATTCAATTAAAATAAAACCAAATTAAAAAAAAAAAAAAAGAACAGAAATGCAAATTAAACAATATTCCCATATTTTGAATCCTGGCAATATAGAAGTCACATATACAATCATCCCAAAATCAAGGGAGTCACATGACCACTGTATGTCCCTTCAATCTAGGAGTAATGCAAACAGCAGAAGTTACTCAATGAGGTTTCAAAGGGAAGAATCATATGTTGTTTGAAAGTAAAAGATCTGAGATAATTGTTTTCATACAAGTTCAGAGCTGAAGGTCTGGCAATTTACTGTCAATCATGTGAGTGTAAGTTTAATTAATTGGGCTGTAGGACTCAACATGAATAAAAAGTAACAAGATTTTCTGAGATAACTGGAAAGAGCAGCAAATTTATTCCCATGGTTACAGAGTAATCTAAGGAACTACACAAGAAAAGAGTATGATGGAAATACAATGAAAGAATTAAAATTGTTCACTTTAAAAATTAAGAAAGGCGGGCAGGGTGCGGTGGCTCACACCTGTAATCCCAGCACTTTGGGAGGCTGAGCTGGGTGGACTACCTGAGGTCAGGAGTTCAAGACCAGCCTGGCCAACATGGTAAAATCCCATCTCAACTAAAAATACAAAAAAATTAGCTGGGCCTGGTGGCGGGTGCCTGTAATTCCAGCTACTCTGGGAGGCTGAGGCAGAAGAATTGCTTCAACCTGGNACTAAAAATACAAAAAAATTAGCTGGGCCTGGTGGCGGGTGCCTGTAATTCCAGCTACTCTGGGAGGCTGAGGCAGAAGAATTGCTTCAACCTGGGAGGCAGACGTTGCAGTGAGCTGAGATCACACCAATGCACTCCAGCCTGGGCGATAAGAGCAAAACTGTGTCTCAATTAAAAAAAAAAAAAAAAAAAAAGGCTGGGTGTGTAAAATTTACAGATTTTACACCTGTAAATCCCAGCACTTTGGATGGCTGAGGCAGATGGATCACTTGAGGTCAGAAGTTCGAGACCAGCCTGGCTAACACGGCGAAACCCCACTTCTACTAAAAATACAAAAAAATTAGCTGGGCCTGGTGG
>NW_016107399.1:3772909-3791005 GCF_001604975.1 Cebus imitator | reverse complement strand
AAAAAAAAAAAACAAAAAACAAAAAACAAAAAACAATCAGATTTCGCCCTCTGTGCAGGGGTAGGTACCTCAAGACCAGTGACCTCAGCAAAAAGAGAGAGAGAGAGAATTTCATTACCTTGATACTGTCTAAAATATAAATTTATATGCATTTATTTGATGTATTCATTAAATTCCTATTATGAAATAAACTGATTTAACAGGTCATTTGCAAAATTGCAAAAATTAGCCCTTGAGCTTGGAAACCCTATTTTTCATTCTTACCAGTGAAGTCGGGCTGGGGAAAATTGCTTTGATAGGTGAGCTGCTGGTCCCACCACTGCTCGGTGGGTTGATTCTTTTTTCTTTCTGGCGGCGGTTACAGAACCAAACACGAATCACCTCTTTTTCCATGTTGAGCTGATCAGCAATCATAGTGATCTCTTCCGAGGTAGGCTTTTGATTCTGAAGGGTGAAAAAACATAATTCCAAAAGTTATCCTTTGGAATAACTTTTTGAGCTACTGGCATAATCACATCAGTATATAAACAAACAAATGAGGAGGGACAGGCTAGAAAATGAAGCGGGGATACATATGACCATCCATATTGGGCCACTTTCAACAGAGAGATTCTGTAGATAGAAGTTCTAATGAACATATACTTACTAAACTTATTCATATTAACTTAGAATACATTATCATCGAATATCTGTATTTTTCCATTTTTAAGATCTATTAATTGTGAATAAAATTAACAAAATACCAATACAACCCTATGTATTAGTAGGAATTTAACCTTTCTTCATGCTATCTAATTTGGACCTCACATTAAGAAAGGCAGGTATTTCATAGATGAAGGAACTTCAGCTTAAAGAAATCATGTGATTTGCCCAATCACATGTTAGTAAGTGGCAGAGCTGATAAAAATTCCTAATTCAGTGTCCTCCTAACATGCTCAAGTCTTTTCTGAATTACAGAAGTCAAAATTTTCTTAAAAGCTTTGATTATGATATTGCCTGGCACAAAAAAATAATTGCCAAATATCTCTTGCATTAACTTAAGCTCCACAGCCTAACATTTAAGGTCGCTAGTGTTCCAGTCCCAAATGACTATTCCAGGCATACAGACACTAGAATTTAACCAACCAATCTACTAGAGTAACTCCTGGTACGCTATGGTTTCCCTTACTCAATGTTTTCCCCACTCTGAGGGGGAAACATTCATGTGTTTCCTCTACTTTAAGTACTTTCCATCCACTTTTTCTTGTCTGCGGAATTAATTCCTATGTATCCTATGGTAGCTGCTACCTCTCTCATACTGAGTGCTCACATGGGTATGATTCTGGTCTCCTGAAACTTGCAGAACTCTGGTTCTGTCTCCTATGTCATTCAGTAACTTACTTATTTCACCTATTACATTAAAATCATCCATAAGGGCAGAGGCTGACAGGTCATCTTTTATCACCTCCAGTTTCTACTAAGTACTAATGTTAAGTCCTACACAGACAATCCCATGTACAGAAAAGTAAAAACCTCACTGACCTCCAAGAAACTCTTCTCTAAGGCCACACGGATGTTGGTCTCTATGCTGGTGCGTTTCTTCCTCCTACGGCTCAAGCCCTCAATTCCTGGAGAATTCAGGGCACTTGGGCTGGAGAGGGACGAATCAGATGAGAGGTTCTCTGTAAGAATGAAGAAAGTACAGAAATAAAATAAGCTGAGCACAGTGATTCATGTGTATAACATGCATATTAACAAAACTGACAAAATAAGCTACATGCAAGTATTAAAAGGTCTTCACATAACCTATGTTGCAATATTGCTTATTGGCCAGGCACAGTGGATCACACCTGTAATCCCAACACTTTGGGAGGCTGAGGTGGGAGGATCACTTGGGGTCAGGAGTTCAAGACCAGCCTGGCTAACATGGTGAAACCGTGTCTCTACCAAAAATACAAAAATTAGCTGGGCATGGTGGCGTGCGCCTGTGGTCCCAGCTACTTGGGAGGCTGAGGTGGGAGGATCACTTGAATCCGGGAGGTGGAGGTTGCAGTGAGCTGAGATCGTGCCACTGTACTCCAGCCTGGGTAAGAGAGTGAGACCATGTCTCAAAAAATACAGCTTACTACTATGGATATTTCTGCTGCCCTTATTGGCATTCTTTGTCCTAGGATAGTTGACAATATTACCACTACTTTTGGATTTCTGTTTCTGAGAAAGAAGTTGTTTACTATTCCTACCCTTAAACTCAGCTCTACGTCTCTCATTTCTGTTTATAAATTCTGAGGATAAAAAGAAAGCTTCCTGGAAATTACTGAATGTTTAATATTTATTTTGTAAATGGCCTCTCATTTTATTGGTATAATCTAGGGTAAAAAGAAAAGAAACGAATGAAATATTTATAAATTCTTTGAAGTTAAATCACAGAGTTCTGTGATTTCACAGTTTAATAACCTTGGGCATATCAGACACATCTGAGTTTGTTTCTGCTACATGTAAAATAAGATGGAGGGAGTAAACTAGTCGTTTTTATCTGTGGACTCAGCAAACAGATGGCTAGGCCTCACCAATAGCTACTGAATAAAACTCTCCACGGATGTGTTTCAGGCTTGTCTTTTCCAAAGGCCTAGTTTTTGTTCACATCTACAATAAGAACCATAGTCTAAGAAATCTAGATGATTCCTATAGCTTTCATAGTCTATGATTCTGTGACTCAAAATCCAAATCTTCCAAAAGGAAATCTTAGCACAAAAAACGTAAGACAAAGCTAGAGGTCCAACTTTTCTGAATGAAACGTGTGGTCATTTGAAACAACAAAAGCAGAAATACTACAGGAACAAGTTCTATGATAATTCATCAAGGAATAAACAATAAGCTTGCACTTCAAGCTTATCTAAATACACCGGCCTTCTTATCCTATTCCTTCAACTGTGTGTGTGTTCGTAATCCTGGCTCAAATACAAGAATTATTTCGGGCTAAAAATTATTGCTAATTATTTAGACTATGACTACTAGAATATTTAAATGAATCAGCTTTCTGATTTACATCACCATAATTTATAATGATCATCACAGGATTAGTAAGCTTCAAGGTTCTATAGTAACAAAAGTAGAGTAACAAATATAAACCCCAATTTATATAACAACCCCCCTGTAAAATTCCAATGAATGACAAAGAAATGTCTTATATATTCACTTACCTGCATCATTTAGCCACTTCTCTAAAAGTGGCTTCAACTTGCACATGTTCTTAAAGCTGAGGTTCAAGGCTTCAAAGCGAGAGATGGTAGTTTGGCTGAAATCATTTCCATATAGTTTCCCCATAGCAAGCCCAACATCACCCTACACATAATACAGAGCAGAAGAGAGGAAATAGTCATCTCAATGCTTAAGGTCTTTACTCTGTGGTGTTGCTCCAATAACTGCTGTAGACAAAGGGTCAATAATTATTCTACTTACAGGGTCCCACATAAACTCCATCCCTAAGCCAGTCACAGCATTACTGTGAGGACTGTGTTAGGCCTGATCATTACAGTGTTCAATACTGTCCCACATACTTTCCTATTTTGAATCTCTTCTTGCCACCTTACACAATCATGGAGATACCAAAATTTCAACTAGGTATCAAATATAGTGCTGATATTCTAACAAGCCCCTTAATTGATGCAACCAAAGCGATTTTCAAGTAATCTTTAAAAATGAATTTATCTGGTCTAGGCATAGTGGCTACATCTTTAATCCCAGCACTTTGGGAGGCTTAGGCGTACATGGGTGGATTGCTTGAGCCCAGGATTTTCAGACCAGCCTGGGCAACATGGCAAAACATCTACAAAAAATACAAATATCAGCCAGGTGTGGTGGCATGTGCCTATAGTCCCAGCTATTTGGGAAGCTGAGGTGGGAGGATCTCTTGAGCCTAAGAGGTCAAGGCTATAGCGAGCCATGATTGTGCCACTGGGTGACAGAGCGAGACCCTGTCTCAAAAAAAGAAAAAAAATTTAAAAATAAAAATAATCTCGATCACCTACAGGTATTATATACAATTCTCTAGATAACCCAAGATATTTCTGAACTAACCAAACTTCCCAAAAATCACTTTAAAAATTAGAAATCATCTCTTTCTTCTTTTCCCTATCAAGTATTTCTGGAAGCAGTGAAAAAAAAAATCTATTTTCACTCCTAGTTTGGATTTCAAAGTTAGTTACAAAAAACAGGTATTCTAAAAGACTACTTTTGTAACCATCATAGAAATAGAAATTCACAGTAGAGAGGTTTGACCCATTTAGTCAAACCTTCATGGGCACTGGAAACTTGGTAACCTTATAGCAATAGAACAATGATGCCCTGAATATATTACAAAAGATGTCTTTCTCTGTAATCCTATAACCTTTGAAATGTATACAGAGCTTTTCTTCTTGCTGAATCGCTCTTGTTCAAGCTGGAAAAAAAAAAGCCATATCTTAATAGTTACTTTATACAGAGGAAACAGAAGTTCAGAGTTTAAATGATTCATTCACCCACTCACTCCAATTAGTTTATTGGCAGGGCAGAAAGGCAGCATCATTTCTTGTCCAAAGTACTATACAACTAATTCTAATATGAGACAGTCAACTATTCTGACAACACTTATTTTGCCAGAACTAGGATTATCCCAATCCTTTGATTTCCCTCCACCCCTAGTCCATCTTTTGAATACTACATTTTTTATTAGCACCTACATTAGGTGGTAGTTGGGTTAAAAAAAATAACATTTTTAAAAACTCATTTTCTTTTTGGTGAGCAACTTCTGGTAAAAAATTTAACAGATGAGACATGTTGGAACTGTAAGATAAAATGAGGCACACAAAATACCCGAACTTCAACTGATTGATATCCTCTGCCTTCCCATATAGCCACTAGCTACATGTGGCTATTTAAGTTTAAATTAATTAAAATCCAATAAATTAAAAATTAGGTTCCTCAGCACCACAGCCCTTCCAAATGCTCAACAGCCACAAGTATACAGTGGCTATTGTATTGGACCGCACAAATACAGAACACCCCATCATCACAGAAAGTTTTAATGACAGTTCTGAATATACTGAAGTAGACTGCTTATTGATTTCCTTCCAATTATGGTGAAACTGAAAGAACCAGAATTAGTGGTGAGCAGGGCATAAATGCTATCCATCACATCTATACTGTACACAAATATATCTAAAGATATAGATGACTATGTTTATCTATACCTATATCTCTATATATTTATTAAATGTCACTTCATTCAGGCCAGGCACAGTGGCTCCCACCTGTAATTCCAGCACTTTGGGAGGGTGAGGTGGGTGGATTACTTGAGGTCAAGAGTTCGAGACCAGCCTGACCAACATGGCAAAACTCCATCGCTAAAAAAAATACAAAAATTAACTGGGTGTGGTGCGCACCCCTGTAATCCCCGCTACTCAAGATGCTGAGGCGGGAGAGTTGCTTGAAACCCGGGAGGCGGAGGTTGCAGTAAGCCAAGATCATGCCACTGCACTCCAGCCTGGGCAATAGAATGAAACTCTATCTCAATAAAATAAAATAAAATAAAATAAATAAAATAAAATATATTACTTCAGTCAATCAAATATTCACTAAGTGCCTACTATATGTCAAGCACTAAACTTATGCTTTGTGCATCACATGTATTCATGTCATGGTCATCTTGTTTAGATTAGAGCTGGCGCCAACTAACCCTGCAATTCTTTGAGTATGAGAACTTATGTAGCAGTTAGATGGCAACAGGAATTTTCTGGAATAGTAACTGCACAGTATGCTACAGATTTTCACAAACTTCTATCTTACTTTAAAAGTAACAATTTAACAAGTAAAAAATAAATCTATAGCCGGGCAATAGGCTAAATATGCTAACCTTATACTTATTTCAGCTTTGTGACTTACTCCTACCAATCTAGTTTTATGTTTAGCTTTTTTATTTTTTTTTAAGGAGAGACCTCATCTCTCCCCAAAAAGAGAAAAAAAATTAGCTGGGTGTGGTGCATGTGCCAGCAGTCCCAGCTACTTGGGAGGCTGAGGTGGGAAGATCACTTGACCCCAGAAGTTTGAGGCTGCAGTGAGCTTTATTTTTGTGCCACTGCATTCCAGTCAGAGCTGACACAGACCCTTTTTCTAAAAAAAAAATAAGTAAATAAAAAATATATTAAAAAAAATCACGACAATAACTGTAAGAAATGATACCTAAAGGTGATGGCTAGAAATAAAGCTATGCCACTAACTAGAACCATGATAAAGTGACTTTATCATTTATTCACAATATATTTTATTTCACATTTAAACTGCTTGATTAAATAAAAAGCAACAGGCTCCTCAGTTAACATACTAATTTTCATTAATTTGGTACAGGCTTGGTTTAGTGCTCTTTAGTGATAACCCAATTCACAACCATCTTGGGTTATCACTCACAAAAGTAAACGTTTTAAGTAGTTGATTCATATATGATCTTAACTATATTAAAACCCTTTGATATTTTTAAAAAGAGCAAAACAAAAAAGAAACAAAGACTGGGACTGGGAAATAATGAATGTACCACATATGATAAATGTATTATACTATGATATGCTTTTTAATTGTGCAAAGACATCCATAGTAATCCTTTAATAAGTAATTACATAATTAGAAAGTAACTGTTTAAAACATCTAATAATATGTATATTTAATCAGAGAATAGGGATTTGTTTCAGCAAATAATTTGACTGGCTAAAACTGTGTGTGTATACAAATAAGTTGGACACAGAACAGCCTTTGAGTGACTAAAATTGAAGTATCTGACTTAAAAACAGAGGTTGATAGACTGATTTTCCATTCTGCAGCAGTAGTATGTACTTTAACCTACATAGTCCAAGTTTGTGAACCATTGCCCTGTTGTGTCAAAGTCATTTCAAAAAATAAGGAATGGTCATGCCAAAAAATAGGATAAAACCATAAAACAAAACACGAGACCATAAGGAAGCTCCTTTACCTGGAGGGGTGTGCAGAGGGGGAGAAAAACATAACACTGGCAATGTACTGAGTCAGATGCCACAGAAAGGCAAACCACTATTTCAGTAAAAGTTAAAGATTTTTAAAAGCCTTAACATCTTTGGCATATCACTTAGGCAACAATCTCTTAGAGAACCTAAGAGTATGCTGCGCTAAAAGCTTAAAACTTGAGGCACTGCTATCAATCTAGTGTTATGTTTAGCTTTTTCTTTTTTTTTTTTTTTTGAGATGGAGTCTTGCTCTGTCGCCCAGGATGGAGTGCAGTGGTGCAATCTTGGCTCACTGCAACCTCTGCCTCCCGGGTTCATGCAATTCTCCCTGCCTCGGCCTTCCGAGTAGCTAAGATTATAGGTGTCCGCCACCACACCTGGCTAATTTTTGTATTTTCAGTAGAGATGGGGTTTCGCCATGTTGGCCAGGGTGGTCTTGAACTCCTGACCTCAGGTGATCCACTCACCTCAGCCTCCCGAAGTGCTGGGATTACAGGCATGAGCCACCACACCCAGCCTAGCTTTCTTTTAAAACAAGTCAGATCATTTAAGATGCTTTGACAATATTAAAATGTTTCTGGATAATTTATTTCCTAACAAGTGAAACTTCTCACAAATATAACTGTATTTCCTCTAAAAGCACGCCTATTTAAAAAATCATTTTATATTCCCCAATACAATTCATTTCCTTGAGCAAAAATGAATTCCCAAAGAAATGTAAGTCTGGGCTGGGCATGGTAGCTTACACCTGTAATCTCAGCATTTTAAGAAGCTGATGTGGTCAGATTTCCTTGAGCCCAGGAGTTCGAGACCAGCCTAGGCAACATGACAAGACCTCATCTCTACAAAAAATACAAAAATTAGCCGGGTGTGGTGGTATGCCTGTAGTCCCAGCTGCTCAGGAGACAGAAGTGGGAGAATCCCTTGAGCCCTGGCGGTCTCAGCCTGGGTGACAGACTAATACCCTGTCTCAAAAAGAAAAAAAAAAAGATACATATGTATCTTTTTTATATAAAGATAGATATATATATATAAATGTGTTCTTAAAAACACCCACCCATCCCTTAACACATGCAGGGATGGTATCCTCAGATTTTGACCAACCAGGCCAGGGGGGGCATTACTGTACTTTCAACACAAAATAATTTGAATAATATTTAAGTAGTGGCTTAAAAACTTCAAATAGTAGGCCGGGAGCGGTGGCTCATGACTGTAATCCCAGCACTTTGGGAGGCTGAGGTGGGCGTATCTCCCGAGGTTGGAAGTTTGAGACCAGCCTGACCAACATGGAGAAACCCCATCTCTACTAAAAATACAAAATTAGCTGGGTGTGGTGGCTCATGCCTGTAATCCCAGCTACTTGGGAGGCTGAGGTAGGAGAATCGCTTGAACTCAGGAGGTGAAGGCTGTGGTGAGCCGAGATTGTGCCATTGCACTCCAGCCTGGGCTGCAAGAGTGAAACTGTTTCAAAACAAAACAAAACAAAACAAAACTTCAAATGGTAAGTATATTCCCTGGAAAGAAAACATCAGATTTTTCCTGATTCCATAAAAACACCCAATCTAATCCATACTTATTTTTTTGTTCACCTAATGATCTTATACCATTTTACATAAATAAATTTCATTCAGTTTAATTCCTTGCCTGTTTAAAAGTATCATTTGCAGGATGGGTGCAGTGGTTCACACCTGTAATTCTAGCACTTTGGGAGGCCAAGGTGGGAGGATTGCTTGAGGCCAAGAGTTCAAAACCAACCTGGCCAACATAGTGAGACCGCATCTCCAAAAAAATATGACAGTTAATCAAAGAGTAAGTCAATGGTAGTGCTTAATACAAACAGAAATGCTATATATCCAGACAACTGTTTAAATCATTAAATATATTCACTCTACTTTAAAAGTCCTCAGCTTACAAATTCCAGAAAATTAATTTGGATTTTGGTTAATTTGGGGTTTTCATCTTCTAGAGATTCTTAATCGGTTTCAGCACAGGCTTAGAGAGTGTGTGCGCCTGTGCTTGCATGCATGTCTCCATCACCCCCTCTCTTCCAAAACATTATTTTTATTTTTATTTTTTATTTTTTTAGAGACAATGTCTTGCTCTGTCACTCAGGCTGGAGTGCAATGGAGTGCAATCATGGCTCATTGCAGCCTCGACCTCTCAGGCTGAAGCAATCCTCCCACCTCAGCCTCCCAAAGTGCTGGGATTATAGATGTGAGCTACTGCAATCTACCACAAAAAACTATTTTTAAACAAGCCTTCTAAACGTTTCCCCTTTAGCTACTATAATATACCCTGTAATCTTGACTCTCTCAATCTTACATATGCAGCACTAAGGTCTACCGCCAGATATTCTTCAAATAACAAAATCCTCAGTACAGTCAAAATATCTCCAACACAATCTCTTAAACTCTCACAATTTACTAATATATTATGATTTCAGAGGCCTGTGTTCTGAAAGGAACCATAAAGCTTCTAGACTAACATTAAACCATATGTTAAAAATGCAGGAAAAGGCTAACGAAAAGGTACAGTTTAAAACCAAAAAACAACATGGCTGAGGAACACATTGTTCCTTAGAAGTCTCTTTGGACATACAAAACAAATACATTTGTCCCTCAGCATGCACAGGGGATTGGTTTTGGGACCTCCCTTGGATACCAGAATCCACTGATGCTCAAGTCCTCGAAATTATAAAATGTATATTTGTATTTAACATACATGTATGCTCCCATATACTTTAAATCATCTCTAAGTTACCTATGATACTTAATATAATGTAAATGCTATGTAAATCGTTGTTGTATTGTTTAGGAAATAATGGGAAGAAAAAAAGTCTATACAAGTTCAGTACAAACATGACCATCCTTTTTTGCACCCCTTACCCCAAATATTTTCGATTGGTTGAATCCACAGACGTGAACTCCATGAATATAGCCAGCCAACTGTATTTGAACCCAGCCAAGGAGGGCAATCAATGTAAGGCCAATTCACCCTACCTGAGTGAATCCAAGTTTGATTCGTCTTTGTTTGAAGGTCTTGGCAAACTGCTCAAGCTCCTCAAGGTCACTGGGCTCCTCCAAGCTGGGAGTATCAATTCGCTTTGGTGTTGACTGGCTCTGTGGAAGTGTCTGAATTGGGGTTGCTGCTATTGTGCGTGTTGGGGTTGCTGGCTGTTGGAGAAAGAATAAAACGATGAGGACAAATGTGAAGAGTTATTGAGGTTTACTCCAACTAAACAACTTAAGGAAATAGCCATATTCATGGAGAACTATGAAGACCATGTAACACTACAGAATGTACAACAGTTCAGTCAGCAAAGCAGACAGTGAAATTATGTATACTGTTATTACAAGGCTAAGCATGTAATTCTATAGAAGAAAACATGAATATACAAAAATAAAATCTATTATAACTGGGTTTTCAAATGATCTGAATACCTGTATCTTATGTCTTTTAATAAATTACTCTTTATTTCAGAAAATCTATTTCATAAGTCTGGCACTTAAACTGTCAAAACAGTAGAGAGTCTGTCTTGTTTATCACTATCACATCTCCTACCTGTGACACAGTGTTATAAAAATAGTATTCAAGATCATTAAAACTATTTTAAGGGGAAAAGTAAACCACCTGTAGTTTAAATAGCTTATAACGGGTTTCACTTTTGTTTATCTCTTCAAGTTTTTTCCCCAAGGACCTACATTTTTAAACCTTTTACTATAATTATGGTATACATAATTTTACTCTGCTTGTCTCACTGAACATTGCTTAACTTTTTTCTATGGTATTTCAGTCTTCATAATTATCCTTTTAAAAAACTAAGGCAATATTCTTATAACAGTTTTTCATTTATGTTTTCATGAACATAGATAACACAATGAAAAAATTTATGCACATTAGTTATTTTTTCCACCTATGTGTGTAACTAGTTCTTTTGAGATAAATTCTCAAGGGCTTTTTGGGTAACTAGATAAACAATTTCATGGCTTTTGATATCATAATGTTGATTTCCACTCTGCAACACTCTTCCACATGGCTTGTGTTAGCAGTTTAAAAAAATGTTTTGCTAATTCAAGAAGTAAATGGTAGTTTCCTGATGCCTTAATTTGTATTTCTCTTACTATTCAATGTCAAAATTTTCTTATGTGTCAATTATTATCTGTATTTCCTTGGATGTGAATTGGATTTATGTCCTTAACCTATTTATATATTAATGATACCCTTATTCTCATCCTTATCCTTAGAGAGATCCTCAAATTTTATAGAGTAAGCTTTGTCATATTAATGCAAATCCTTTTCCCAATTTGCTTTTTTCCTTTTATTTTTCAGTGTACATAAAGCTTTAAATTATCATTTGGGTGAGCTTTTAATTTTCCTTTCTAATATATCCCATTACTTCAAATCTGAGAAAGCTTCATTTATTTCTAACACTGATAAAATTCCTTTTAATCTGCTAGCTGCTTCTATGTATTGTTGAATATTTGAATATTTAAATCCATGTATAGTCTATTTTTGGACATGAGAGTAGTCTTTTTAAAAATAAAATACTCAATTTTCTTATCACACAAACATAAGGTTATTCTATTCTATTCACAAGCCCTGAGTGGAACACACCTCACTAGCAGGAGGTGCTCCCTGACTGCATCTTAATTGCTCAGCTGATCCCGTCTGTGAACAGTAGCCCAGGTGAGCGATTATAAACCAGGATTACAGATAAAGTCTGTGGCTGTGAATTTTTCTTCTAATTTAGATGAGCTTTACCTTGTGAGTCAAGGCTTCCTCCAAAGCAACTCACTGGCCCAGAAAACTACAGAATAAGCATTATAGAGGCAACAACTGGAGTTAAGTTCCTCTCTTATCATCCTGTTTCAATGACAACAACAAAGTTCATTTCTATGTCACGCTGACACTGCGTAATATTCAACCTGACCATTTTGGAGGACCCAAAACCAGCACCAACCATACTAGACTATGTGGCTGTACACTTCAAACAGCACAACTGCTTGACAGGTAGAGGTGACTCTTAACTATCATATTGTTACTTCATCTCCAGGCTTGAAGTAGCCCCATTCTCAAATAATAAAGGACTAAAAATAGCTTGGGTACCTTTAGATGGGGTGGTTACAGATAAGTTACCCCAACTCCAGAAACCTCAGGCTGGACTGGGCCAGATCTAGAAATGGCAGAGTAGAATTCAGTGAGCAGGAGTCAAGATGAAGCCACAATAGCCCTGCCACCGTATGCAGAGCATGCAGGCCAAGGAGTAATGTCTGGTACAGACCTTTTTCAAAACCCCAACCTCACTCTTACATTCAACATATTCACAAATTCACCATTTAAAAGGGCACAGTTTATGTTCTGGCAACTATATACCGTCACACAACCGCTACTACAATTAAAATACAGAACATTCTCATTACTCCCAAAAGTTCCCTTGTGCCCTTTGCAGTTAATCCCCACCATTAGCCCCTTGTGCCTGGCAATCACTAATATGTTTTCCATTCCTACAGTTTTGTCTTTTCTAAAATGCCATGTGCATTGAATCATATTATATGCACTCTTTTATGTCTTTTTTCATTTAATATAATGCTTTTGAGATTCATAGGAGATGCATGTATCAGAGAAGCATGTTTCTTTTTACTGCTAAGTACCATTCCATCATATGGATATGCTAAAGCTATGTTACCTATTCACCAGCTGATGTGTATTTAGGTTGCTTCCAGTCTGAGGTGAATGAAGCTGCTATAAACATTCACATACAAGTCTTTGTGTGGACATATGCTTTTATTTCTCGGAATAAAACTGCTGGGTCACAAGGTACATGTACATTTAATTTTATATAAGAAACTGCCAACCTGGTACAGTGGCTCACGCCTGTCATCTCAATACTTTGGGAGGCCAAGACGGGCAGATCACTTGAGCCCAGGAGTTCGAGACCAGCCTAGGCAACATGGCGAAACCACATTGCCACAATAAATACAAAAATTAGCTGGGCATGATAGTGCACAACTGTAGTCCCAGCTACTCGGAAGGCTGATGCAGGAGAACTGCTTGAGCTTGGGAGGTCAAGGCTGCTAGAGTGGGCTGTGATTGTGCCACTGTACTCCAGCCTGGGGAACAGAGCAAAGCCTTGCCTCCCCATCACCCCTCCAAAAAAACTGACGAAGTAATTTCCAAAGTGTGTGTACCATTTTGCAACACCACTAAGCAATGTATGAGAACTCTAGTTGCTTTACCTTCTTACCAACACTTGGTTTTGTCATAGCCTTTTAAATTCTGCTTATTCTAGTGAGTGTGTAGTGATATTTCATTTAAATTTTCTTGATGACTAATGGCTTTTGAGCATCTTTTCATATGCCTGTTGGACATTTACGTATCTTCTTTGGTGAAGTATCTCCAATTCTTTTGCCACCCATTCCCTTAAATCAGATTGTCTTATTGAGTTGTATGAGTTTTTTAGAAATTCTGAATACAAATCTTTTATCAGATACATTGCATAAAAATATGTTCTCCCCATCTGTGGTTTTCTTTTCATTCGCTTGAAGAGCAGCTTTTATTTTTATGAAATTAAATTTATCAACTGTTTTTCTTTTATGTTGCTTTTTGTGTCCTATTTAAGAAATCCTTGCCTCACCCAAGGACACAAAGATTTTTACCTAAGCTCTTTCTCTAAGTTTAGGTCTATGATCTATCAAACAAATCTTTGTATATGGTGTGAAATAATAGTCAAGATTTTTTTTTTTCTATTGTTTCGGCAGCATTTTTTGAAAGAACTTTCTTCTTCCCACTGAAATCCTTTGGCACCTTTGGTAAATCAGTTGACCATGTACATATGGGTCTACTGGCCCTTCTATTCTGTTCCACTGATCTCCAGTTCTATCTACATGCCAGTATTACACTGTCTTCATTATTGGAGTTTTATAATTATTCTTGATATCAGGTAGTCCTTCAACTTTCTTACTTCTCAAAATTGTTTGGTTATTCTGTGTTTTCTTACAGTTCCATATAAATGTTAGAAACAGTATGCAAATTTCTACAAAAAAACCTGCTAGATACTGGTTTAGACTGTGTTGAATCTAGAGGTCAATTTGGGAAAAACTGACACTTTTAACAACTTAAGTCTTTGATTTATGAACATATTACAGCTATTTTACAAGTCTTTAATTTTATGCAGCAATGTTTTACAGTTTTCAATGTATACAGGCCTTACAAATATTTTGTTAAGTTTATCCCTAAGTACTATAATTTCAATTTCCAAATGCTCACTGCTAGTATATTGAAATGTAAATGATTTTTATATATTGACTATAACATTGCTGCTAAAGTTACTTATTCCAGTAGCTTGTTTTCTTGGTAGATTCCATAGGATTTTCTACATAGACAGACAATCATGTCATCTAGCAACTAAGATAGTTTTTCTTCTTCCTTTCTAATCTATATGTCATTTATTAATATTTCACTTTATCTTATTGCATTACTAGCACCTTCAGTATAATGTGGAATAAAAGTGGCAACTGGTCATTTTGCCTTGTTTATGATCTTAGAGGGAAAGTATTCAGTTTTTCATTAAGCATGATGTTGGGTTTGTTTTTTTTTTTTTTGTATATACTCTTTACCAGGTTGAGAAAGTTACCTTCTATATCTAGTTTGCAAGAGGTTTTTTTATCATAAATGGATGCTGAATTCTGTCAAATCGGTAATGTGTTAGTATTAAGTAATAACTTCCATACTGCAGACAAAGAAAGTCAGAGCTGGAAGGAGATTCAGGATCAGCCAGTTCAGTCACCTAATCTACAGATAAGACAACTGAGGTCCAGAGAGGTAAAATGACATTTTCAAAGCAACAGCTATATAAGAAGCAAAACTAAAACTTAAACTTCAGGTGCCTAAGATTGTTTTTATATAATTATAGTGTTTACATGGTCTAGTGGAAATGAGCTAAAGCAACATCAAAGCACAGAGAAAAAGAAAATACAGAGATCAAAATTTCTTTGCAGATAAGGGTTAACAATGGATTATAACTGAAGCTAACTAGCTTTCCAGTTTAAGTGGTAATATCTACTGCCAAGTATGATGAGGGGAGGTGTCACATAGATACAACTCATTACTCATTTACTGCTAACGCAGTTACTCTTTATGAACATATAAGAAAATAGGAACTCTGAAGATTTTCAAAGACTGTATTGATTTGGTAGCAGTGCTTTACTGAGCTGATAAGTCTAGCTTTGATTTTCTGGTCAGTTTTTGAAGACTGAATTATTTTTATTAGATTTTTTAAAAAGATTAAATAAAGTCCAAAAGTCTCCCCAACAGTATGATAAGAGAAAGCAACCGTCATAGAAGAAAACTGACCTGGGAGGTGAGGGTGATGCTTGGCTGCGACTGTAGGAGGTTGGCTTGGCTTTGCTGAGGTAGTTGCGTTAAAAGATTTTGCGCTTGCAGGAGACCTATAGAAGGAAAATATGTTATGCCAGAAACAGTAAAGATTTCTTTGAACACGTGGCAAAAGAAGGAAAGAGTAAGAAAATGAGCTGAAAATTTCCAGTTGATCTCTGGTAGTCTTACTTGTATCAAAACTCTTGCTGATCTTATTTGTCTTACATTCAATCTTGTTTTACAACTTGGGAGAGAAGACATGGAACATTAAATTAGAACTGATATGTCTTTAGCATAATCTGAATAAGCTCTGTGATAGGTCAATTCTTTATGTTAGGGAAGAGTTAGATGAAAGTAAAAAAAGAAAAAAAATAGAAACCAAAAAAACTATTCTAAGTAGAAACAGCTGGAAATTCCAAAAAGAGCTTAACTTAACCTAGACTCCATTAGAAACTGCCAGTATATGTTGAACCAGAGGAAAAAAAGCATTTTCAAGTTCTCTTTATCAAACATTTGCCTATGGGTGACAATAAAGTTGAAATGCAAAATATTCTACTAATATCTGCAGTAACACTGAACTGTCTTAGTTTAAAATAATTGATAAGTAATGCCATCAACGCTTCATGATAACAACTGACATTCAAAGTAGAAATGCAAATTCTCAATGTGTTTGTAGAAGATGCTCAATTACTTGAATACCTGTATATGGTTTTTAATTTTCAGAACCTGATGGAGAGGACTAACTCAGACTGTCTGTATATAAAGATTTAATCTATAGTACCTAGTTACAGATAAAATGCTATTGCTAAAATACTAAATACAGGATTATGTATGCTGTGATAAAAGCAATTGTAGAAAGTATTAAACAAAGCACCCAAACAAAAGGGATTTTATCATTTTCTTTCGGACAAGTGATAAGATTATCTGAGGCAACAGCTTCCTAATTATGATTTCCTTAGGTTACTAGTTTGGATACGTTGGATGTTGGAATATGTAGGACAACAGCCAAAACACTTAAGCCTACCAGAGATTAGCCATAGAATTTATCACTTATTTATAAGTAACTAAGTACTGCCTAATTTTAAGCTATGAAAAGGTACTAATAGTTATTTCATAACGTAGGTCACAAATAAATATATTAAATAGATTTGAATTTTTCTAGAGAACTCTGACTTCAGTTGATCTGAGGCAAGTGAAATATATATGGAAGCAAATATGATTAAATAAAATTCAGTATGTATTACTACAAACATTTCTTAAACGGCCAATTTATGGAAGTTGGCTTCCCCAAGTGTCTCCCTATAGTTCAATCTCCATATAATAGTTAGGGTGATCTTTATGATCATATCATTTCCCAATTATATTAGAATCAGAATAAAATCTACACAGCCCTAGTCTGGCCCTGTCTCGCTCTCACATCTCATCTCCTACCACTTCCTTTGACTCACTGAACTCAGCTACTTTGGCTTTTCTTTTCTTGGATTACGTCAAGCTTGTTCCCATCTCAGGTGTTTTAAGTTCCTTTGCCTACAAGACTCTTCACTCAGATTCTAGGTATAGTAATGTGCCCCTCATCCCTCAGTTCCCAATTCACATATTGCTTCTCCAGAGAGGCTTTTCCAGACCATAGGCCCATTCTTTTAGGCTGTTACCAGATTACTATGATCTGCTGAACTGCTTAGTACTTATTGGTATCTAAACCACTTGTTTAAATGTTTATTATTCGATGTCTCTTAATGAGGGCAGGGCCTACATCTTGTTCAAAATGTATCCCTGTTAGAGCACTATATTACACAGCAGGCACTCAACGAATTTTTGAGTGAATTAATTAAAATGTCAAATTTTACTGGTTTCAAAAACACCGAAGGGTAGTCTAGAGAGAAAAATACAAGTAAATTTTATGTTAACGATTAAAACTAATAAAATTATTTTGAAAAGGCTAAAGAATATTCAAACACAATAATAAAAAAATGAAAGAGAAGGTCAGGTGCAGTGGCTCATGCCTGTAATCCCAGCACTTTGGTAGGCCGAAGCAGAGACTGCTTGAGGTCAGGAGTTCAAGACCAGCCTGGCTAACATGGCGAAACCCCATCTCTACTAAAAATACAAAAATCAGCCAGGTGTGGTGGCACACACCTGTTATCTCAGCTACTCAGGAGGCTGAGGCAAAAGAATTGCCTGAACCCGGGAGGCGGAGTTTGTGGTGAGAAGAGATCATGCTACTGCACTACAGCCTGGATGAAAAAATGAGACTCCGTCTTAAAAAAAAAAAAGAAAGAAAGAGAAGAGATGAGCAGAAAGGTCAGAAATGAGGTCCCATTATTAAACATAGGCTATTTCAACATAGCAGTTTCTTTAAAGTTTAACAATGAAAGTTAGTTTATTTATCTGTAAGAGACAAAAGCAGATATTTAAAAAATGATTCTGATTCCTATTAATCAGCAATTATAATTCTAAAGATTAATTTTGGTTTCTTGTAGTGTATTACATGAGCAAATTCAAACCTTAGGCTTTACCCCAAAACAAGGTCAGCTGAAAAGGCTGAAAGGGTCCAAAGAGGTTTAGAACTTTTTAAAAAAGTTCTAAACTTTTTTAACCACCCCCCCCATGCTTGGTGGGGTTCGGTGGCTCACATCTAGAATCCCAGCACTTTAGGAGGCTGAGGCGGGCAGATCATCAGTTCAGGAGATACAAACCATCCCAGCTAACATAGTGAAACCCCATCTCTACTAAA
>NW_016107399.1:3756522-3772759 GCF_001604975.1 Cebus imitator | reverse complement strand
AAAAAAAAAAGAAGAAGAAGAAGAAGAAAAGAAAAAGAAAAAAGAAATCAATATTGAAGGCTAATCTCATGCTGGAAACATTATTAAAATTCCAAAAGATCAAATCTTTGTCCTCCATCGTAAAGTTAAGAGATTAGCTCTTTAGATTTCCAGCTTCTCTGATGCTATTTATTACAATTAATTCCATTCCTATAAATGTTTATAGACGTATTTCTACTACTCTGATCCTCTACATTGTTGAATAATCTTGGAAAATGGAATCTAGGTCATATATGACTAACAAATGATTACAACTCAGCAGCAGTGGTACACAGTGATTCTATGGAAACTATATAAAGGAACAACCTTTTCATTTTCTGAGTTATCTATCATTTGTTGACTGATGATACTGTTATCACAATAATGTCATAATGATAACAGCAGCAAAGGTTTAGAGAGGTTACTATGTATGAGGCACCTTTCTAAAATGTGCTTTACATGTGTTTACTCATTGAATTCTTACAACTCTTAGAGGTGAATACTGAAAGTAACTCATGTAACAGATGAGGAAACAGGGGCTCAGAAAGTTAATTTTCCCAAAGACACACAGATAAGTAAGTGGCAGAGCCAAGATTCACAAAGAGGTAGTTTGGCTTTAAAGTCCATGCTCATAACTACTACATTACAATGACCTTCCTGAGGTTAGGTAGGTAGTAAAACATTTTTTGGTAATTCATCCATTAATGTGAAGGGGAAGATAAAACGGGAAATATGTGAAACTCAGAAAAGTTAGGTGAACTGCCCAGGGTCACTGGCTCTAAGGCCAATCAGTATTACATTATCTGTGTTATTTTTCCAGTCTTATAAAAAAAAGTCTGAAAGTTGGGGGGGTGTTTAAAAACATACACATACCTTTGCAAATACCAAAAGATTATAATGAACAGTCATTCATTATTCCTACTATCTTAGTTTGAGACAAATAAAATAGAAATAAAATGAGGTCCCAGATTTAAGAAGGGAAAGACAATGCCCTTGGCTTTGCTGAAAGTAAATGAAAGCAATCTCATTCAATCTTAAGGCTTTAACAATTAACAAATCCAATAAACACACTTAGTATTGACCTTCCTAAGTCTTTCTGATCCAGGTCACTTACTCCTTCCCTTTTTGAATCTTCTTCCATTGTGATTATCACTCTCTGCTAGTTTTTGACTTCTGAAAATGTAGTATCTTCTGAATCTACTTATTCCTCTACACCTAAATGGTTGGTTTCACCAAGGTTCTTCTAATACTACATATATATTTTCTCTGTTTGATCTTATCAACCCTCACAGTTCCCTAAAAACCCAGGCATTATACCTAGATATCTCTTTCCTATCATTAATCAAATAAAACTGGCCACCAGGTACTTATTTACCAACTTTTTCTACCCAAGTTTCAACATGAACTTTATTAAATACAAACTTGGAAATGCACTTTTCTGCTTAAATCTGTAGTTTAGTAGAGTTTACAGAAGACTTTTTTATTGGAAGATATCGGGCCATTCACATTAGACTCCTCAAAGTGAGTCTGGGTTCAGTGGCTCATGCCTATAATCCCAGCGCTTTGGGAGGCTGATGCAAGAGGATCACTTGAGCTCAGGAATTCAAGACCAACCTAGGCAACCATAGCAAGATGGTGTCTCTACAAAAGACATTTTTTTTTTTTTTAATTAGCCAGGTACAGTGGTGCACACTGTAGTCCCAGCTACTTTGAAGGCTAAGGTGGGAGGACTGCTTGATCCCAAGAGGTTGAGGCTGCAGTGAGCCATGATTGTGCCACTGCATTCCAGCCTGGGTGACAGAGCAAGACTCTGCCTCCAAAAAAAAAAAAGAATCAACAAAGTGTTCATTAAAATTTGCGGTTGGCATCTGATCTTCAATAAAGTAGACAAAAGCAATGGGGAAAGGACCCTGTATTTAATAAATGGTGCTGGGATAATGGGCAGGTCGTATGCAAAAGATTCAAGCTGAACCGCTTCCTTACATCAATACAAAAATCAACTTAAGATGGATTAAAGACGTAAGTATGAAATCTCAAACTATAAAAACCTCTGGAAAATAACCTAGGAAATACCATTCTGGACATAGGACCTGGCAAAGATTTCATGATGAAGACACCAAAAGCAATGCAACAAAAACAAAAGTTAACAAATGGGATCTAATTAAACTAAAGAGCTTCTGCACAGCAAAAGAAACTACCTACAGAATGGGAGAAAATATTTGCAAACTATGCATCCAACAAAGGTCTAATATCCAGAATCTATAAGGAACTTAAACAAATTTACAACAAAAAAAACCCCATTAGCAAGTGGGACAAAGGACATGAACAGACACTTTTCAAAAGAAGACATACATGCAGCCAACAAGTATATGAAAAAATGCTCAACATCACTAATCATTAGAGAAATGCAAATCAAAACAATAATGAAATACCATCTCACACGAGTCAGAATGGCTATTATTAAAAACTCAAGGTCAGGAGCGGTGGTTCACACCTGTAATCCCAGCACTCTGGGAGGCCAAGACCAGACTGACCAACATGGAGCAATCCTGTCTCTACTAAAAATGCAACATTAGCTGGGTGTGGTGGTTCATGCCTGTAATCCCAGCTACTTGGGGGGCTGAGGCAGGAGACTCACTTGAACCTGGGAGGCAGAGGTTAGGGTGAGCCAAGATCGTACCATTGTACTGCAACCTGGGCAACAAGAGCAAAACTCTGTCTCACAAAAACAAAACAAAACAAAACAAATCCCTAAAAAAATAACAGATGTTGGTGAGGTTGTGGAGAAAAGTGACTGCTTATACACTACTGGTGGGAATGTAAATTAGTTAAGCCATTATGGAAAGTAGTTTGGCCATTTCTCAAAGAACACAGAATTATCATTTGATACAGCAATCCCATTATTGGGTATATATCAAAACGAATATAAATTTTTCTACCATAAAGACACATACCCGTGTGTATGTTCACTGCTGCACTATTCACGATAGCAAAGACATGGAATTAACCTAAATGTCCATCAACAGTAGACTGGATTTTAAAAATGTGGTACATATATACAATGGAATACTATGCCCCCATAAAACCTTGTGCACATATGGACACAAAGAAGGGAACAATAGCCACCAGGGGCTACTTGAGGGTAGAGGGTGGGAGGAGGGTGAGGATGAAAAAGCTACCTATCAGGTATTATGCTTATTACCTGAGTGATGAAACAACCCATACACCAAATCCCTACGACATTTAATTTATCTACATAACAAACCTGCCCGTGTAACCCTGAACCTAAATGTTTGAAAATAAAAATAAAAATAATGGGGGGTGGGGTTGGGGTTAGGGCTCAGGAAACTTTTCTGATTCCTCAAGTCATTCTTAAATAAATCAAATCTTAGGAAGCACTAAGCTACAGGAGTTAAGGTCAAAATCTGGAAACTTAATCTAAGGTTTTTTAATGATCTGGTCTCTGCTAATCTTTCTGGGCTCAAATTTCACTATTACCTGTATGTGGAAACTTATTCTGCAGTTGTAAGGCACTACTTATAGTTCTCAAACACAGTTTATTGATTTTTCTTCCATGTTTCTAAGCTTTGCAAATGCTGTTCATTTTCCAAGACTGACATTCTCTCTTTTGTAAGACTATGAATGCATTCTCCCAAATTCACTGTGAAGACTTATCTGAACACAAAGGTACAGGGTCTCTTTGCTTAGTTCCCATAGCAATCTGTGCATATCAAGTCTAACACTTATAATAGGTCTGTTTCCCTGCCACTAAATTGTGAGCCCTCTGCAGGTAAAAACTGAATTACTCATCTTTGAATCTTGAACATATGCTAGAATAATTATTTCATGACGAAAGACTTTGGAATTAATGATCAAGAAGAAAAAAGGCAAAAAACCCTACCCAGAAATAATAAAGAATGGTAGAGATGCACTAATGTTCCTTGGGTTGAAGCACTGATACTCTGACACCGACCTTACACACGGGTGGCTTAATACATTAATTATATAATATTTACCACTCAAAGGACTCAAAGATGTTTTTTATAACTCACAAAATTTGTAGTTTCTAATATAAAATTCTTTCCTCCTTAAATTTAAAACACAATGGCAAGAAGCACATACTTTCAACAGTCTATATTCTTTGAATACATTTCCATGAAAACCAATCAAAACACCAGCAGTAACTTATCCAATTTATGTTTAGCATGTTGAATAATTTCACTTTGACTTTTGGCCACACTCTTGAATCTTCCTTAATGATTAAGCAGATGAATGGCAGTTCAGGGCAACCTTCAATAATGTGGTATTTATAACAAAAAAAAATTTTTTTTAACAAAAGTTTATAATAAAATAAAATGCAATTAAAATATTGTTCTAACAGACAGTTTCAGGCCCAAAATGACAGTAGTCCATGCATGTGTCACATTCAGTGAACAGCTTTGGTGTATCACTAATAAGCTCTAAGGAGGAGCTTACCCTGCTGGCCCTGGGGCGTCTGTGAGATGATAAACTGCGCTGGCTGCAAATTGGTGGTTGGATGCACCAACACAAACTGTTGCAGGTTGAGATTCTGCTGTTGAAGCTGTTGCAGTTGTTGAAGATCCTGAAAAATGGAAATTAAAACATGGATTGGAGATTCTGAAATAAAAGTCTGCTTAATTATAAGGCTTCCAGCTGATGAATTCTATCACATACAAACAAAGAAGAATAAATACTTAGCATGCTTTCATATTCCAAACAGGACATGCTCTGTGTGTGCTTGACACAGCATGTGAAGCAACCTGGAGCTTCTGTAACTTACTATTTTTGTGGACTGACATATATTACTATACTAAGCCTAATTTTCAATGATTCTTTAAAATTCCCTCAGAACAAATATACTTCTGCTTTTTATCATGTAGACACCAATATGGGTCTTAAAATCAAGTGAGAAAAGACTTTTTAAATATTTGATTGATTTTTCTCTTAAATAAAAATTGAGTTTTATATCTGAATTTCCATCAATAAATTAAAGAACCTATGATGATTTGACATTTGACAACAGCTTATCTAACTCAACTGAGAAATCAGTATTCAATTTTTTTGTCCCTTTCCACATATTCTAAAGTATTCAATTTTTTAAAACAAAAAATAGCTGTCCAAATAAAAATGTGATTCATAACAACGATAGCACCTTACATTGGCCTATTGTTTTATAATTTTCAAAGTGTTTTCATGTATGTTATCTTATTTAGACTAATGTTAACATGGGGTCTCACAGCTTAGGCACTAAAAACATTTATTTGGTGATGAGAAAGTGGCCAAAATAAAACTATTATCTTTTATTAAAGATTTATATATATTTATACTTATAAATATATATAGTATATAAATATATACTATATATAATTTATAAATTTATAAATTATAATATATATAAATTATAAATATATAATATATATTTACATATTATATATATTATAATATAATATATATATTCATATACATATAATCTTTAAAGATAAAGATTATATATAATAAAGATTGACCTGATATCTATTCTCCACTCTTATAGTTAATTAGTTCTTTTTAAATAGGTAATAAAACTTGCTACAAGTCCATTTCGGAGTCTTTTCTGAGGGGGATAAAGACAGCTGTCAAACAATTTGACTCATAATAACTCTTCACATAGTTTACTGATATAACTACTTATACCTTTTTCCTCTTCTTGAGATAAAGGATTTTATTTATTTTCCTCCTTGGTACTACTGTGTATGCTTCTTAAATAAATTTTTATTATCTCTAGATACTTTGACCTAAAATGTGAAAACTGAATCCAAACAACGTTCTGATGCAATAATGTTTGGCATAATGCTAATCACTCCGAAGCAGAGATGACTCACTGTCTTTCTCACACATGGGTGGCAACATTCACTGCAGAGCACATGAAAAAAATCCATGTCTGCTGTAATTAGCTAATTAAAATAAATACAGTAATCCCCTACTTCAAAAATATGCCAGCTAATTATTCAAGAATTGTCCCTTAATATAGTCAGTTATTCAAATAATCAGCTATATGTTTATAATATCAACTCAAATAAGCAAACAAACATCATTTCTAATTCAGTGGTAAGGAAGGGTACTGCTTACCTCACTGATCTAGAGCTCCTCAGGCCTTTAAGGCCCCACACTAACAATCCAAAAGTTAATTTAACATTACATAAAACCTGCCACTTTATTCCTCACTTGCTGCCCCAGCTACTACAGTTCCTCACTCACCTGTGCGATCTGTATGGGCTGAGACAGGGGGATCTGCGTCATGGGTGTGGCAGCAGAGGCGGAGATGGTGGCCCCAGCAGCGCTATGCTGCTGGCTGGCGGAGTGCTGCTGCACTGCAGCGGCCAGCAGCTGTGCCTGTGCCTGTGCCTGCTGGAGTAGTAACTGTTGCTGAGCGGGCGTCAAAGTAAGCTAAACAAAATCAGAACACATAATGGGAAAGGGTTGAAGGAGAAAGTCTCCTAATGCAAGCCAACTGCTTTGAAATAGGTAACTCAAATTATATTAGTCCCCAGCTACCCAACTTCACATGCTTAGCATACAGCTAAAATGTTCATCAGTGATCAAACTACCATTACTAGCAGAACATTTAAATTAAAATGGTGGTCCCCAGCCTGGACTTAATCATTCAAGCTTGTGCAGGGCCCTAGCGTTTGGGCAAAAAAGTAATTAACTAGTATGTAAGAAAAAAAAAAAGAATCACTGCTGACAGGATATGAAAAGAAATTTACACCCAACCAAAGAGCAAGTGATTAGTCAGATGAATGAGGAACAGGGATGCTGGATATAACCAAGGAAAGAACTGATAAGGCCCAGCTGCTTCCCATTAGCATGAATCCCTGCCATATTCCATCATTTCCATTATGTCCAAAGATATCACTAAAGAATATGAGCTCCATTTGTTTCTTTTCCAAGTCTCCCTACAGGCCCCTCCCTAACACAATCTTTTCTGTTATTGAAAGCACTGAGTCTCTGCAACTTTACATCTCCTTTCCAACACATTATCTCTATGAAACAGGTGGTGACTGCCGCTCTCTTTACATGCAAATGAACCCTAATGCCCAGGTTTAATAGAAGCTCCAGGCACAAGAACCTAGAATCCCAAGTGCCTCTTACTATTGTAGACACTAGTCACCAAAAACAAGACCTAAATAGTAAAGTAGATGTATTTACAGCATATGTAAACTTGCTTTCATAATGCAACTTATTTCAAACACACTTAAATAAAAGTAGTAAGTGTGTTCTGCTTTTCTTTTGGTGACATATTCTGATTGATCAAACAAGATGGAACTGTAATCTTCTGAAGTATATATATAGTCACTTAGTGCCCCAACCTCCTCTAAAAGAATCGAACACAATTTGTGCATTAGAAACATCAGGCTCAAAACCAAACCCTTCGAAAACTCAATACCCTTTCAAGGGATATATGTGTATATAAAGTATAGATACATTTTTTAATTTTTATATAATACACATGTATATACATACATCTCTACTGATGGGATTTTGTAAATAATTTTGCAACAGTTCTTAAAACAGTTGTCCACTGACAAAACACACCTAACTGAAATGAAAACAAATAACCAAACAAACAAAAAAGCAACAACATCCCCAGAAAATTCTTGGGAGTTAATGTGATGTGAATTGAATAATAACTATTTCTTATATTGTCCTAAACTAATCCCCACAAAGATAATTTAATGTACAAATTTTAAACATAGGAAAAATATTGTGAATGGTGCCTTAGAGAAAAGACAGCTGAAAACTTAAAAGCTTAATATAGTCACACAGGCCAATTTATTAACAATAAAAAATAAATGACAGACCTTCTCAGCCTTTTGGTTAAGATCAAGCATTTAAAATAAAGTATAAGCCATCGGGCATGGTGGCTTACACCTATAATCCCAGCACTTTGGGAGGCCTAGGTGGGCAGATCACCTGATGTCAGGAGTTGGAGACCAGCCTGATCAACATGGAGAAACCTCGTCTCTACTAAAAATACAAAATTAGCTGGGTGTGGTGGCGCTTGCCTGTAGGCTAAGGGAGAAGAATCACTTGAACCCGGGAGGTGGAGGTTGCAGTAAGCCGAGATTGCGCCATTGCACTCCAGCCTGGGCAACAAGAGAGAAATTCCATCTCAAAAAAAAAAAAAAAAAAAAAAAAAAAAAAATAAAAAAAAAAAAAAAAAAAAAAAAAAAAAAAGAACATTTGTTGAAAGCTACCTGCCAAGCACTGTTCTATAAGCTTTGTATGTATTATCTCCAATCTTTACAACAGTAACGGTATTATTAGCATCACCATTTAATACAGGGAAAACTGAAGTAGAGGGAAATGAAGTAATTGGGCCATACGGTAAGTTGCAGAACTAGGACATGAAGCCACCACATGTTTTATTTTAGACTACTACACAGTAACTTAAAGAAAAATGTTTTTCTTTTGCAGGCCTAATCCATTCTTTAACTTCTACCCTGCAGTGATGTCTTAACGCCAAATGGACAACTGCCATTTTATCAGTTTGATGATCTCAGCTATATGATAATTATTCCATTGCATGATGAAACAACACCTGAAACGGGAGTTTAATGAAGTTTTTAATTTATTCAAAGCATCCACAATTCTCATACAAGATATCCTGAAAACTTACAACAAAGATAATTCCTTTTTTAGAGCAACTTACTACCTATAGTGTAGGAAGTTCCTAAAAGACACAACAGTGCCAGGCACAGCCATGTTACTGCCAGCTACGGTGAACAATTCTAATCAGACATTGGCCAATGGCAGTTCTGACCCAGACAAAGTTTATTATAATTCTCTCAGTGAACACTTACCCCAGTTATCTGTCCTCCAGCTAGCATAAGCTGGGTTTGGGGAATGGCTGCCTGCACTGAAGGCTGCTGGGAAGGCTGGCTTGGCTGCTGTGAATCCCCCGATTCTTCATTAGATTTAGACTGAGGTGGGGTGGGGTGGGAAATAAAAGATTGCAAACAGTTGATTAAAAGAAATGTACTTAAAACCCCATCTTTTAGGAATCATTTAAAACATGGGCTTATTCAGTCATGAGTTCTAGTTTCACATACTGAGTTTTTAGATTTTTTATTCCAGTGCTGACAAAGCTGCTATTACAATTTTAAGAAATACTCAGTCATCCCCAAAAAAGTAAAAGATTTTTTTGTCATATCCCCCAGTTCCTCAACTCTAGAAATAGGGGGTAAAGGGAAGAATACATTCTCCATCCATCTCTACATTAGACCTTCCATATCAACATTTTAACATACACCTGGTAGCTTGTCTGAAACTTCTCCATATAACATCTCAGAGAATTATCACTTGATTCACGGAACTCTCCACTTAATATTTTACAGAACGATAAATCTAGCAACTCCCATCAACTAACACACAAGCTCAGAGAGAAAATGCTGCAGTCAAGAAAGAGGGGCACGAAGAGAAAATTTTATGATAATTAAAACTGGTTATGCAAAACATTAAAATTCTGCATAGATTTGCATATTTCCCACCACCTGTTTTAGGGACTGCAGCAAGGCTAATTAACATAAATGCTCTGATTAATTCTGCCAGTCATTGAGAGATAATTACAGTGCAGCACTGTAAACATTCTGCACTGGAGATACAGCCTGTTTGCCAACATCTCTCTAAGGGATGAAAGTTTACCATGGCAACCAAGGCAATTTTCTACCTCCTCTCCCTCAGAAAGTAAGGTCACATTGTCTCTTTTTCTTTTCTTTCCTTGTTCCCACGTGTTACTAGGTCCATATTCAACTGGGTTTCATGAAATGCTCAACCCAAGGTCTTTAGTCATTAGCAACACTGAAATAAATCTTCCATAATACTATCTTTCCCTCTTGACTGCTGGTTACCTACACACTACAATGAAAGGAAGCAGCAGGTTGATTGAAATTTTAGAGAGTAATGCCTAACACTTGAACTTTGTCATGTTTTGCCACATGGTTCAAAGAAGGAGAGTGGCTAGATTTAAGTTTTATTTTAACATTTTGACTGTCTATCTTCCAATATCTACATATAGGTTTAATTATAATTATTAGAAATGTAACATTTCAGCATGGAGAGGAACCCTGGCAATCTTATAAATGTCCCCACTTAAGTACAGATGAGACAAACTGAGCCTAAGGAGGTTAAGTGACTTGCCAAAGGTCACACAGTTGGTCAGTGGCAGAATGAGAATGCAAACCTAAGACCCTTGTGTCTCAGTCCAGTGTTCTTTCCTCTGCCCTATGAGGTCTCCCTAAGACTTCAAAAATGACAAAGAACAAGCCTTTGGAAACAAATGGGCATTTAAGAAAACTTTTATGCTGTGTATTTAGGTATGTGTTACAGCAGTATGACTTAGAAACATTTTTACTGAACTTATACATAAAACTTTAAGAGTAGACTTTTCCCGTCCATCTTTGGTTCATACAGTAGCAGGATATTAAACTGATTTTCATTAATGGCAATAATTACTATTTGAATCTTCATAAGATTCACTAATTTTAAAAGGTAATACTAAGCATTTCCTATTATAAAATATATGCTCACTATAGAAAATTAGAAAAATATAAATAAATAAATAAATAAATAAATAAAAGATTGACCCATTAATCCCAGGTCCCAGCTTACCTGTACATTTAAAGACTGAGCAGCAGCCTGTAAACTTGTTCCAGCGAGTTGGACCTACAAGTAATCAGGGGAAGTTCTAGTTTAATACTCTTGACATTCATCACAAGGGGTTGTCATCACTGAATATTAAGCCTACTGTGAGTCACCGAGCTAGAACTGAGAAGACAGAGGATTGTCTTAAGGAGTTAAAACTTTATGAACAAACTCAGTCCCTTCTCAGCCCATCCCACCCCACCCCCACTGGTACCACAGAAAAATGCTGTTAATCTTTTTTTGAAGATGTTTTCCCACACTAAATGAATATTATCAGCCATGCCACACTTGTACTGAACGCTCCTTACATAACATTCTTTTGTCTTCACAGAATGCTTAGATTCTAAAAATTTAATCTTCCACAGTGTTAAAGAACATATAAGAACAAGCTATCTATATACATTGTTTATTATTAGAAACAATCAGAACCATCTACATAATTAAAATAATTTCAAATTTCCCATATATACACCAGAGTAGAAATATATATACACATCCACACAGTCAAGTCCTTAAAACATTTATAATCTTAACTTAAAACTCAGCTGAAATAAGAAATCTATCTTATAAACCACACATAAAAGTCTGTCAAAACATTTAATACATTTCATACATTCAGAAAGTTCAAATCATGGTTATGTGAAATTAAGGACACACATGGAATTAGAAAACCATCATTTGGCAACTAAGAAAATAACTGATTTAGGCAGTCATCAATGGATAACTAATGGGTGTGATACCTGAGGAGTAACAGGATATTTACATTTTCTCAACTATGTCTCCAATGATACTTAATTCTTAGAAAGGGTAAAATAGTATTTTAGTGGAGAAACCTGGCAGACAAATAATCAAGTGAGTACAAACGAGAGTCACCAGGAAGGAGACACATGCCTTCTGCTATGATGCAGTGAGAAGAATACAGCACTGCTTATGCTGCATCCCTAACAAAAGTACAGAATCTGTATCTAATCACGATGAAAGTCAGACAAACCCAAACTGAGAAACACTACAAAATAACTAGTGTATACTGTTCAAAAATGCCAATGTCCTGAAACAAAGAGACTGAGAAGGGAAAAAGAGAACATAAACTAGGCTAGAATAAATGAAAAACTAAACTAGAATGGTGGCAGTGGAAGTAAAAAGTAGGAAACATGAAAGGCTCCACAACATACTACATAAGAATCCTGACTGGATTTAAATGAAAAAAAGATAGTCATGAATTATTCCAGGGTTCAAATCTGGGCAACTGGAAAATGGTAGTGCCACTAACAGGGACAGAGAAGATAATGAGTTCCATTCTGGATATACCAAATAACATCATGTCCTGAAATTAAATATAAATGTTGGTATGGAGCTCGATAAAGAGTTTAGGGCTAAAAGGAACTGATTGCTATGTCTTTTATTTGAAACTGTTGGTCCCGTTAGTAGATGAGAACCCTAAACACAAAAACAAAAAACAAAATCTGAAGATGTATATAGAACACATTTAAAATATAGTGCAATAAGGGGAGGCCTATCTGAAGAGATAATATGTTTAAGATCTACAGCCTAAGAAGTCAAAGAACCCAAGGAAAGAGCTTCAGGTACAAAGATTTGAAGAAGATAAAATTTTATGTGATTTTGCTTATGTTTCAGGGTAAATGTTTGTTGAGGAACGGGATATTTACACAGCCTTTAAAGTAGCGTCTCACAGAGTATTACCTACCAGGAGGCAAAAAGACATATTTACAGTGGACAAATCTGATAAACACTATCTTGATAAAATAATCCAAATTAATATCACAATAATGGGACAAAGCAATATTATATGCCTTCTGAATGCACTGAGAGTCTCAGCATCACTTGCATTGTATTCCTTTAAAAAATGCATAACTTGAATTTAGCCGTTGAGGGAACAATCAAACACATTCAAGTTATAGGGGTATTCTATGAAACAGCTGGCCTCTATTCTTAAAAAATGTCAATATCATGAAAGACAAAGACAGGCTCAGGAATTGTTCTGGATTAAAGAAGACTTAACAGACATGACAGCTAAATACAAAGTACGAACTGGATTGTGGGCAGAAAGTATATAACTATGGGTCAATATTAGAAAATGATATCACATCAATGTTAAGTTTCTGGAATTTGAAATTTGCACTGTAGTTTTATAAGAGAATGCTATTTTTAGAAAAAACATGCTGAAGTATTTAGAAGTAAATGGTTAATATCCGCAACTTTCAAAGGAGTTGGCAAAAAAATTTTTTTTGGCTTGGTGCCATGGTGTATGCCTATAATCACAGTTACATGGGAGGCAGGAAGATCACTTGAGCTCAGGAGTTGGAGATCAACCTGGGCAACATAATGAGACCCCATTAAAAAATATATTTTTTACGTGTACATACACATATGGTAAAAGCAAAATGTATTTTTTATGTGTACACACATACATATACACATAAACCCATATGGTATAAAGCAAATATGGTAAAATAGTAAAAATTGATGATTCCAAGTGAAGGTTTTCCAGATGAACACTATTCTACTGCTGTAACTCTTACAGATTTGAAAGATTTTAAAATAGGAAGTTAAAAATCAAAAAACGAGAGCATTACTTTACCACTCCATTTAGCTAGTTTCCAACACCCTTCAAGACTCAGCTCAAAAATCACCCTGAGAGAAAAGTCTCAGATTGTACAGGCTAAGCTAGTCATTTCTTCCTCAGTAGTCTTACATTTGACCACTTGGTCATCTATTAATTTATTCAACAAATAATTACTGAACACCTGTTGTATTATGGGGCTCTTTGGTAAATGCTGGGGATATAGGTAAACAAGAAAAAGTATCTATTTTCACGGAACTTATAGTTAACGAGGCAACAGACCTAAAACCATCTATTTTGTGTATGTATATTATAATTATGGTAAGGAAAGGTTCAAGGTGCTAATTCTGCCAACAAGGAGGCTGGAAATAGAAGGCAAGTATAACATTGTTAATTATCTAATCAGATGCAAGGACTTGTGTCTTGATGGGAGATTCAATGGTGTCACAATTTCAAATAAAATTCTTTGGTTTGCACTCCTTTGGTCTGGGTGGTATTGAAGGGTTTATGATTTTGGTAATCAATGGCTAGATGTAGGGGTCTTGGATCTGACACATGGAGAGTTGCAACCATCTTTGAAATTGGACCCAGTGGGGAGAATACTGCACATCATCTGTGCACCCTCAGGGACTTTAAAAAATACATTTGGACCATCACATATTTAAGCCAGAAAAAGGGGCTTATTAGGTGCCAAATAATTGACTAAACTCTGTCAAAAATTCTATTCCTCTTAGGACCCAGAAAAATTATTGGAGCCTTGACTATGTTCTTAGAAAAAAAAATCAACACAAAACTTTTTTTTTCTTCTAGGATATATTTTAAAAATACATATTTAACTCATTTTAGATGTTAATTCATCTTAATATTTTATCTGGAAGTTAATATCGAAGTTTTTCCCTTTCAAAGATACAAAAAAAGCTATGTGCCTAGGCAAAAGTGTTCCATTAGGCTTCACTCTAACAGAAGATGCTAACTGCGGCCTACATGATATCTCTTTGAGTCTGTGAACAAACAAATGGGCTTTAGAACAGCGTTCCAGAATTTTACCTGTTTTCAAGTAGAAGAGCTTCTTTTATAGTTTAGGTGGTCTGATGACATGTTTTGATGAAAAGACTTTAGTAAGATTCAGTAACTTAATATGTTAATATGTTACCTTGGAGGTCTTATGTTCACATGGGTTTTTCACTGAATCACTACCACCACCATCACTAGGCACCACTGCTAGCACCATTACTATCAACACATTTTGCATGTTAAATTAGTTCTAGGTTTTAACTGAGCTATAGACCACCAAAATATTGCTCCAATATATAATTGTGGACATAAATCAAGAGGTTGAGACATTATATCTATCTGATAATCTATCTCCCAACTGTTTTCTCTGTTTTCCATTTTCAACCAGCTTCCATATCCCAAACTACTGAGTAGCTAGGGTTTGTATTTTTTTATTCCTGCTCCCTCTATATTATAGCTAAAACATGAACAGAATTCATGGTCTGTTTTAGACCCAGGGAAAAAAATGTTGTGAACAGGGTAACAAAGTTGTGGCAGTCTTCTGAACCTCAAAATAGGGGTTGAGGGTTACAGTCAAGCAAATGCCTCTGAGTAGTCGCCCAAATTAACTATCATGGTCTGAAACTGTTTTAGAGGACAGAGATGAGCTTGGAGCTCAGAGCCTTATACAGCCAGTCTCAGGCAATGGTAGCTACATCTTTTTTGACTGATAATTGACTACCACCAGGTAGCCACCACAGATTCTCACTTATAAAAACAGCAAACCAGTTGTTATACACATTCCATTCACAAGAAATTCCTTTGTTTCCCACACACCTGTGGGGTCAATGACTATACACTCAATTAAACTACAGGATTTCATACTAACCAAACAGAATGACACAATTATACATAATTAGCACTAGGCTTTAAGTAAGTTGAAAGGCCCCACATTCTGAAATAATTTCCTCAGGCCCTAGCATTTTATGCCTCTTTCACGCTCACTAATGGTTGAGCAGGACATTCCTACCTGATGGAGATGTCCAAGGAAGGCCTGCGCCTGGGCTGTTGAGATTGCTCCTCCTACAGGCACAGGCTGCTTCTGAAAGTCCAGACCATTGGTTTGTGTGCCTGGGAAGCAAGCAAAACAATTAGAACTATTAAAAGAAATAAATGAAATAAAGCACTAGATTTCAGTTCCCAACATTCATTAGGCACCTATTTTGCATAAGCACTTTTCTAAGCACCTCCAAGGGGAAGGGATTCAAAAGAAAGGAAACATAGTAAAATGGTTTCTCTTCTAAAAGCAGGGCTGCATGACAAGTACACAAACACTGATAAAGCTTAAGAAACAGAAACAAAAAAATAAATAATAAATTACAATCATAAGATGGTGTGTGAAAAGTCAGATGTGAATGCAGTGACTGGAGCAGCCAGCATAGGAACAGTGTTCAAAGAGACCTCGAGGCTCTCTTCTATTTTCATCTTACTTGATATGTGGCTTAGACAGAAGAAATTCACTGATGACTTTGCCAGGAGCAAGAAAGATTTATTATTAACACTTTAATGAATAGCAATCTGATGGTAAAAAGTAACCTTTTACATGATAAGCAAAAAGAAAACAATAGCTGTACTAATTCCTTTAATCCTAAACTACAGATTGCTGCATGTACCTCATTAGCAAGGGCTCTGCTGTAATTATATTTTTCAAAATGTTATGCCAGGCTAGGCGCAATGGCTTATGCCTGTAATCCCAGCACTTTGGGAGGCTGAGGTGGGCAGATGGCTTGAGCTCTTGAGTTCGAGACCATCCCAGGCAGCATGGTGAAACCCTGTCTCTACAAAAAAAAATCAGCCAGGTGTAGTGATGCCTGCCTGAAGTCCTAGCTACTCTGGAGGCTGGGGAAGGATGGCTTGAGCTCAGAAGGTGGAGTTGCAGTG
>NW_016107399.1:3751605-3756224 GCF_001604975.1 Cebus imitator | reverse complement strand
GACGGGGTTTCACCATGTTGACCAGGATGGTCTCGATCTCTTGACCTTGTGATCCACCCGCCTCGGCCTCCCAAAGTGCTGGGATTACAGGCTTGAGCCACCGCGCCCGGCAATGTGAGTGCTTTTTAACCACTTCTGCTGTGATTTGATATTAGAATAGGGCTAATTTATGGAAAGACATGCCACTCTATACACAGAAATATTTTCTAAGGAATTATAATACATTGTTTTCAAATTGCTATATCCAGTTATTACTTGGAAAAAGCCAGAGCATCATGTACTGAATAAGATATAACAGGCCACAGGAATCTGTAAGAATTGTCTAGACCATGGATATGGCTCTACACTTCCATTTCCTACCACTCAAACACCCCAACTTCCCATCCTTACACATATGTGTACACACACATCCAGAGCAGACCAGTCAGGAGAGCACAAAGTTAGAACCTTACAGCAGTGTTTCTAAGACAGTGCTAACGTCTGGCAATATACACAACCTAACTTCTGGCAGAAGTATTACTTAAATAAGAATGAATAATTAGGTATATCACATGAACCAGAGCCCTATTTCCTGGAGATAATTATAAAAGATATGTATAAATATTTCACTTTCTAAAAATTCATAAAATCGCTTCTATTTTTTCCTAAAGTCTTTGACAAATAGAAAACTCCAGAACTACTTAGACATATATAGTTAGCAAAATTAAGAGTGCTTGCTTGTGTCAAGTAATTGAAAACTTGCATGAAAATAAAATGTAATTAGAGTCACCTTTATTTTTTCTTTTTTTCCACAACATTCTAGTCAAGTAATCAGAGTCACTTCCATAAGTCACACATAAAAGTTTCACTATTTTAAAGTTGTAGTTGTGTGTTTTATCATTATTTGTTTTCTCTATCCCTATGCAGCATATCATTACCTTTGTGACGATTTTAAGATAGTACAATATTATTTTGTCAATCATACCTGAATAAAACTGGAGGAAAACAGAGATTGTTCACCACTGGAGAAACATGTTCAAGATATAGTATATAAATCAACAAGGCTAAAAGAATATGAGAATTTGAAAAACAGAGACAAGCACTTAAAAGATTAACACACTACTAATAGGAAGTCTTCCAGAATCAAATATTCCACTCCCATGGAGTTTGTGAAAATTCTATATACTGGTTCCCCTTTCAAGTTGCCATAAAAATGCTAACAAAGTTGCTTATAAGTCACAAAGCACTAAATAACTCAGAGAGATTGATTTCTAGTATCACTGGTACAATGGTCTCTGGTAATAATATTTAAGTGCCCTGGCTCTGCCTCTGGTGGGAGGATGAGCTGAAGGTATGGCCTCTGTATTGTAAAATGTTCTTACATTTTTAATATATTATATTTTGACATCATAAAAATCTTTCTGGCTGGGGAGAGACTGCCCCTTCCAGGTTTAGTCAATTCCTGGAGATAGCAAAGGGCCCAGCCAGAAGCATGTCTTTGATACACAAACCAACTAATCTAGAGCCATACTTCCTCAATCAGACTCTAGAGGCAATATTCTGCCTTCATCCTAGGGCCAGTTACCAGGCAACTAGAGACCACCCCTAGGTGGTCCCAAAGTCCTCCAAAATTATTCAAATTAGCCAATCCTAAACTGTTTACTCTGTCCTGATTTTCCCACAGTAACCGCAATAAAGGTAGGGGCCTAGAGCTGGTGGGTGGCTTTCCTCTCTAATTCCAGCTACTCAGAGGCTGAGGCAGGAAGGATCCTTTGAGCCCAGGAGTTTGAGGCTGCAGCCAGCTATGATCATGCCACCACAAAAAGGTGATGGCCTAACTATTCCCCTTCAGAAACCCCAGTAAAGGTAGTGGCCTAAACCTGTCACTCACTCCTGTATTCTGCCTCCTCAACATCCTGATGTCTTCCCCATGTGACCCCTGCACTGTGTGCTATGCCTCCGGTCTCTAGGACCTGTGAGTATAACAAACTTTGTTTTCCTGATGTCTTCTATTATGGCCACCCTGAACTCCTATTATGGCCACACTGGACTGACCACCTCATAACAGAATACAAACCAGTATTCAAAGGTAGTAACGTAAAGAGAATGCTCTTCGACAACTACTCAGATACATAGAGGAATTCAAGGTGCAAGGGGAGGTTAACTTCTTAATTTACTATGGCAATTGACGGTTCACTGGGAGGTGAGAATTAGAAGAAAGCATTACATGGAAATCATTCTTTAAACATAAAGACCTAAATTGGGCTAAAAGGAAAGAAGAGAGAAACAGGTACATACACACAGCCAAAGTGGATATAAGGATGAGATAGAAATGAAGAGACAGGTACTTTGGGGGCCCAAACCAAATAGCATTTGTTTTTTTCTGCCTGGGAGAAAAGGAGCACCCTACATTAGGAGATGTGAAGACAAAGAGAAATAGAAGGAGCAGTTAGAAAAGTAGGAAAAAACCCCTCAAGACTAGTGTGTTTACAGAAATCCTGAACAGATCAATAACAAGTAATCAAACAAAATCAGTAATAAAAAACTTAAAAATCCCTGGACCAGATGGATTCACAGCCAAATTTTACCAGCCATATGAAGAAGAGCTGGTACCAATTCTACTGAAACTATCCCCCCAAAATCAAGTAGGAGTAACTCCTCCCTAACTTACTCTATGAAACCAGCATCATCTTGATACCGAAGTGTGGCAATGATATAACAAAAAAAGAAAAATACAGGCCAATATCCCTGATGAACACAGATGTGAAAATCCTCAACAAAGTAGCAATCCAAATCCAGCAGCACATCAAAAATCAATTCATCATGATCAAGTGGGCTTTAACACCTGGGATACAAGGATGGTTCAACATATACAAATCAGTAAATGTGATTAACTACATAAGCAGAATTAAAACAAAAACCATATTATCACCACAATAGAACCAGAAGAAGCATTCAATAAAATCCAACATCCCTTTATAATTAAAACTCCTAACAAACTAGGCATTGAATGAACATACCTCAAAGTAATAAGAGCCATCTATGACAAACTTATAGCCAATATCATATGAACAGTCAAAAGATGAAAGCATTTTCCGTAAGAACAAGGCAAGGCTGTCCATTCTCACCACTGCTATTCAACATAGTACTGAAAGTCCTTGCCAGAGCAATCAGGCAAGAAAAAAGAAATAAACGGTGTCTAAATAGGAAAAGTGGAAGTAAAATTATCTAAAGATTCTGCTCAAAGACACCTAGATCTGATAAACAACTTCACCAGACTTAGGATACGAAATCAATGTACAAAAAATCAGCAGGATTCCTATATATCAATAACGTTCAACTTGAGAACCAAATCAACAATACAATGCCATTTGCAACAGCCACTAAAATAAAATAAAATAAAACAAAACAGCTAGGAGTATATCTAATCAAGGAGGTGAAAGACATCTATGAGAACTACAAAACACTGTTAAAACAAATCACAGACAACACAAACAGAAAATAACTCCATGCACAAGGGTTGGAAAAATCAATACCATTAAAATGTCTATATTGCCCAAAGCAATCTACAGATTCAACACTAGTCTTATCAAATTACCAACATCGTTTTTTTTTTTTTTTTTTTTTACAGAATTAGAAAAAACTACTCTAAAATTTATATGGAACCAAAAAGAGCCTGAATAGCCAAGGCAATCCTAAGCAAAAAGAATAAAACCAGAAGCATCATAGTACTTGACTTCAAGCTATACTATAAGTTTACCGTAACCAAACAACATGGTACGGGTACAAAAATAGATACACAGACCAATATAACAGAGTAGAGAGCCTAAAATAAAGACCCAAACCTGCACCCAAATGATCTTTGACACCGTCAACAAAAATAAACAATGGGGAATAGGCACCCTATAATGGTGCTGGGAAAACTGGCTAACCATATGCAGGAAGAAACTGGACCCCTACCTCTCACTACTTGTATAAACAAAAATTAACTCAAGACAGATTAAATACTTCCATGTAAGACCTCAAACTATAAAAACCCTAAAAAAAAAAGAAACCTAGGAAAAATCAATAAATCCAGGACCTGGTTTTTCAAAAAGATCCAACAAAATAGACCACTAGTCAAATTAATAAAAAAGAAAAGAGAGAATAATCAAATAGAAGCAATAAAAAACGATAAAGGGGATATCACCATAGATTCCACAGAAATTCAAACCATCATCAGAGATTATTACAAACAACTCTATGCACATAAACTAGGAAACCTGGAAGAAATGGATAAATTTCTGGACACTTGCATCCTCCCAAGCCCAAACCAGGAAGAAGTCGAAACCCTGAATAGACCAATAACAAGGTCTGAAGTTGAGGCAGCAATTAAGAGTCTACCACCCAAAAAAGCCCAGGTCCAGATGGGTTAACAGCCAAATTCTACCAGACATACAAAGAGGAGCTGGTACCATTCCTTCCAAAACTATTACAATTGATCCAAAAAGACGGAATCCTTCCCAAATCATTTTATGAGACCCCATCATCCTGATACCAAAACCCGGCAGAGACTCAGCAAGAAAAGAAAACTTCAGGCCAATATCCATGATGAACATAGATGCAAAAATCTTCAATAAAATACTGGCAAGCCGATTGCA
>NW_016107399.1:3740681-3750645 GCF_001604975.1 Cebus imitator | reverse complement strand
ACTAAAATTAACTCCAGATGGATTAAAGACTTAAACATAAGACCTAACACCATAAAAACCCTAGAAGAAAATCTAGGCAAAACCATTCAGGACATAGGCGTAGGCAAGGACTTCATGACCAAAACACCAAAAGCATTGGCAACAAAAGCCAAAATACACAAATGGGACCTAATCAAACCTCACAGCTTCTGCACGGCAAAAGAAACAGTCATTAGAGTGAATCAGCAACCAACAGAATGGGAAAAAATTTTTGCAGTCTACCCATCTGACAAAGGGCTGATATCCAGGATTTACAAAGAACGAAAACAGATTTACAAGAAAAAAAAAAGCCCATTCAAAAGTGGGTGAAGGATATGAACAGACACTTTACAAAAGAAGACATACGCGAGGCCAACAAACATATGAAAAAATGCTCATCATCACGGGTCATTAGAGAAATGCAAATCAAAACTACACTGAGATACCATCTCACGCTAGTTAGAATGGCAATCATTAAAAAATCTGGAGACAACAGATGCTGGAGAGGATATGGAGAAATGGGAACACTTTTACACTGCTGGTGGGAGTGTAAATTAGTTCAACCATTGTGGAAGACAGTGTGGTGACTCCTCAAGGACCTAGAAATAGAAATTCCATTTGACCCAGCAATCCCATTACTGGGTATATATCCAAAGGATTATAAATCATTCTATTATAAGGACACATGCACACAAATGTTCATTGCAGTACTGTTTACAACAGCAAAGACCTGGAACCACCCCAAATGCCCATCGACAATAGACTGGACAGGGAAAATGTGGCACATATACACCATGTAATATTATGCAGCCATAAAAAACGATGAGTTCGTGTCCTTTGTAAGGACATGGATGAACCTGGAAACCATCATTCTCAGCAAACTGACACAAGAACAGAAAATCAAACGCCGCATGTTCTCACTCATAGGTGGGGGCTGAACAATCAGAACACATGGGGGAGGGGAGCATCACACACTGGGGTCTGTTGGGGGGAAACAGGGGAGGGCCTGTGGGGGGTGGGGAGTTGGGAAGAGATAGCATGGGGAGAAATGCCAGATATAGGTGAAGAGGAGGAAGGCAGCAAATCACACTGCCATGTGTGTACCTATGCAACAATCCTGCATGTTCTTCACATGTACCCCAAAACCTAAAATGCAATAAAAAATAAAAATAAATAAAAAAAGCCTAGGAAATACTCTTACAAACACTGGCCTAAGCAAATAACTTATGACTAAGTATTCAAAAGTAAATGTAACAAAAATAAAAACTGACAATTGGAATTTAATTTAACTAAAGAGATAGGAATGAGGAGATAGGTACACTGGGGGTCAAAACCAACTATCAAAAGAAACTATCAACAGAATAAACAACCTACAGAATGGGAGAAAATATTAGCAAACTATGCATCCAACAAAGGACTAATATTCAAAATCTGTAAGGAACTTAAATCAACAAGAAACAAAAAACTTCATTAAAAAGTGAGCAAAGACAGACATGTCTCAAAAGAAGACATATAAGCAGTCAACAAACATGAAAAAATGCTCAACATCACTAATCATCAGAAATGCAAACCAAAATAACAATGAGATAGCATCTCACACTACTCAGACTATTATTAAAGAGTAAAAAAAGGCTGGGTGCGGTGGCTCATGCCTGCAATCTCAGCACTTTGGGAGGCTGAGGCGGGCAGATCATGAGGTCAAGAGATAAAGACTATCCTGGCCAACATGGTGAAACTCTCTCTCTACTAAAATACGAAAATTAGCCAGGCGTGGTGGCACGTGCCTGTAATCCTAGCTACTTGAGAGGATGAGGCAGGGGAATTGCTTGAACCCGGAAGGCAGAGGTTGCAGTGAGCCATGACTGTGCCATTGCACCAGCCTGGCGACAGAGCAAGACTCCGTCTCAAAAACAAAACAAAACAAAAAACCCCACAAATATTGGCAAGGTTGAAAAAGAAAAGCACTTCTACGCTGTTGGTGGGAATGCAATTAGTTCAGTCCCTGTGGAAAGCAGTTTGGCAATTTCTCAAAGAACTAAAAACAGAATTACCACTTGGCCCACCAATCCCATTAATGGATATATACCCAAGGCAAAATAAATCGTTCTACCTAAAAGATACCTACATTTCCATGCTTATTACAGCACTATTCATAATAGCAAAGACATGGAATCAACCCAGATGCCCAAAACAGTGGACTGGATAAAGAAAATATGGTACATATGTACCATGGAATACTATGTGGCCATAAACAGAACAAAATCCCTGCAGTAATACGGAGGCAGCTGGAGGCCATTATCCTAACTGAATTAACACAGGAACAGAAAACCAAATACCACATATTGTCATATTTAAGTGGAAGTTAAATGTGTAAGACACAAAGATGGGAACAGACACTAGGGATTCCAAAAGGGGGAAGGGAATGAGAAGGCAAGGGTTGAAAAACTAGGTTTGTTACTTGACTGACAGAATCATTAGAAGCCCAAACCTCAGCACCAGGCAATATATCCATGTAACAAACTTGTGCATAAAACTCTTAGACAAATTCAATACCCACTTATGATAAAAATTCTTGGCATAGAATTTTTATGGTGGGCACAGTGGCTCATGCCTGTAATCCTAGCACTTTGGGAGGCTGAGGTAGGTGGATTACTTGAGCTCCAGAGTTTGAGACCAGCCTGGGCAACGTGACGAAACCCCATCTCTACCAAAAATACAAAAACCAGCTAGGCATGGTGGTGCACACCTACAGTCCCAGCAACTTGAGCTGAGGTGGGAGGATCGCTTGAACCCAGAAGGTTGAGGTTGCAGTGAGCTCAGATCACACCACTGCATTCCTGCCTGGGGGACAAAGTGAGACTCTGTCTCCAAAAAGCAGGGGTGGGGTGGGGGAATCCTTGGCACAGGAATACAAGTTTCCTTAATTTGATAAAGAATAAGCATTAAAAAATAAACAAATATCATAGTTATGGTGAAAAATTAAAAGCATTTCCTTTAAGATTAAGAACAAGATAAGGGGGCCAGTTACAGTAGGTAGACAGGCATGAGCAGGGCACAGGGCTCTTCCCCTGCCCACTAGAAATGTCGGGTGATGGTCTGGCAATTTTCACATTGCCTCTCTTAAGTGATAAATTAGCAGCCGGCTTCAGGGCCAAGGTGGGCAGATCTTGGAGCCCTGGAGTCGGAGACCAGCCTGGGCAACATGGTGAAACCCTGTCTCTACAAAAAAAAAAAAATAGAAAAATTAGTTAGGTGTGGTGATACACACCTATAGTCCAGCTACTCAGGAAGCTGAGGTGGGAGGATCACCTGACCTGTGGGAAGTTGAGGCTGCAGTGAGCCGTGATAGAGCCAATGCACTCCTGTGGGGGCAACAAAGTGAGACCCTGTCTCAAAATAATAATAATAATAAAATTGTCTTTGTATATTCCAAGTGAAAACAATTTTTAAAGATTTTATTTATAAACACTTAAAAGAGATAAAGTCCTGAAAATAAATCTATCAAAATATAGCAAGTTCCATAAGCAGAAAATTATAAAACTTTATTAAAAAACAAAGATGTGGCTGGGCATGGAGGCTCGCACCTATAATCCCAGAGATTTGAGAGGTCAGGAGTTTCACACCAGCCTAAGCAACATAGGGAAAATAATATTAAAAATGTGTAATTATGACAGTTGTACAGACAGATGCCAGCTCAATATTGCAAAGACGTCAGTTCTCCCCAAACTGACCTATAGATTCAAAGTAACTTCATATCAAAATCTCAACAAGTTATTTTCTCTCTTTGTCTTTTTTTTGGAGCAGAGGGGTACAACTTAACAAGTTGATTCTAAAATTTACACAGAATGGCATGGGGCCAAGATGTTCTTTAAAATGTGGAGATGTGGATTATCAAGATATTAACACTTATAGAGCAATAATAATTGGGGCAGTGTGATATTAGTGTAGGGATCAACACATATACCAGTGTGCAGAGTCTAGAGACAGAGGTACACACACCTATGAACACTTGAAACATGACAGAGGTGAGGAAAGGATGAAACATGACTGATAAATGAGGAAAGGGTGGAGCTTTCAATAAAGAGGTAGCTGGGTATATATTTGGAAAAAAACAAAACCAGGCACATTACACTATACTAAAAAAGAAAGAAAAAATTCCAGAAGGATTAAAAGCCAAAATGTGAAATGCAAAAAACTATAACATTCTTGGAAGACGGTATTATAGAATATCATTCTAACCTTGGGAAAGTGAAAAATTTATTTATCAAGACCCAAAAGATGAAAACACATAAATTTAACTACTTTAAAAGTTCATCAAAGGGGTATACAAAGTGAATTTAAAAAAACAAAGTATTTACAATCCACACAAACAACGAAGGATCAGTATTCAGAATACACAAAAAACTCCTGAGTCAATAAGAAAAAGTCAACCCAATAGAAAAAAATAGGCAAAATAAATGAATAGGAATTTAACAAAGGAAGAAACACAGATGGCCCATAAACACAGGAAAAGATGTTCAATCTGCTTGGAAACTAGGAAAATGCAAATTAAAACTCCAATGAGATACCATTTTACACCTGATAAAATGGCTAAAATTAAAAAGTTGGTTAATATCAAGTTTGGGAAGACTGTGATTTTGGTCGCAGTATAAACCAGTACAAATGCTTTGGAAAACTGGCTGGCAGTATTAAGTAACATTAGCAACAAGTTCAGCAATAACACTATTAAGAAAATACTCTGGACGAGGCGGCTCACGCCTGTAATACCAGCACTTTGCGAGGCCGAGGTGGGTGAATCACCTGAAGTCAGGAGTTTGAGACCAGCCTGGCCAACATGGTGAAACACCGTTTCTACTAAAAGTATAAAAATCAACAGGGCATGATGGCGGGCACCTGTAATCCAAGCTACTAGGGAGGCTGAGGGAGGAGAACTGCTTGAACCCAGAAGGCAGAGGTTGCAGTGAGTGGAGACCACGACACTGAACTCCAGCCTGGGTGGCAGAGTGGTACTCTGTCAAAAAAAGAAAAAGGAATACTCTGTCAAAAAAAGAAAAAGGAAGAAAGAAAAACAAAACGAAAAGAAAAGAAAAGAAGAAAGAAAGAAAGGAAAGAAAGAAAGAAGAGAGAGAAAGAGAGACAGACGGAAGGGGAAGGGGAAGAGGAAGGGGAAGGGGAAGAGAAAGGGGAAGGGGAAGGGGAAGGGGAAAGGAGGGAGAAAGAAAAGAAAAGAAAAGAGAAAAGAAAAGAAAGAAAGAAAGAGAAAGAGAAAGAAAGAAAGGAAGAAAGAAAGGGGGGAGGGAAGGGAAGGGAAGGGAAGGGAAGGGAAGGGAAGGGAAGGGAAGGGAGGGAAGGGAGGGAAGGGAAGGAAGGAAGGGAAGGGACGGAGGGAGGGAAAAGAAAAGAAAGAAAAAGAAAAGAAACAACGAAACAAAGAAAGAAAGAAAGAAGATACTCCAGAGACTTTTTCAAATTTATGTATCAAGATATAAGTACAAAATCATTTCTACCAGTATTATTTGTAATAGCAAAAGCCTAGAAATAACCCAAATGTCCATCAATAATGGAATAAACAGATATTACATCCAGTGAAAATGAATTATAGGTATGCACACTAACATGGATGAATCTCAAACACATCATGTTGGGCAAAAGAAACCAGTAATAAAATATCCACGGTACAACATGATTCAATTTACATTACGGAAACAGGCAAATCTAAGTAATGTGTCATTTGAGGATAAATATGTAGATGGAAAACTATTTTGAATGAAAAGCAATGTCACCATTAATGCTAACTTCAGGATACTGGTTATGTTTGTGGTAGAAGAATGGAATATGGTCAGGGTGGGCCTCCAGAGGCTTTCTGAGAAATGGTAACATTCTACTTCATGGCCACAATGGTAGACATACAAGTGCTCAAACACTAAATTCATGTTTACATACAAGTTCTTACAATTACTTCTGCATAAAATCATAAAATAATCCATCATAAAAAACCAAGCAATAAAATTTTGGGTATACATCCAGATTGCAAGGAATAAAGGAAAAAGAGGTAACAATGAAGTCAAGGTGATGAGTGAGGATGGTTTCTTTCATAAGTCAGGCATTGGTGGGGGCGTGTGAGGATGATAATTCAAAGGGGTAGATAGGGTGGAAGGAAAGACATGGGGATGATGAAACCTGAGCACATTTAAAGACTGAAAGAGTCTATGGGAAGGGATACGCTGAAGAGATAAGAACAACAGCAGGTTAAAAGACAGGGCAGGAACCTGAAGGATATGAGAAAAGGATTCAAATAATGAGGGTGGTGTGGGGAAAGAGATATTTCTTCGTTAGATACAAAATGGAGAAGGCAGGTAAAACCAGGAAAATGTAAAGTACTGAAGAGGGAAGTGGTGAGGCTCAAATCAGCCAGCTACAATTTTTTCAGTAATCAAAAGGCAGATATTTTCAGAAAATGAAAGAGCAAAACAGAAATAGAAAAGATTAGAAATATGCAATGAAAACTGTGACAGGGAATAAATTAGAGGTGAATCCAAGGATAACACCAGTGACAGTGAAGAGCCAGCTGAGAGACAGTTAGATTTATACTAAGTCCAAGCACTGGCAAGTCCTCATCTCCCAGAAAGTTCTGTTTCTCTCTTCACAGCCAGCAGTCAAGGATCTAATAGGCAAAGGTTTCCTCCCTTCATCAACAGTTCATATTACTCAGCTTTGCACAGGATTCAGGCATTTAAACGTCTTTCAGTGCTCAGCTCAAATGCTACTTTCTTTCATGTTTCCCAACTCTCTAACCCCAAAGCAATAATCTATACCTTCTGCTAACTACAAAAACACATTTGGTACTTCCTCAACATTTTATGGGAGTGAGAGAGGAAATAAAATTGAGCTAAAATACACATGACACAGATGAATATAAATCTCAAGCCCACTATACTAAGTAAAAGCAGCCAGACTGAAAGGGTACATCTATGTGATTCTATTTATTTCACATTTTGGAAATGATAAAGCTGAAAGGGACATTAAAAAGAACCAAGCTCCTTGTTTTAAAAATAAGAATATTTTGCTAATATAAGAAATACTTCCAATGAAACAACCAAGCTGGATAGTAATTGAGCTTGGACTGAAATTCCAAGCCTTCCACCCATCTGTCTACCACCCCCACCCCCAGCTCTCTCCTACTTGCTCTTTCTACTATACCATCCAATGACCAAGGACTCCAATTCAATGCTCATTCACAAATATTAGCTAAGTGATAAATCAGTAATTGAGGCCATGATCAGGCTCATAAGGGGACATAAGAAGATAAAGTAGTAGAATTCTGGACCTTTGGTATCTACCTCACAGCTAGTTACTTCTACTACATTTCTTTTACATTAAAATAAAGTTTTAAAAAGGGAATCAAATCAAATTTTATAGCCTATGAGAAATATTACTACATTTAAAAAAGACAACTTCAGCAAAAAATGTCTTCAAATAGGAAATGCATCAAAATGTTAATAGTGAATACATTATTCTGTATTTTTCAAATTTTCTACCATGAGTACTAAGTTGTGATAACAACTTAAATTTTTATCGCTAAAATTTTCCTAAAATGGGCATCCCTTCAATTTATCCTTCGATGTCATCTCCAAAGCAATCAGTCTCCAATCTCTTAAAAGAGACACACTTCTGCTGCTGTCTGAATTCTGCCCAGGTATACACTTATGTTTGTGGTGGGAGGACAGTCCTCTCCTTTATCCTATTCCTGTTGTCATTTTTCCGCAAATGAGAATGGAAATTTGTATCCTAAGAACGTTTATTTTTAAATGTATAAATGAGAGAGGAAACATAACCCATTAGGGAAAGAAGGAAAAAAGGAGAGGGGAGGGAGAACCGGACAGTCAGGTAGAAAGCTAAGGAGCAACCCTCGAATAGGATGAAAATGCAGATATCCTTCACCCTCCTCTCTAGCTTTAAAAGTCCTAGTCATTATGCAACATACAGCCTGGAATCTACTTCCTTCAAGAAGACTTTAAGGGCCAGCCTAACTATAAATAATATTTCCCAAATCTTAACTCCAATTAAACTCCTATAGGACGTTTAATCATCACTGAAGATATAACATTAATAGTTTTTTTTCTTTTCTTTTTTTTTTTTTTGAGATGGAGTTTCGTTTTTGTTGTCCAGGCTGGGGTACAGTGTGCAATCTTGGCTCACTGCAACCTCTGCCTCCCAGGTTCAAGCGATTCTCCTGCCTCAGCCTCCCAAGTAGCTGGGATTACAGGCATGCGCCACCACACCTGGTTAATTTTATATTTTTGGTAGAGATGGGGTTTAATCATGTTGGTTGGGCTGTTCTAGAACCCCTGACCTTAGTTGTTCCACCTGCTTCGGCCTCCCAAAGTGCTGGGATCACAGGCGTGAGCCACCATGCTCGGTCAACATTAATAGTTTCAAAACAGATCAACCCTTCGAGCCCAGAAATTAAAACACAGATAATACATTTTGTTTTATCTTTTTCTTTTTTTTTTTTTTAGGCAGTTTCACCTTTGTTGCCCAGGCTAGGGTGCAATGGTGCGATCTCGCCTCACCACAACCTCCGCCTCCCGGGTTTAAGAGATTCTCCTGCCTCTGCCTCCGGAGTAGCTGGGATTACAGGCATGCACCACCATGCCCAGCTAATTTTGTATTTTTAGTAGAGATGGGGCTTCTCCATGTTGGTAGGCTGGTCTCGAACTCCCGACCTCAGGTGATCCTCCCACCTTGGTCTTTCAAAGTGCTGGGATTACAGGGTGCAAGCCACCACACCTGGCCTAACACAGATAATACATTTCAGTAATCTCTTCCTAGCTATATCTGAAGGAAATCATGACACTAAAAAGGAAAAAAAAAACTCTTTTACAATGTCAGTTCCCCAGGTTCTTTAGCTAAATGCATGAAAATTCATTTGTTACTAAAGGTCTCAGACCAAGTACCAGAATCACACAGATGACAAAACAGAATTAAATCAGAGTAGGAAAGTTGGTTGCAGAGAACTGAGTTTTCTCGAACCCTGGAAAATATTTGTAAATAGCCCATTTCCAACAAAAGAACAAAACAGATTCATTCTCAATGAAGACCAAAATCCTCAATACGTAAAATGGCAAGGTGCTCTTTCTATTCTCTGATCTGATACAACCCTACTTGCATGGAGCAAGGAAAACTACATTAAGTATAGTATACCTGCTCTGAAATGACTTTGTCTCTCAATAATACTTAGCATCATTGGCTTATTGGGAACTTAATCTAACTTGATGTGTATGTAATCTCTTCTTGTGAATCAAAACTCACCTGATACCCTATACAACCTTTAATCTACTCCAATGCAATATTTTGAAATATGAATATTAAAATATTCAACTGTTTTCTTAAATCTTGGCCAATAGATGTGCTCATGTTTACAGTTCAGTGGAAATTTCTCTTCACTTGAATAAACAGTTTTACCTTTATAAGAAATGGCTTTGGATAAAATTGTTATACCATATACATAAGAGTTATGACTGAATCATCTCCTATTTTGAATGAAACAATTATTTTTGCTTCTGTACATTTTCTGTTTTTATATAACTATTTAGGAATAAACAACAACAACAAATGAGAACCAAGAATATCATACAGAAAACATGATGTATGTTTTACATGCTGCTGTAAAAACAAATGCTGCATTCAATAAATATTTATTGAGCATTTATATTCTAGATGCTGAGGTTATAAAAATGAATACACGACAGTCCTGGCTCTTAAGTAGTTCTCAGACCTATTCATTAATTAATTCATTCATTTAAAAAATACTTATTGTCGGCCAGGCGCGGTGGCTCACGCCTGTAATCCCAGCACTTTGGGAGGCCGAGGCGGGTGGATCACGAGGTCAAGAGATCGAGACCATCCTGGTCAACATGGTGAAACCCCGTCTCTACTAAAAGTA
>NW_016107399.1:3728476-3740486 GCF_001604975.1 Cebus imitator | reverse complement strand
AAATACTGTTCTAGGTGCCAGAGACACAGCAGTGAAGAGAGACAAAAATAATGTCCTTCATGGAGCTTACATTCTAGTGGGGAAATGGATAATAAAAATGAAAAAGTACTGAATATTAGATAGAAATAAATGCTATGGAAAAATAAAGAGGAAAGGGGATAGGGAGTCTGGCTGGGGTGCACAAGTCTTGCATTTATGAATTCTATATTCATAAATATATATACACAATGTGTAAAGGATAAAACAGATACCACATAGTCTACTGACAACACATTAAAAGGAGACTTTAAGGGGAATGGGAGAAGGCAATGTCAGGGAAGCTTCCTGTAGACAATATTTCAGGTGAATCGTAAGAGGATGAGATGGAATTAGTTGGAAAAGGTTAAGTTGAGGAAGAAAATACCAAGCATTTCTATACCAAAAGTAAAAGACACCATGGCCAAGTTAAAAAATAAAATCTAAGAATTTTAAATACCCTGTTAGGTCCTTGGGTTACAAAGATAAGTCATATTCCCATACCACAAGGAGCTAACAGTTAGGTCTAGGTGGCAGACAAGTAAATAAGTAATAAAAAAAAAACAAGCACTATAAAAAAGAAAAAAAAGATACCTATGAAAAGATAGTGGAAGGTAGAACAAAAAAGAATAAGGTACTTTCACTGCTCTCAAGCCAAGCGAAGAAGACTTGCTCTAAGACAGGTACAAAGAGTTTTGAGAGATTTAGTGTGGCTAAGATATACGAGATGCGGTCATACAGGTAGTTCAGGTTAAGAGTAAGACACAAACAACCAAGGTGAGAGAAGTGAAACATCTAACTGCTTAGATATAAACACAATTTATTATTGCTCATTCTCATTTCATTATTACAAGACATTATGACAATAAGATAGAGGAAAATACACAATAACACTGGAAAAAAGAAGGAGGTGTCAGTTTCTATTATTCTTATTTCCTGGGGAAAATGAATGAAGAGTTGCTACTTTTAAAAGTATATTATCTAACCCCATTAAAATGGCTATAATGTTTTTTAAAAAAAGAAAATAAGGGTTGGCAGGGATGCAGAGAAATTAGAATCCTTCTTCACTGACTCTGGAAATATAAAACGGTTCAAATGCTATGGAAAAAATTTGGCGGTAATTCCACGTTTAACTTTTTGAAGGACTGTGAAAAAGTGGACCCACGAACTTCACTACTAGACATACAGTCACGTAACATATAGAGACATTTCCATCCGGCAGCAATAGTACCATATGATTATAATACTCTATTTTTACTGTACCTTTTCTATGTTTAGATATGCAAATATCATTGAATTACAATTGCATAGAGTATTCAGTATACTAACTGTACAGATTTGTTGCCTAGGAGAAACAGGCTATATCACATAGCCCAGATGTGTCACAGGCTATACCATCTTGGTTTATGAAACATACTCTATGATGGTCATACAATGGTGCATTTCTCAGAATGTATCCCTGATGTGATGCACAACTATATACGCAAAAAGAAATGAAAACAAATATTCAAATGATCAATCTGTGTACATAAATGTTCATAGCAGCATTATTCACAAGAGCCAAAGAGAGTGGAAACAACTCAAATGTCCATCAAGAGGCAAACAGATACCAACAAATTGTGGTATATCTGTATGATAGACTATCATTCAGCCATAGAAGGAATGAGTACTGATAATATGCTATTACATGAATGGACTTTGAAAACATTAAGCTAAGTTCAAGAAGCCTGACACAAAAGGTCACACACTGTATGATTTTACTTATATGAAATACCTAGAATAGGTAAATTGATAGAGACAAACTATATGTTGGTGGTTGTCAGGGGCTGGGGAGAGGGGAAAATGGAGAGCAACTACTCAAGGGGTATACTTTCCTTTGGGGGTGACTAAAACATTTTGGAACTACACAACACTGTGAATATACTAAACGCCACTGAATTGTTCATTTTAAAATAGTTAATTTTATGTTATTCATTTAATCTCAATCTAAAAAAGAAAATAATCTGCAGTTCTGGTACAAATCTGACTGTTTCTATTCTACTGGCTTACTTCCCTATAGCAGCCAGCCTCATCTTATAAGTGGCTGTTTATGCTCTGCTATGAAATGCACCCCTGTTGGAACTGCCTATGAAAATAAAATTAACAATTTCTTACTGAGAGATTTTGGAACATGAGTTTGTGAAGGCTATTTTTCATCATTCAGTAGTTTTTTTAAAGATAGTACTACACTACATTTTAACATGTAATGAAAATCATATACTACTACTTCAATTAAACCTATATAATAAAGAGGAAAAGTACATTATTCACATATTTCTACTTATAAGTAAATTTAAGGCAGTCAAGGCAAAATTACCAATAGCCTAAATTTCAGATACCCTATAGGAAATAATAACAGTATCTATGCCCATCACTACATCACCTTGATAAGCAAGGACACATTCCAAATGGAGTTCACAGAAAGTCAAGCAAACATAGGACATAAACAACAGCTAAAAGATCTTTTAGGAAAACTTAGCTACTGCTAATTTTTTAGCATGTTTGTGTGGAGAGAGTTTCTTCCATCTGAGCCGCCATAAAATGGGAAGAATCTGGGATAATGGAATTGCAGAAAGAGAATCACTTATCACAGAGAAGAGAATCACAGAAAGATTCTAAGCCACTACAAAAGTAAGAAGCATAATAGAAATTAATGACATGGATCATTTATAGCAGGAGTCTTCAACCCCTGGGTCGAAGACTGCTACCTGTCTGTGGCCTGCTAGAAACAGGGCTGCACAGCAGGAGGTGAGTGGCGGGCAAGTGAGCGTTACTGCCCGAGTGTTGCCTCCTGCTGGATTAGCAGTGGCACTAGAGACTCATAAGTGCATGAACCGTATAGCGAACTGTGTACGTGAGGGACCTAGGTGGTGCACTCCTTATGAAAATCTAACTAATGCCTGATGATCTGAGGTAAAATAGTTTCATCTCCAACCCCTACACGCTGTCCACGGAAAACCTGTCTTCCACGAAACGGGTCACTGGTGCCAAAAAGGTTGGGGACTGCTGATCTATAGAATGGATGGGTATTACATCTCTGCTAAAAATCTCCACAGTGATTGTACTTGATTGTAATGATTGTATTGTATATCCTTTACGTCCTAAGTAAAAGTATGTGTATTGTTTTTAAAATTGCTTTTAAACATTACCTTAGAACGAATGCACTATCAGAGACGCATTACAAGATTTCTATAGGTGGCTGTTTGTTAAAATTGTTAAGTCTATCTGAATGAAAAGCTCAGTTAAAACAGATTTTCATCAACATTATTCTTTTTTTTTTTCTTTTAATTCAGGGTCTCACTCTGTCACCCGGGCTGGAGTGCAGTGGCGTGATCATGCTTCACTGCAGCCTTGACCTCTTAGGCTCAAGTGATCCTCCTTATCTTAGCCTCCCAAGTAGCTGGGACCACAGACATGTGCCACCATACCTAGTTCATTTTTTTAAGGTTTTTTTTTTTTTTTTTCTTTTTTTTTTTTTGTAGAGATGAGGGTCTCACTATGTTGCCCATGCTAGCCTTGAACTCCTGGGCTCAAGGAATCTTCATGCCCCAGTGTCCCAAAGTGTTGGGATTACAGGTGTGAGCTACTGTGACAGGCTCTTAACTTTATTCTTAATTGTAGAAAAATAGATGTCTTATGACTTACCAGCTGTTCAGACTTTTTCAAATAACCTAAATTTTGAACATAAATAACACAATGAATGCTCCTTACCTTCTGAGTTTATCTGACGTCAGCATTTCTGGCTTAGATTATGACACTTTGCTACAAATCCTGCTTATATTGTTTATTTTAATCCTAGACTTCTTTATTGCATTCTATTCCCAGTTTCGTTTTCCTTGTATCACAATGAAATCCCTAATTGACTGTTCCTAATCCTCTCTAGGCTGCTTTCTTACATTCCCTTCTACTTAAAAACTTAACTATCTGAATTTGTCTTTACCTCTTTCGATCTCCCATTTCTCACCTAAAAAACAAACAAAAGAAAAGGAATCTTTAGGCCACTTCAGCCACCAGTTGCTCTGAAACCCAATACCTCCCCTCTCCTCAAAAACTGATCCCTGACTCATCTGTTCTTTCTTATTTAAGTTCAGGGATACATGTGTAGAACGTGCAGGTTTGTCACACAGGTATACGTGTGCCGTGGTGGTTTACTGCATCTATTGACCCCTTCCTCTAAGTTCCCTCCCCTCGTCCACTACCCCTCAACAGGCCCTGGTGTGTGTTATTCCCCTCCCTGTGTCCATGTGTTCTCATTGTTCATCTCCCACTTATGAGTAAGAAAATGCGGTGTTTGGTTTTCTGTTCCTGTTTTAGTTTGCTGAGGATGATGGCTTCCAGCCTCATCAATGTCCCTGCAAAGGACGTGATCTCATTCCTTTTTATGGCTACATCATCTGTTCTTTCTTTGCCACTCCCCTCCCACACTGGCTCTTCTCCTTTAGCATCTAAACACATTCAAGTTGCTTCACTAGGAGGCTCTTCTAACCTCCCCTCACATTCTTTCCTTCTCTATCATCCTCCTCTTCCCCCAATAGACAGCAAACACTGATGGTGCATGGACTCAGCCATATATCTACTTGCTTTCCATGTATACATCAATACTATGAGATAGATTATTATTTACCTCCATCTTACAGCTAAGAAAAACTTTGACACAAGAAAGTAACTTCCCCAAGGTAAAATAACTAGTAAGTGAAAAGAGCAAGATATGAATCCATGTGGTTTGATTTCAGGGTCTGAGCTCTTAACCACTGTCATACACAGCCCCATATAGAGCGTCCATTAAAAGAGTTGCCTACATTCATCATTCCCTTCCCACAAGCATTCACTTTCTAACCACAGCAATTTATTTCCAAACCACTTAACTAAAAATTCTAAAAGGCCCACAGTAAACTACTAATTGTCAAATTCAAGGGTCACATTTTAAGCCTCCGATGGTAGAAATTGATCACATTGAATGCTAACTCCCAAGCTCACTGGTCTGATTCACATCTGATCTCCATGGTTGTTACTTCTTAGTCTACTTAAGTGCTGCCCAATAGACCTTTCTGTGATAATGGAAATGTTCTATTATATGTACTGGCCAATATGGTAGCCACTAACTACACATGGCTACTGAACACTAGAAATGTGGTATGATTGAGGAATTTATTTTTTAATTAAATTTAAATTTAAATAGCCACATGCAGCCAGTATCCATCCTACCAGACAATGAATGCATGGGCTCCTCTTCCTCTGCCACCATCCCTTTCAACACTTTAGAAGAGCTCCATCCACAGTCCTCTTAGCTGATTCCACTTTCTTCCCAGCAGTATCTCCCTGTTAAGGACTCTCACACCTCTCCTCAGGAACCTATCTCTATCTTCAATTGCCCACATCTTCACCTGCAAGCACCACAAGGCACCCCAAGTGCAACGTTTTCAGAAGTGAAATGTTTCATCAACTCACTGTCAAGTCTGCTCCCCAACAGTACAGTTCCTATTCAGGGAATGGTACCACATCTCTCCCAGCCCCAAGCCAAATACAAGTATTCATTTTAAATTAGTCCCTTTCCTTCCTTCTTTTATTTATTATTATTTTTTTTATACTCCCTCTCAATCTCTTCTCCTCTTCCCTTCACTGGCTCATTAAATTTGACCCCTAGCTTCTATTGTCACTGCTCTAGGCCAGTATGCTATGTAATGGATCTAATTGAAAGAATAATGGAGTCTAGTTTTTGGCTTCTGGCAAGATGTAAAGTATAACATGGCTAGAAAATTCTTTTATACCGAAAATTCTTTAATATCTGTTAGGGAAATAATGAAAAAAGTAATATGACATAAAACTGAGCCGCTCTCTAAGGGAGACGGGAGAAAATTATAGACAATCTCTAATAATCTGTGCCTAAAGCAGCCTTTTAGAAACAAATCCTCTCTTCAACGTTCTGAACTTCTATTATTAATGAACAAAAATGGATACTACCTTTAAAATTCTAAATTTGTTACTGGGTTATCTCATGGCAAAAAGATAAATTGCTCAGTCATTTAACAAAAGTATAATCTTAATTCAGATGTCACTTCCTATTCTCACAGCTTCAGTAATTATAGCACCCCTCTCTCCCTTGACCCCCACCCCTGACCTAAAATTTTAAAATCCCCATGTGCACCAGTGGGCAAAGCCAGGACAAGTTTCTCAATATGTACTGATCAGAATCTCATAGAAGCCGTATCCTGTAAATGACATCTGTCAAACCAAACACTAGAAGGAGGTCCACAGGTGTTTTATGTTTGCTTCTAAACCACCAACAACCTTCACTGAGCTCCTGAGGCACTCTGGAAATGCTCCAGCCACTTTCAATAACCCATTATTTAAAAATTCACTATGAAGGTACCCCCCAAAAATTAGTATTTCTACTCACAGGCTTATAAGAGCAGCTTGGTCAGTGCAGAATGTAGTCTACACAATAAAATATGTAATAAATTTTAAAATAATAGAAGCAGTAAGAATATTAAAAAATAGCCTTTAGATAAATGTGAGTTCAAAAGGAAAATAGTCCTTAAGTGTTTGAAATCTGCAAATGTTCCATTCTGGTTTAACAAGAACTATATTTGAGGCCTGTTTCGAGGCTTCTCTGGAAAACACTGGTATTTTACCTGAAAATTATTTCCAAAACTAGTGCTGGTTCAACGCATCAAGTTGTTAAATTACTATGAAGTACAGCAAGTATATTCACTGGTACTCTGATCTTTCAGGATCCTTTCTCTTCATCTCGGAAAAAATGATGTCTTATCATGCTCTTTTATGAATATAATGTCCTAATACCAGCCCTAACACTAGTAAAATCCCACAGAACAAATACCATCACTGGTTACTAGGAACTTTGAATGACAGTATTTTTGGAATACTACCCATAAATGTATATTAGGTTACATTAATAAATTTCTTCAGACTTTTCATTTGCCTGAAATATTGTGATAGTATCCTGGTGGAAAAATCATTTTGATATGAATAGTAGACAGGGAAATACTGGGTAGAAGAGGGTGGTTCCCCACAAAAGTCCCAACCTCAAGCCTGGAAACCCATGGTCCTAAATGGGAACAGGCATCCCTGTTTTCGTGCCCCAAAGTTGCTTTTTGGCCTGCCATGCCCTGCTATCATGTCCCCATATAACCCCAGACCCCAGGATCCAGAAGACATGAACAGAAGAGCAGAAGAATGGCAGAACGGTATGGAAGAGAGAAGAGAAGGAATGTCCAAATGTTGAGAGGAATTCGGCTGGGGGTGACAGAAGAGACTGGCTGCTAGACAGCCAAACTCTAGGGGAAGATCATCTTCCCATTCCATTCCCCTTCCAGCTCCCCATCCATCCTGCTAAGAGCCACCTCCACCACTCAACAAACCCCCAAATTCATCCTTCAAGTCCATGTGTGACCTGATTCTTCCTGGATGCTGTGCAAGGACTTGGGTACCAAGTGGGTCACTGAGCTAACACTTAAGCTGTCTGTGGATGGCAAGGCTAAAAGAGCGCACTGAAACATGTGCTCACTTGGCCTTCAGTAGTTGCAGACACCCACCCCTAGACACTATCATTTGGCTGGAGCCCAAAAAGTGCTCACCCAGCTCCTGTACCTGCCAGTCTAAGTGCTTCCCTTCCCATAAGAGGTGTGAGCGTGTGGCAGCCAAACATATGAGCCACTCCCTGTCACATGTCCTGCGAGGGGGATCAGGGAACTCTCTCATTTCAATTTGAATGCAAAAAGCAAGTGAAAAACGACAGGACAGGGAAGGCTTGGATCTATCACAATTCAGATGAAAAAAGACGGTTAATTGACTGACTGTAAATTCATTATAACAGATGAGTCAGTTGCTTTAAAAGAAAACAATCTTTTATATTTCAAAGCAAATATCAGAAAATCTTAAATATATTAACATTTATATTAAAATGTAATATTTAAATATCTATCCTTTTTATCTTCATTATAAAAAAATTATAATAAGCCAACAGTAAGTTTTCAAAGATAATAGTAAGCAAAAGGTAACGGCAATGGCTGCAATAAAGTCTGAAGAACTGGAATACTGTCTAATTCTATGAATGACTAAAAGATAAAGGATCTAGAAATCACGACAACATAATGGAAAGCTTCTTAAGGAATTAGAGACATTTAGGACAGATTTCTTCCCCCATCTCGGCTTTGACTGTTTCTTCATGCTGAACATAAATTGCCTAGCATCATCGCAATTTAAACCCTACCCAGCCTGTAAGATACAGTTTCAGCTCGACCTTTTCCAAGACCTTCTCTGATCCTCAGAGCTAGAAACACTTTTCCCCCACACTGAATTTTCATGGATTCACATATACTTCTCAAGAATCTTCTCAATTTCTGTTTTATTACATTTTCATATGTTTTCTCTATAAGATAAATTTATTGAGAACAAAATAAATTTTTGTATCTTATTCAGCTTCAGTGGTGTTACTGAATATAGTACTATATCTTGCCCATTGGAGACAAGAAGAAACAACAGGTCAGGAATCATGGCTCACGCCTGTAATCCCAACACTTTGGGAGGCCAAGGTGGATCACTTGAGGCCAGGAATTCAAGGTCAGGCTGGCCAACATGGTGAAACCCAGTCTCTATTAAAAATACAAAAATTAGCTGGGCATGGTGACACATACCTATAATCCTGGCTACTTGGGAGGCTGAGGCAGAAGACTTGCATGAACCCAGGAGCGTAAGGTTGCAATGAGCTGAGATCACGCTACTATACTCCAGCCTGGGCAACAGAGTAAGACTCCATCTCAAAAAAAAAAAAAAAAAGGTAGTAACAGCTCAAAGGGTAAAAGAATGGTTCTGGACTGGGCTCACACCTCTAATCCCGTCATTTTGGGAGGCCAAGGCAGGCAGATCATCTGAGGCTGGGAGTTCAAGGCCAGCCAGACCAACATGGAGAAACCCCATCTCTACTTAAAAAATACAAAATACAAAATTAGCTGGGTGTGGTGGTGCATGCCTATAATCCCAGCTACTCAGAAGGCGGAGGCAGGAGAATCAGTTGAACCTGAGAGGCAGAGGTTGCGGTGAGCCAAAACTGCGCCATTGCACTCCCACCTGGACAACAGCGAAACTCCATCTCAAAAAAAAAAAAAAAAAAAAAGAGTGGTTCTACTCCCATTTATAGCTATCTGGGTGACCTTCATCAAGTGTAAACATCTCTGAGCCTCAATCCCCTTATCTATAAAAAAAGAAAATGTTTCATGAGGTTTTTTGGTAAGAATTAAATGAGATAATCTATAGAAAATGTTTAAATCATCCAGTAAATACTTAATAAATGCTAGCCACTATCATCACATTCTAGTACAAATTATAACAAACTGTTTTATAAAAAATGACTACTTTATAATAAATCAATTTGTAATACATTGTTGAATAGAAAAGACTTAAAATGTGACAATAACTTCCAGAAGAGCTTTAATTTCTTAAAAGATGAGGAACTCAACTCCTAAGGGCAAAATTCAAGAGTATAGAAAACCGAGTTGTATAACCAGAGAACAGGTAACAGAAAGTACTGTGTTCTGTGTCAGTGCATGAAACCAGGCACAGGGTAGATAACCATGTGTCAGGAGTACTAATGAAAGAGGTCTGCCCTTTGCATTAAAAGTGAGCAAAACTTTAATATTTGTCTAATATTCCTTCCCCCCCAATATTTCTTTATATCAAAATAGTTGTTTTAGTTTTTCCTACCAAACCTTGTAAAACTTTAAACAACTTCTTTACTTTTCCATCTATCATCTAAAATAGAGTTGATCAGGTTTAATTAAGGAGAAAATCCTGTGGTAAGCAGAACAACAACCCATCAAAGATGAGCCTAATGATCATCCTAATCCCTGGAAGTTGTGAATTTGTTACCTTACACGGCAAAAGGAATTTTGCAAATCCGATGAAGTTCAGGATAATAAGTGTCCTTTAAACAAAAGATGGGGACAGGGGAGTCAGAGAAGGAAATATGATGATGGAAGCAGGGTTGAGGGGAAGAGGGGGACAGGAAAGGGGGAGAGGGAAACAGACTTGATGATGCTATATATCTGGCTTTGAAGATGGAGGAAGGGGCCACAAGCCAAGGAGTGCAAGTGGCCTCTAGAAGCTGGAAAAGAGAAGGAAATAGACTTTCCATAGGGTCTCCAGAAAAAATAAAGCACTTACAACACTCTGATTTTAGGACTCTGACCTCCCAAACGGTATGATAGTAAGTTTGTGTTTTGTTTTACCCAGCAATTCTACTCCTAGGTATATATCCCAAAGAACTGAAAACTGGGACTCAAACAGATACTTGTACACCAAAGTTCACTGCAACATTATTCATAATAGCCAAATGGTAAAAATAATCCAGCTATCCATTAACAGATAAATGTATAAACAAAATGTAGTATATACATACAATGGAATATTATATAAAAAATAGAGTTCTGATACATGCTACAACATGGAAGAACCTTGAAACCACAGAATAGTTACCAAAGGTTGAGGAGAGAGAGGGATGGGGAAATATCACCTTTCCCAAGGGACACATCCTTGTGCAAACAACCATGCTATAAAAAATATTACCACTCCCTTCTATCTCTTTCCTTTTTGGTGACAGGATATTATTTTGGCAAAATAATCCAATGTTCCATTTTCTTCATTCCTGAGCTTGGACTGCTGATCTAGGCTATGGAGAGGTAATACAGCTGAATCTTGAACAATGGAGTTAAGGGTGTTGACCCCACAAACAGTTGAAAATCTGCATGTAACATCTGACTCCCACAAAACCCAAGTACTAATAGCCTACTGTTGACCAGAAGCCATACTGGTAACATAAACAGTTAACTAAAACCTATTTGTATGTTATATGTATTATATACTATATTCTTACAATAAAATAAGCTAAAGAAAGTCTTAAGTGAGAAAAAATATATTTTCTACTCAAAGTGGATCATCACAAAGATCATCATCCTTGTCTTCATGCTGAGTAGGCTGAGAGGGAGGAACAGAAGGGGTCTTGTTGACTCAGAAATGGCAGAAGACAAAAAGCTGGAAGAGGAGGCAGGAGAGGGAGGCACACTTGGTGTAACTTTATGAAAATATATTGTAATTTCTGACTGTTTTGCTTTTTTATTTGTCTAAAAAATGTTTCTATATGCTACCAATCCTTCTTCCACCAAGTGCTTTAGTTTCAGTGCCCACATCATAAAAGGGTCCATGCTGTAAAAAGCAAAAAGCAATCTTTAATAGGATATAGATAGGGCTGTCTAGATCATAAACCCGATTGCATCTGAACAGAACAGTACTGTTAGCCTATTCCTTCCTGCCTTAAATCTTGGTGCTCATGTCTTTCCTTACTAATAAATGTCTTCTGTAGCATTTTTTTCCCTTTCAGAGTAGGGCACTTTTGTCTGCATCAAAAAAAAAAAACGTGTTCAGGCAGATATCCTTTCTCTTCAATGATTTTTCTTCTTTCTTCTTTTTTTTTTGGGGGGGGGGCGGTTAGAGACAGGGTCCAGTTATGGTTCCCAGGCTGGTCTCAAACTCTTGAGCTTAGTGGATTCTCCTACCTTGGCCTACCAAAGCACTGATTACAGGTGTGAGCCATCACAGATAGGCTTCAGTGATTTTCTTCACAGCACTTGAGAACTTGAGATCTCCTGCCACTTGGTTGGAAGAAGCTGCATCTCCCATTATCCTAACATTTTGAAAGCCAAACATCTTTCTAAAATTATCAAACCATCCTTTGCTGGCATTAAATTATCCAGCTTTAGATCCTTCACCTGCCCTTTAAGTTGTCATATCATGACTGTGCTTCCTCTCAAATCACATTAGATTCTAAAGGTATGTCTTTCTTATAGCAATCCTGCACCCATGTAAAAGCTGCATTTTTCTTTTTTCTTTTTTGAGACAGGGTCTCACTCTGTCACCCAGACTGGAGTGCAGTGGTGTGATCTCG
>NW_016107399.1:3715685-3727736 GCF_001604975.1 Cebus imitator | reverse complement strand
TCACCATGTTGACCAGGATGGTCTCGATCTCTTGACCTCATGATCCACCTGCCTTGGCCTCCCAAAGTGCTGGGATTACAGGCATGAGCCACCGCACCCGGCCCCACAACTTACTTGATGAACTGTTCACTGTGATGTGATTAGGGTCACACAGCATTTTAAACGGATGCTCACAATACTTGAGATCACCACAATAGCAACAAGAGGTGCCTACAAAATTATTACAGTAGTATAGTAGGTACTGCAGTTAATTTTACGCAACTACAATTTAATAGTGTGCTGTTTACATTTGTTCATATTTCCCTAGACTGAATGGTGCCATGTATGCGGTCTCTGAGTGTTTGTGTGCATAAGTTTTGAAACATTTTAAGTTTTTATAATTTTAATAGATGTGAATATTTCATGGTAATAAATGATAAAACAGAATAGCATCTACATATATTTATGCATTCATTACATACCTTTTAAATTTTTTCAATATTTCTCAGTATTTCACAGTTCAACTGTTTTTCCAAACTGTTGCAAAAAAAAAAAAAAAAAAAAAAAAAAAATCTGCCGGGCGCAGTGGCTCACGCCTGTAATCCCAGCACTTTGTGAGGCCAAGGTGGGCAGATCACAAGGTCAAGAGATCGAGACCATCCTGGCCAACATGGTGAAACCCCATCTCTACTAAAAAAATACAAAAATTAGCTGGGCATGGTGGCGTGTGCCTGTAGTCCCAGCAACTAGGGAGGCTGAAGCAGGAGAATTGCCTGAACCTGGGAGGCAGAGGTTACAGTAAGCTGAGATTGCGCCACTGCACTCCAGCCTGGCGCCTGGTGACAGAGCGAGACTCTATCTCAAAAAAAAAAATAAAATAAAATAAAAAATCCAATACATTTAATGAAAAAATATTTGCATATAAGTGAACCCATGCAGCTCAAATCCATGTTATTCAAGGATCAACTGTATAACTATGTTGGCTGGATATGCTAACATATTTATTTTCTTTGAGCCTGACCCTCAATAGGCTTATCAATCCTTTTTATAAATCTACTTAACCTTATAAGAGTATTTTAATAATAAAGTATATATAATAAAGTGGCTAGCCACACACCTACAGTAAGAATTCAAAAAACAGTAGCTGCTGCCATTATTATTATTATATCCCTGCTTCTTCTCAGGTGACCACCTCAACGACTTTAATGAGAAAAATGAGGCAATCTGATGTGAATCAATGCTCAGTTTTGCTTCTCCCTTCCACTTAAATTTTCTCTGATATTATATATTATTTGCTTCTTCTCCCTAGTTTTAGAGAAATGGGATAGTCTTTTTTCATTTTCAGAATCAACCCTTCATTCTGCACTTCTGATCCTAGCCCTTCACCCCTACCTTGGTTCAATTAATTGTATTTCTTTCTCCACTCTCCTGCTCCCCGATGGGTCCTTGCACCTGACCTATAAACATACTCATATTTCCTCACAGAAACACCTACTTAATACCACTATGGCACTTTTTAATACCTCTTCTTGAATTACTTACCATAATCTACCAGAATCAGTTACCTATTTATCAGTATTATCTCTTAATGAATTGTTAACTCCTTAAAGACTGAGGGTTATTTCACCTATTTTCATTGTATATTCTGGTAACACCGATTATAGTACTTTACATGCAGAACAGGCACTTACTGAATACATTTTTTAAAAACCTAAACGATAGATTTTCTGCGAACATATAAGGGCTATTTTGACAAAAAGTACATCATTTGATTTTGCTTCTCAAATCACTGACAGAAGAAAGACAAAAAACTAACATATCAACACAATCTTAAAATAATCTTACAATATCATTCTCCTTAAAGTCTCACAAATCAAAATTATTACAATTGTAAACATTTCAGCAAAAAATGATCTACACAAATGTATTATGAATCCAGAAATTGTGCGGCTTTAGTTTTATTATAATGCTAAGGGTTCTTTCCCTTAAACATTTTACTTGTTTTTCACAAACCACCAAAAAATAATAGTTAACTAACAAACAATTCAAGAGTCTTAAGGTTCATTTGTTGTATGCTTAAATAAAAACAAATTTTAAAGCATATAATTATCTAAATAAACTGTAATTTTATATCTAATGTATCAAACATGGTTAAGCAAATATGCAAAGTCTATGACAGGAACCAGTCTGCCACACATTCCATACTAAAAAGGGGCAAGAAATTCACAAGACTGTTTCAAAAAGTGCTCCAGTTAGAACCTATAGGTCTGGACATATACAAAATGTTGCTTAAATTTTCAGTTTTATTTTATTGCACTTCCTGGGGAAACTCACATACAGGCTGCATATCTTAAACCTGCCTTTATTTCCTGGCTGGTTTTGTGCCTCAATTTCCTATTCTTTAAAATAATGGTATCTAACTTGTCAAAAGAATTTAACTTGAAATCAGGTGATGCACACAGTGCATTAGGAAAAAACATGTCACAGAGGTTTTATTAAGTGTTATAGTTGCAGGCTGGGTGCGGTGGCTCACACCTGTAATCCCAGCACTTTGGGAGGCCAAGGCGGGCAGATCACCTAAGGTCAGGAGTTCAAGACCAGCCTTGCCAACATGATGAATCCCTGTCTCACTGAAAATACAAAAAATTAGCTGGGCGTGGTGGTAGGCTCCTATAATCCCAGCTACTTGGGAGGCTGAGGCAGAAGAATTGCTTGAACCCAGGAGGCGGGAGGTTGCAGTAAGCTGAGATTGCGCCACTGGACTCCAGCCTGGGCGACAAGTGCGAAACTCTATCTCAAAAAAAAAAAAAAAAGTGTTGTAGTTGTTCAATAAATGGTAACTGCTGAGACTGCTATTACAGTAGTAGCATTAAAAGTAAATACAGGAGTCTGATATTATGGGTATTTTCAGTGTTTTCCAATTATTCTGCTTGTCTTTTCTTAGGAAAAAAAGTATGTTTTTTCTTTGAAGCTGTTCTTCAGGCACAGGTGTCTGGCCCACCACCCTACCCCCTAATCTCTTAAGGGGATCTGCTGCCCTATTTCTCCCTGTAAACATTTCCCACACCTAAGCTAGGTGGCTGAAGCACCAGCACTGGCATAGGAACCAGTGCTACACAAGAAAGAAAGATGGAGCCCAAACAGAGGACAGAGAAATAACAAAGAGGAGACTGTGTCTGACAGTTCAGACAGAATACAATGCTGCCCTTCCTCTTCTCAAGAAATACTACAGGAGTCTACTTGGCTAGCCTCAGTAAGAGTACTATGAAGTGTGTTAAACAAAGCGGGTGAACAGGGAAGCCCCACAGCTCACTTTCGTATAAAGAGGTAGAGATTAACATAAGCATCTCCACATATCGGACAGTTTACAGCAAAAGACATGTAGGCAGAAAACTGCTATATTAGTTCAACTCAGCCATTTACCATAAATTAAGAGGGCCTTTCATTATTACCATCACTCATAGCTCAGCATTTTTAAAATTGTAAGTCAAAAGGAATCCCTCTCTGCAAGTGAAAAACCTAGTTTTTAGAAAGAAGTACTTTCTGTGCATCCTTGCCCATAATTGTCTTCTTATTTGGTTTACTATTTTGATTTATGCCTTTACCAGAAGCCAGGGAGGTCCTTGTATCATCTCTGGCAAATGAGAAAGATACATAATCTTACATCCTCTAAGCAATATACTGACTCAAGAGTATGAGCTGTGGAGACAGACCATCCTTTATGGATTTACCTTTCTCTCATGGGGCCTCACTATTCTCATTTATATGATAATTTTCTCCTGATAAAAGGTTTAATGAAGTATAACTTTTTAAAATTACCAAATAAAAGAATGTATTAAAAATGTATATCTGTTTATAACTACTCATTGATACTATCATAACTTTTAATATAATTTCTATCAAATGTAGGGCAAATAAAATTTACTATTTTGATTAACATCTGTAAGAAAAATAACATTTTACTGAATGGTTACTGTGTAGCTGGCATTTTCCTTAACATGTCACATATATTATCTCCTTTAATACTCAAAATGACCTGAAATGTATTATCCTCATTTTGTAATTGAATAAATTAAGTCTGAAAAAGATTGGGGAAATTGCCTAAAGTCACATAGCTAGTAAGTGGTAAATCCATAATTCATACCCAAAACTATCTGACCCAAAGGACAATTTTCCTAACTGCTGCATAGTTTCTCTGATAGATTGATGCAAAACAACAAGGCTATCTGCAGAAGAAAGTTAGATAAGCTTAAACAAACATTATCCCTCCCAGTTCCTTAAGGACTGAATCATATTTGACAACTCAATACTGAAACTGGTCTATATCTGCCAAATATGAGTCCTAGTTAGGTGGAAAGTTTCTTTGTGCTCTACTAGAGTTAATTAAAAAGCTAGATCAGAAAACTGTTACCTGTGTTGCCATCTCCACTCTCCATAGATGGTTTACTGGTTTCTGACGGATTGTTCATTCTTGAGTCTGCAATAAATCAGAGGTGAATAAGGTTTTTAAAAAATTGGGTATGGAGATGGGATTGAGGAGTCAAAATTGTGGCAGAAAAAAAGGGTTAACTAATGTAATAATCATATAGTTCAAGGAGACCCAGTATATGCGTGTCAGGCTAAAACATTAGAAATTATAATAAAAGGTTATCTGGGAAAAATTCAAAATTGCCCAGACCCTGAAGGGATTCACAAATAAACCGTCTTTTTAAAGAATTCTGACATTCTTTCAAGAAAGACAGCAGAACTGTAATCTGAAAAAAAATTAGAAAGTCTGATATGTAAAAGGAATAAATGCTTTGTAATGTGAAGTATAAAATATATTAAAGAAGTAAAACTGGAGAGAAGGGAAGCACCTCACAAAATAAAATGTTATTCCCAAATAAAGTATCTTTCTCAATATGCAATGATACTCATTCATTATAACCAAAACAATCCACGGGTAATCTTGATAATAGATGGGACACTTAACTCAACCTATCAACTAAAGGAAAACAACGTCTAAGATAAATTATCTCCAAATTTACACCCCTCCCCAACCACACTAAACAAGTTAAAGTGAGAACATATGAAATTCATACCTCAACTACAAACCAGTACAAGAAGTTGTACCATACGGCATAACAGATATAGTTATTAATTTCAAAACTGAACTACAAACACACCCACTTAGAAGTAATACTACCTCGATATCCTAAATGAAACTGCTACTATGAGTTTATCATTTCTGGATTATCTATTTTTTTATTTCCATAGTTAAAGTTTTCATCAAGCAATATTAGGTATCCCAGAAAATACATTAAGAGAAGAGACAAGAACTCTGCTGTCCTTCTAACTCTTTGAAAGGGTAAGAAATGTAACATACAGAAATCTATCTCTTATTCTACTACTGTAGACTCAAACTTAGAATATTTATAATCAAACAAATTTACTGTCAAATAAGTTCAGCCTTTCCCCCCATTAACTTATTTAGTGGTTAAATAAGTTAAAACATTTAACTACAGTTATTAACAGAGAACAAATGTTTAAACTATATTGTGTTTTTGACCAAAGGGCACATTTGGTCATACGCTTAAACATCTAACTAGGAAATCAAAACAATCACTAGATAGAATTCTCAACCACGTTCTTCACAGTCAAATTATCCCCATGGATAACAAATGAGAAAAAAACATCAGGAGTCTTTCTTTTATAAATTTCATTTACAACAAGATGTTTAATAGCTTTTCTAATACAGTAAGTTTCTGTAACTGATGCTTGTCTTATGGGCTTAGGTAGTTCTGTCACAACTTTGGTTTGGTTTTCTAATGTTCAAAGGGTTCAAATTCATATGCTTGTGGTTGTAAATGAGGGCAGTTCTACAGCTTGCTTCTCCTCACTGTCCAGAGAAATCTAGATGTCATCTGAAAGCACACTAAGGTTTGAAAGGAAAAGGTGTATAATTTAGTGAAAATGAGCTTTTGAATGACAACCAAAATCTTATGAAAGTCAACAAAGATCACAACAAATGTAATAGAATATACCATTAACATACACACTGCTCAATGTTTCCTTTAAATGAATTTTAATGGAAAGTAGAAAAAACGATGAATCAGTTAACATTAAGAAATAAAGCAGCACAATTCTTAACGAGTCATAAGCCCCACCTTGTACAATTCATATTCTAATTTTCCCATCTAAAAATTAAAGATTATGTCACAGGGATTTTAAGCGAATCTTCTCATAGTCTTCTACTGAATTGTCAAGAGCTTCAAAAGCATTAAACAAAACTATCTCACATACACACAAAAATAAAACATTACTTCACATACACACAAAAATAGAGTTGTACAACAATGGGAAGACTGTTTAAATAATGTTTACTATTAAGTGAAAGTAAAAGATATAATTTCTCATTCTAAAATGAAATGTTAGAATCTTCCAAAAAGGTATTTTTCTTTCCTTTTTTAAATTCCCAACTAGGTAAATGTCAAAGAGTAAATAAAAGATTTAATTCCTGACATAAATTTGTTGTTTATGTCATTGACCCTTTCCATAGTGGCTTTTACTGTGCTGGGCAGATCCTGCTACCCTGGGTTTAGGCCATGCCTTCCACATAAGAATTCAAACATTTTCAATATGAAGGTGACAGGAGTAGCCTCAATTTTCAAGTATGGAAAATGACAATATACAAAAAAAAAAAAGTCATTTGCAAAAGTTTTAAACGTAAGATATCCAAGTCCTAGAGTTCATATCATTTAACTTTCCAGGTGACTAGAGTAACTTTAAAAAGTCTCAAAAATTCTACATACAAACAGACAGAACTCCACACAAAATATGACCACCGTTAGCCACCGTATATCTAAAAACCAAAGTGCCTTGATTTCTTTGAAATCTCTGTCACCAAAGATGGTTTAAATATATTTAAGCTGGCATCTTCCTCTCCAAAAGGCTTGCTGCTCTATGGAGAAAACTCTAAAATGAGGTTTTCTAACATTCAAAATTGTAGTTATCTACAGCACATACTTGATTTAAAAAAATAAGAGAGACTAATCCTAGCAAAAATTTGAAAACAGTTAATAGTTTCTAAAATCTGGAAACTGATCAACAGATCTACTGCAGCAACCATTACAATTACCCTCTTTATTAACATTTATGAAAACTATTCTGCACTGTGACTCAACCTTATTTTTCATGGAGCATTTTGGTTTTTGTATAAGACATTCTCATTAGGTATGAAAAACATTTTTATTAATATGTATATATTATCTATTACAGTTATGCCTTGTTTCAGATTTAAGATGTCTTTATAACTACATGAAATGTTCTCAATAGGAATTTCCAAAAAGCAAAAATGTTCATTCAATGTAAATTCACTGTATTTACTAATAACACCCTCTGAACCAGAAGAGCTAGTCACAGGGAGGGACCCACTGCAAATTCAAGTAAGCTTGTGCTTTGCAAATGCTTTCCTCCTTCCCAGCTCAGTCCAACTCTCTCCCTCCCCCCACAAAGGCTGCATATGCGATTAAGCATTTATGCATAGTCAACCCCACACATGCTATTTCCATATTAAAGCTTCTAAGAGAAGAACTGTGCTGGTACCCACCTAGAACATAGTCACTGCAGTCCAGCATTGCTGTGAAATCTTCTAGAGGAGCAGAGAGTCCAAACAAGGAAGAAACAGGTAGCGATTCGGGGTGGGGAAAGAAGGTACTACTATTTCTAACAAATCTACACTATGTTCTTAAGAGAAAAAGGTGGGGAGTGGGTAGGGTGGAAAGTGGATTAAGGGGAAAAGCAAAATACAACTTCTGTTACACCATAGCAATCTTCAACTGAATAAGGAAACTTCAGTTGCTCAGAGGAGTTTTAGTCTCTCCTATCAGCTAGGACTGACATTGTCAAGGCAACTGAAGCATGAAAAAGTTCCTCTTTTTGTAATAAAATAGAAACAAAGATTGCAGCTGGCAGTTTCCATAATGAAGCTTAATCAGTATGCGCGTGATTAGGGCCTTATGCAAATCTCTTCTCGTTAGCACAGCAGCCAGCACTTTGAAGTCCATGAACAATTCATTTACAGAATATACTGAAAGCACTCCCTGCATAATTTAAATCGTTACATAAATATTTATCAGTCCATTTGCATATTAATTGGCAGTGCATGAAGGGAAAAATTATCTCCTGAGTGCCAGCATAATAATTAGGAGGATAAAATGAGACTTCTTCCAATGGCCTGGCTTCTTGGACCTAACTGAAGATAGTACCGGGGGAGAAGGGAGGTACAGGAGACAGAGTTCTGTTAAAATGCCACTGAAATGACACGTACAAATTAGAAACAACTCTACAGACTTAAGCACCTTTAATCTTATTCCTGCTGGCAACAATGACTTCAGTAATAAGAGGATTTGCAAAAAGCTTTCTACACAATCCAAATAATCCCAAGGAAACAATTAGCAAGGTAGAAGCAGAACACAAGGCTGTCAAGATGGTGCTAGTCTACTGATAGGGAATTTTCCAATGCTTAACACACTTCTGTCAAGAGAAAGTCCCACTTGAAGACATGGCAACAGTAAACCCAAGAGCAGTGCAAAGTGTATAAAGTGTCTTAAAGAGTATAGAAATTCATTATCTACAAATCTTTTTATACTACCAAATTAACAGAATAGATTAGCTGAATGCGACATATTATGCAGTAACCTTCCCCCAATGAAAATCTATCTCAAGTAGGAAGAAGTTTGTTACTTAGAATCTCTATTGTCAAAGGGTGGGCCATGTAAATTGCGGAATTACTTAGTATTTTCAAGTAAACTTCACTTAATGAACATACATACATACATATATGTAATCCTTACTAAATTGTGTTAATTTAATTTAAAGTACATTTACAAGGTAGGTCAACAACTCAAAATTGTTAAGGCATTATAACATGACAACATTACAGCCTAATCATCATAGACAATTCACAAGATTTATTTAAAAACCTATGGAGTAATAAGCATTATTACCCTTTTCTTTCCTTAAATATTATTAAAATACGGAAACTGAGGCACAGAGAACTAAAACACTTTATCCAATGTCACACTAGTAATTTGGAGTCAGGATTTAAAACTAAAATTTTCTGACATCAGAATCTGTGCTCTTGGCTATTCTTATACATTATAGATGAGTTACACACGTAGGGAATTGCTGGGAGGTGGTAAACATACTGAATAGTTTGTTCTCAGTGCAGTGAGGAAACCAGTAAATGGTGGCAAAGACATTGTGTTTAAACGTCAGGTGTGTACAGATATACAGAAGACAGCCATAGATTTGAGGAGAGTTCTCAAATATGTCATCCTACTAATAACTGCTTTTATTTAGAAGTAGTCTTCAAGAACATCAAACAACTGATTTTTAAAATATGTAGGTACCTTTTCCCAACATTAAGGTTGAAACTTTTCTCAACATTCATATGAGGAAATGAAAGACAATGTTTCAAAAAGAGGCCTTTAAAAAGATTCCCCTGCAAGTCAGCAGAGGACCAGAAACCTTAAACTTTTGGATCAGCACTCCGTATTACTAGTTTTTCTGTTTTACAGAATCACAAAATGCATATGAGGAGAGACTTTGGGGAGAGAAACTTAACACTGCCATTTAGTACCTGTAAGACCTGTTTAAGTTCCTTCCCTCTTTGAGTCTTAATTTTCTCATCTATAAAATGATGATGATATCCCTTTCATGAGGTTATTGTGAGGTAAATGTTTTCATGCTTCTCAAATAAGAGTGTGGACTGGAGGAATGTGATGCAGTTGTGCCAGGGCAGACATCAAGTCACTCAATAAGCATGGTCCATCTTTTGAAAGCATCAATATAATTTAATATTTCACACTACTTTCTATTAAAATAAGAATATATCATAGAAGAGAATACAAATTTCAAATGAGTTTTTAAGGTAGAATATGTTGGATTATACAAATTCTCCTTGGTGAGAAAAGATGAAAAGCAATGGTGAATGTGTCTAGGTTATAGTAGGTATCAATAAATGTTTATCTCCCTCCCCTTCCGCCTTTACAAAATTTTAAATTTATTGCTTGCACCTATAAGATATTTCTGCAACTTACCATCTTCCCTTTTCTACTTTATGTAATAACATCTTTAAACTACCTTTCTAGTGGCAGTGTAGTCTTTCATATATTAGCTAAGGATGACTTGGAGCCAGACAAACATTGCTGACAAAGAGATGTGTCTGTACCCAACAGGAACAGCACCTTTCTAGTGAAATAGCCTCCCCCTAGGCTAAGAGAGTCCTATAGGGCCTGTGTACAACAGGGAGGCTATAGTTTACCAGCCCACATAGGCTACTATTCAGCGTGGGACCTCCTTCCCCTCTACTGCAAAGCTCACCCAGGAAAAAAGCTCACTTTGCTACAGTGGGAAAGAAAGGCAAGAAAAACCCCTTTCTGCCACTCTTGATCTAGGTACTCCATTAATTTCACAGGGCAAGTTTAACCACCAAGAGTTTGTCTAAGCCTCTACAGATGGATTGGTAGAATGGCCACCATCTCTCGCCTGTACTCCCCAACCATGGCACATTTATGTCCAAAAGAAGAAAATAACAGCTTTTCCCACAAAGTTCAGATGTTCATTTCACTTGGTCATCTGTCTGAAATATTAGCAAAGAATCACTTAGATTAAAACTTAGCCTAGAAAGAACACCCCTTATACAACGGAAAACCATTTCTGAGAGGTTTGTTGGATTGCTGGTCATTCACACTTCAGCATGAATTAATACAGTCCCACTGCTTTCATTTAACACCTAGTTCAGGAGTTGATTAGTGAGGCAACAGTTGTTTCTACTAGAAAAGTGGCCAATAAATACTCTAATAAAATAACTGATGTTTAGAAGACCTGGATTGGGAGTGGGATAATAGGGGTAAAGGGTTCACAGAAGGTAGTAATAACAGGAAATAGTAGTGACATATGGAAGTATAAAAAGGAGCTGAAAGGGCAAAGTTCAAACTCATGTATTTCACAATTATACCTAAAATGTAGCATTTTTTTTTTTTTTTTCCTAAAAGAAGGGACAAACACTCTTCCAGGACCCCAGAATTCATGGCTAACACTATTAGTATTAAAATACTTTTACACTCATGATCTTATGGGCCAGTGTAAGTATCATTAGAAATGAAATTGAGGACAATGACAACTAAATCAAAGTAGTGTTTTAAAACGCAACTTTTTATACAAGATTAAATTGAGATTGGCCTATACTCTGCCTTACTAAATCATTAACATCCAGCCTGGTCATGCTGTATACAAATAGCCATTGGTACACTCCATTCTGTACTGACTGTACAACTAGTTGAACAGGTAGAAACGTTTGACTCAACAATTATTCCCGGTTACCTCCGTTGTATGTCATGGCGGGGAATCTGTACCTTTTAGTTTCACTGGTTTCACCCCAGGCAATCTCAACAGTACACCAATATCCTTTCTAACTTCTTTTCCAATCTACCAATAATTTAGTGTCTTATTACTTACAGAAAACAATATTTCTTCAACATTCAGTAATAAAAATAGTTAAGCATTATAAATAGTTACAAAAAAAGTCCAAAAAATCCATCACACACATATAGCCTAAAATAATTTTACTAATGTCCACCAGTGAAAGAACATTCCAGGATCTGAAAATTTTAGACACAGAATCAAGTGATAGGTATTGGCACTGTCAATATTCTTGTGCACTACATCGCAGAATACGTAAATGATACTCTCTAACGTTGCATTACGGGCTCTCAGTGCCAAAAAAAAAAAAAAAAAAATCTTTCAAAAATCTTTCCGAATAACTTAATAGAATTTCTATCATTTACTAAAAATCTAGATGGGCAGATACCACAAAAGAAATGTACTTTATCAACGTGGTTATTAAGCACTGCCAAATAACACGCAATCTGAAGGATAACCTTACTCCATAAAAAGTAAACTGAGGCCTAGTTAATGACTCTTAGGGTCACATAGCTACTAACAGAGAGTCAGGGTATTGTGGGGCTGGGGACTCAAGCAAAATAAGGAGGCATAAGAGGAAGACGAGTAAAATGAAATACGTAAAAA
>NW_016107399.1:3712228-3715500 GCF_001604975.1 Cebus imitator | reverse complement strand
GGGGTTTCACCATGTTGACCAGGATGGTCTCGATCTCTTGACCTCGTGATCCACCCGCCTCGGCCTCCCAAAGTGCTGGGATTACAGGCTTGAGCCACCGCGCCCGGCCCGTAAAAACTCTTATCCCATGAGACTGAGATCAGTAATTGGTTGGTTGAACAAAACCATCAACCTAAATATCATAAACACATGTACATAATCATTTTATTTTAACCCAAAGCATATCAATATGCACTTATTCACCAATCTTTTGGGCCAAAGCCTTTTCTTTGAGTTTGGATCCAAACTCAAAAGTTTTTAAGCTTTTCACTGAAAATCACATTTTCATTTTACATTGCACACATATGTATAGACTTCTAAAAACTCAAGAAAAGCTCCATAAAACAATGCTCATTTCCAGGTATAAATGTACTGTAACGTGTTCTAAAATATTTCTTTAAAAAAATTGTTGACTTCAACCCATTAAATTGACTTTATGTCCTACAGATTAAAAAACACTGCTTTAAAAGTGGGGCAAGAATTATAAGACACATGAGGCAATCTGAGTGCATAATCCTTTTCTATTTTTTTTTTTTTTAAGAATAATTTATCCCTACTATTTTATAGCTCTCTTGCACATATCTAACTCAGCATTTTTTAGTAATTACCCTTTATCAAATCTTTCCAAAACATTTAACTTAATTTTCACAGAAACATCATCTCTTTTTCTATTCTTTTCCTTGGTTTATGCAATTATTTAAATTTTAATTAGGCCAGTTGTGGTGGCATATACCTATAATCCCATTACTTTGGGAGGCGGGGGCAGACAGATCACCTGACCTCTGGAGTTTGATACCAGCCTGGCCAACATGGTAAAAACCCATCTCTACTAAAAATACAAAAATTAACCAGGTATGATGGCATGTGCCTGTAGTCCCAGCTACTCAGCAGGCTGAGGCACGAGAATCCCTTGAACCTGGGAGGCAGAAGTTGTAGTCAGCTGAGATTGGTCCACTGCACTCCTGCCTAGGCAACAGAAAGAAAATCTGTCTATAAATAAATAAATAGTGTGATTAAAATTAGTACAACTAGCAAGGACAGTATTGGGAGCACAAACAAGTAAACAGTTCTTGGTAACTTTACAACTCAACTGGTAAACATACCATGGAGTAAGTCTTCAGCATGCTATAGGGAATCAGATAGTGCTTCAAACAGGAATGGGCTGTCAGTTAATCTCATCAAGTCATTTAAGTGGTGGTTCATTAAGAAAGCTTCGACACCAGAAAACAGTTTGAAATGGCATGTTTCTGGTCTCTTTTAACCTGTGCTATATTACATTTTTACAGCTATTTACATGGCCCATCTACTGTTCATGCTAACAATCTGGAATTCTTTAAAACTCAACCTATTACAAAATCCAATCCTGAATTTCTTGGTTGTAAAAGCTTAAATCTTTGTGTAGCTCTATTAAAGTTTTACCAATCCACCAAACTTATCTGTCTAGCCTATCCTACCATGCTGTTTCTCTACCTCTATAACTTTCATTCTAAAGTGTTTTGCCAAGTCATTGATTTCATGCATTAATGCATTCGACAAATATTTACTAAGTGCTGTCAGGGACAGGGATAGGAATTGGGAAGACAATGATGAGCTACAGAAAGCTCATAATTGAGTAATAGAAATATTAAGCAGGCTGGGCACGGTGGCTCATGCCTGTAATCCCAGCACTATGGGAGGCCAAGGCAGGTAGATCACCTGAGGTCAGGAGTTTGAGAACAGTCTGGCCAACATGGTGAAACCCTGTCTCCAAAAAAAAAAAAAAAAAAAAGAAATATAGCAATCAACAAAAATGTGTAATTACAAACTGTGAACATTCCAGAAAGAAAAAGAATAGGTCACTACAGAGTTTTAACATAGGCCTATATAGTAATTTATCTTGACATCGTTGTCTAATATTAGAGTTCTCGCCAGGCACAGTGGCCCATGCCTCTAATCCTAGTACTTTGAGAGACAGGCAGGAGGATCACCTGAGGTCAGTAGTTAGAGACCAGCCTGGCCAAGACGGTGAAACCCCATCTCTACTAAAAATACAAAAATGTAGTCAGGCATGGTAGTGCACACCTGTAGTCCCAGCTATTTGGGAGGCTGAGGCAGGAAAATTACTTGAACCCAGGAGGCAGAAGTTGCAGTGAGCCGAGATCGCGCCACTGCCCTCCAGCTTGGGTGACAGAGACTCCATCTCAAAAAATAAAAATAATGTTAAGAGTTCTCCTATTTTGACAAATAAAATGTGACTTTTTCTCTGATTCAATTTCTTAAATCCACAAAAAAATAAGCTTTGTTTTGCTTAAAACCCAGGCATTTTTTTATTATTCTTATCCATTTTTTAAACTGTTCCATTTCATTTCTGATATTGGTAATTTATGTTTTCTCTGTTACACTTAGGCTTCCAGAATCTGTGTAACAACACAAGGGTAACAAATATCCTCAAGTTCTATATCAGATATAAAATTTAAACAAACATTTCTCTTCATTCAATTAAAATGTTCTTCAGACTAATCAGATGTTAACATTTCTTAATAATAATAAAACAGTGGCAGTCATTCCATAAACACTTATTAACCTTGATATGTCTAAAATACCTTTCTCTTCCCTGTACTGATTTGTGAAAAGTCTACCTATCCTATAAAAACTATTCAAAAGCTATGGCCTCAGGTCTTGTCTCATTCTCCTAGTTATCAAGGAACTACTTCTTCCTCTGAAATCCTATAGCAATTATGATATCCCTCTCTTTTGTTTTTGCCTTTTTATTTTGAAATTATTACAAATGCAAAGGAATCTGCAAAGATGGGTCCCATGTACCATCCACTAATTTCGCCACTGGTTTCGTCTTATGTAACTACAATATATTAAATCCAAAAAATTGATATTAAGTATGCTTCTATGTCACTTAAATGTCACATGTGCAGGGTCATGTAACTATCATTACAATCAAGATACTAAACTATTTCATCACAAAGAATTCTATCCTGCTACCCCATGACAGTCACAACTACTCCTATTCCTCTGGCTAATTCCTGACAACCACTAATCTGCTATTCAGCTTTATAACTGGTCATTGTGGTAATGTTATACAAATGGAAACATACAATAAGGTGACCATTTGAGATTGGCACTTTTTATTCAGCATTATGTATGTCTTTGAGATCCAACCAAGCTGTTGTGTATATCAACAGTTATTCCCTTTTCTTGCTGAATATGAAGTATTCCATGGTCTGGATGTCCCATAGTTT
>NW_016107399.1:3699688-3712014 GCF_001604975.1 Cebus imitator | reverse complement strand
AAAAAAAAAAAAAAATTTTTTTTTTTTAAAAGAGACAAGTTCTCACTATGTTGCTCAGGCTGGTCTTGAACTCTTGGTCATGAGCCATCATCCCACTTCTGTCTCCCAAGTAGCTGGGATTACAGGCATGAGCCACCATGCTCAGCAATGTCCCACTGTTTGTTAGGCAGTCACTTATTGAGGTACTTTTTGGCTGTTTCTAAGTATTAGGCTATTAAAATAAATCTGCTGTAAACTTTCGTACATAGGATATATACAGAGGATAAGAAGTCCACACTGGGGGAAAATATTTGCAAAGCACATTTCTGATACAGGACTCATATATAAAATATGTAAAGAACATCTGTAGACGTATTTTTATGTGAACATAATGTTTTACTTCTCTGGGATAAATGCACAGAAGTGAGACTGCTAACTCATAGGCCATGTGTATGTATTAGGCCATTCTTACACTGCTATAAATAAATGCCTGAGGCTGGGTAACGGATAAGAAAAGAGGTTTAATTGGCTCAGGTTTTGCAGGGTGTATAGGAAGTATAGCAGCATCTGCTTTTGGGGAGGCCTCAGGAGGCTTACAATCATGGTAGAAGGTGAGGCAGAAGCAGGCATGTCATATAGCAAAAGCAGGAGCAAGAGAGACAGAGGTTGAAGAGGGAGGTTGCCACACACTTTTAAATGACCAGATCCCTTGAGAACTCACGATCAGGAAGACTGCACCAAGCCATGAGGGATCCATCCCTACAATCCAAACACCTCCCACCAGGCCCCACCTCCAACACTGGGGATTACAACTTGACATGAGATCTGGGTGGGGACAAATATCCAAACTCTACTTGTATCAGGTTTAGGGATTTTGATGTTGCTGTTATTTGGAGACAGGGTCTCACTTTGTCATCCAGGCTGGAGTTCAGTTGTGTGATCACAGCTCACTGCAGCCTCAATCTCCTGAGCTCCAGCAATCCTATCTCAGTCTCAGCCTCCCAGATAGCTGGGACCATAGGTGCATACCACAATGCTCAGCTACTTTTACTTTTGTTGAGACAGGGACTCCCTGTGTTACCCAGGTTGGTCTGGAACTTCTGGGCTCAAGCCATCCTCCCACCTCAGCCTTCCAAAGTATTGGGATTACAAGCATGAACCAACATGCCTGAACTGTTTGGTTTTTTAAGAAAGTGTCAGATATTTTTCAGAATACCTGTACCACTTTACATTCCCACAATGTAAGAGAGATCTGCTTCTCCAAATCTACTAGCATTTGCTATTGCCACTATTTTTTAATTTTCACTGTTCTATTAGTGTAGTGATATCTCATGGTGATCTTAATTTGCATTTCCCTAGTGGCTAGCAATACTGAACATCCTTTTATGTGCTTATTTGCCATCCATACAGCCTCTTCAGTGACATGTCTATTTCTTTTGAATTTTTCTTAAAAAATCCAAAAATTTCATTTTCTAATGAATTGTTTCCTTAGGGTTGAATTTTGAAAGTTCTTTATATACTGTAGGTAAGAGTCCTTTGTCAGATATGTTCTTTGCAAATATTTTCTCCCACTGTGGACCATGTCTTTTCATCCTCTTAACAGAGGTATGCGCATAGCAAAATATCTTAACTTTGATAAGCCAATTTATCAATTTTTCTTTTATGGATTGTATGTTTGGTGTCATGTTTAAAAACTGTTCATCAAATCCTACATACTGAAGATTTTCTTCTGTTTTGTTTTTTGATGTGAGGTTTAGGTTAAGTTCCTGTTTTGTTTTGTTTTTCTTCAGTCATTTGTCAGAAAGACTATCTTACTCCATTGAATTGCTTTTGTACCTTAGTCACAGATAAGTTGGCTATATGTCTCTGGGTCAATTTCTCAGTTCAATATTCTGTTCCAGTGATCTGTGTTAATCCCACCACCAATACTCTCAAGTTTAATTCCTGTGGCTACATAATAAATCTTGAAATTGGAGTAACTGACTCTTATTTTATTCTTCTTCAAAATGTTTTTGGCTATTTCAATTCCTTTGCATTTTCATATTAATTTTAGAATAACCTTGTCCATGTCTAGAAAAAAGTCTGTGAGAATTTTGACAGAAACTACATTACCAATTTGGGGAGAACTGTTTTTTTCCCATGTTAAGCCTTCTAATCCTTGAATATAGTGTATCCCTCCCTTACTCTGTATCTTCCTTGATTTCTCTCATCAGCACTTTGTGGTTCTCAGCATACAAATCCCGTACATGTTTTGCTGGATTTACAACCAAGTATACTCATACTTTAACAATGGGGCTGTGTTCTAAGAAACGTGTCATGTGGTGGTTTCATCACTGTGTGAACATACTTACACAAAACTAGATGTTACAGCCTACTATACGCCTAGGCTATATGGCACAGCCCATTATTCCTAGGCTACAAATCTGTACAGCATGTTAGTATTACTGTAGGCAACTGTAACACAATGGTATTTTTATTTCTAAACAAGTATTTCCAAAGTGGTATTTGAATATCTGACCATACATAAACATAGAAAAGGTACAGTAAAAAGAGACAGTATAAAAGATTAAAAATGGTACACCTGTATAGGGCACTTACCATGAATGGGACTTACAGGACTAGAAATTGCTAATGGTAAGCTAGGGAGGGAATTGTGAGTGACTGTGAAGGCCAAAGACATTACTATATAATAGTGTTGACTATAGAAAGCCTCTACACTTAAGCTACACTAAATTTATAAAAACATATTTTCTTTCTTGAATAGTAAATTAACCTTAGCTTACTGTAACTTATTTACTTTATAAACCTTTCATTAAAAAAAAAAAAAGTTTAAATTTTGGCCGGGGGTGGTAGCTCATGCCTGTAATCCCAGCACTTTGGGAAGCTGAGGTGGGCATCTCACTTGAGGTCAGGAGTTCGAGACCAACCTGGCCAACATGGTGAAACCTTGTTTCTACTAAAAATATAAAAATTAGCTGGGTGTGGTGGCACACCCTTGTTATTCCACTACTTGAGAGGCTGAGGCAGGAGAATCCCTTAAACCTGGGAGGTGGAGGTTGCAGTGAGCTGAGATCGTGCCACCACACTCCAGCCTCAGTGACAGCGCGAGACTCTGTTTCAAAATATATATATATATATATAGGCTTCTGTAATAACCCCATAGTAGCTTAAAATACAAAGACATTGTGTAGCTGCACAAAAGTGTTTTCTTTCTTTACATCCTTTTTATAAGGTTTTTCTATTTACAAATTTTTTTAAATTAAGTTTGTCTTGTTAAAACTAAGACTCAAACTAGATGAGCCTACACAGGGCCAGAATCATCAAGACATCACTAAGATGGGAATTTTTCAGTTCCATTATAACCTATGGTACCTCAGTGATATACACTGTCTATCATTAACTGAAACATTGTTATGTGGCACATGACTATATTTCTTGTTCATTTATTTAGCCATTCTTTCAGAGTAGGTCTGCTAGAAGTAAATTTTCTTTCTTTTCCTTCACCTAACAATATCTTGATTTCCCCTTCATCACTGAAGGATATTTTTGCTAAATATAGATTTGGGGGAGTTTGAGCTCTCTCTGTACCTGAAAAATACCATGCCATAGCCTCCTGGCCTCCATGGTTTCTGATAAAATATCTATTATCCTTGGAATTGTTTTCCCATAGGTAAGGTATCATTTCTCTCTGCTGTTTTCAAGATTTTTCCTTTGTCTCTCGTTTATAGAAGTTTTATTGTAACACATCTTGGGAGATTTTTTTTATTTTTCTGTTTGAAATTTGCTCAGTTTCTTGATCTACATAGGTTTATGTCTTCTACCAAATCTGGGGAGTTTTCAGCCACTGTTTCAAAGTACTTTTCAGCAAGTTAGAACTTTTGTTGTAGATCTTTGTGTTGTAGTCCCAAAGGTCCCTGAGCGTTCATTTATTATTATTTGTTCTCTTTTCTCTTTCTTGTTCAGATTGGGTAATTTCTATTGTTCCATCTTCAGTTCACTCTGTCTCCTCCATTCTGCTGTGAGCCTACACAATAAGTTTTAATTCAGATATTGTAGCTAGCTGTCTGTTCTATAATTTCTATTTAGTTTTTCTTAATATTTCCTATCGACTGAGGCCTATTTCTTTGCTGAGACTTCATACTTTTTTCATTTGTTTCAAGTGTGTCCATAATTACTCGTTGAAGCATTTTTATGACAGCTGCTTTAAAATCCTTGTCAGATAATCCTAACACCTCTGTCATCTTGGTCTATTACTTAGGCATTTTATATTACATATTTTTACGTACATGGACATTTCTGCTTGGTAAACTGTTCCTTTACCACTTTAAAATTACCCTCCCTTTTTTGGCCTCAGAACTTACTGCTATAACAGCCCTTTTGTTTTGATACTATTTGACTGGCATATCTCCATAGATTCATTAATCATCTTTTCTGTGTCATTTAGTTTTAGGTATGTCTCTTATGAAAAGAAATAGATAGGATTTTCATTTTTTAAAAATCCCATCTGAATAGAGGTTTGTTTAACCCATTTACTACTTCCTTTGTGATTACTAATATATTTGGCCTTTTCCCATCATGTAAAAACAGTTTTTATTTACTTTAGTTCTTCTTTGTTATTGATCTCCCTTACCCTTCTTTCCTAATTTACATTAAATGTAATTTCTTTATGCCTCTTTCTTCCCCCCTTAACAGTTTAGGAGTCAAATATTCTTTTTATATTTGCTATTTATAATTTGCTAACAAATTCTAAAGTTAATCAATGTCCCTAGATCATTCTAATAAGAAAAAATCTGCATATAAATCATCTTCACACAGGTAGTAACTCCTTGAGTTTTCTGGAATTCATCTTATAATCTGGCATTAATTGTTTATAAATAATGTTGTATGAAAAGAATTTAGAGCTGAGGTAAATGAGACCAGAATTGACTTAAAAACATTAAAAAGTCCTTATTGTTCTTCATAAATGATGGAATGTTTTCATATCATAAAAGCAATTCATTTTAAACTGATGATATTCCTTGAAATTAAAAATAATCAATGTTCAGAGCATCTCTAGTTAGCCAGCTCATTATCTTTAACACCTTAAATGTAAGAGCTCCTAAGAGTAGGATTAAGATAATATAAAATGCCTAATTATGCTTAATATTAAAAAAAAAAAAATCTCAAAGAATTTCCATCAACATGGAACTAATAGGGTTCCAAATTAAAAATAAATAAGAATAGAGGAAGCAAATTAACCAAAGGTGGAGTCGTAGAACCAAATTTGTCCAATTTACTTTAATATTTGTCAAAAAAATGAACTTTTTTTTCATAATTCAGTCCAAAAGCCATTAGATGGGGCTGAGCAAGGCAGGCATCCAAGCTTAAGAAAGTGAGGAGGTAGCAGCAACCAGAAGATTGGTTATATGGAGAGAGACGACTATAGTTAAGTATTTTAAGGATAATGAGAGCTAAATGCACCACTGTTGGAGGAAAGAACTAAAATCTTAAAGAGAAAAAACTAGAATGAACTATAATACTACATTGGAATTAGAGGTTTTGGTATAAAGTCAATGGTTTTCAGAACATACAAATGCAGAAATAAATATAGCTTTAAGTAAAATACACACACATATACATATATTCTATTCTCTAGAGTGCCTGGGGGCAATAATATCCCTACAGCAATGAGCACACTTGGCACCCAGACCTTGATTTCTAAATGCTACTTTCTACTATTAAAAAAAAACAGTGATTCTCAAAACAAACAGCTACTTTCTACTATTAAAAAAACAGTGATTCTCAAAACAAACAAACAACAAAAACTATTAGTGGAAGTACTTTAAAAAATTATAGGAATATGTGAAAATCAGTTTGAAGGGATTCTTATTAGCCAAATTTTGGACAATTTGGACAAGAAAAAAATAATGAATGAATTGTAACTATTACTTAAAGGAATTCGTGAGTCCATACAGATATAAATAAATATAGAAAAGAGAAAGCTTTTCCTTATAGTAGGATGCCAAATAATGTAGAATAAATAATATAATTAAGAAATCAATATTTGAAAACCATCACAGTATTAGTTCAGTCAGGAAATAACAAAAGATCAGGCATGGGTGGCTCATGCCTGTAATCCCAGCACTTTAGGAGGCCTAAAGTGGATCACTTGAATCTAGGAGTTTGAGACCAGCCTGGACAACATAGTGCGATCCCATCTCTACAAAAAATTTAAAAGTCAGCCAGGTATGGTGGCATGCACCTGTAGTTCCAGCTACTCAGGAAGCTGAGGTGGGAGGATCTGTTAAGCCCATGAGTTTGAAGCTTCAGTGAGCTATGATTGTGCCACTGTACTCCAGCTTGGGAAACAGAGTGAGACCCTGTCAAGAAAGAGGGTGAGAGACAGTAAGAGAGGGCGGGAAGATGGAAGGAAGGGGGGGGAAGGGGGGAAAAGGGGAGGAGGAGAGGGAGGGAGGGAGACTGGCTATGAAATCTAGTAAGTGAAAACTTGGTGATGAAAATTTAGTTTCCCCATAAAATAATTATTAGTTACAAAGAGAAGCACAACTTTACAGAAGAGAAGACTGACAAACACCCCCTTAAGTGATCGAAGTTAACTTAATCAGTCAAGAAACAGGCCAGGCGTGGTGGCTGATGCCTGTAATTCCAGCATTTTGGGAAGCCAAGGTGGGTGGATCACCTGAGGTCAGGAGTTCTAGACCAGCCTGACCAATATGGTGAAGCCCTGTGTCCATTAAAAATTCAAAAATTAGTTATGCATGGTGGTGTGTACCTGTAGTCCCAGCTACTCGGGAGGCTGAGACAGGAAAATTGCTTGAACCCAGGGGGCAGAGGTTGCAGTGATCTGAGATTGCACTACTGTGCACCAGCCTGGGCGACAGAGCAGGACTACATCTAAAAAAAAAAAAAAAATCAAAATACTGCACCACCTGAAAGGATGCAATAAGAATGCAGTATCACTCTGTGATACTCCTGCCAAAGATGTATGACATGACCTGAATCTAATTATGCAGAACCATCAGGTAAATCCAAATTCAGAAACATTCCATAAAATGTATGCTTCCAAAGTGCCATGACCCTAGAAATAAAAAAGACTTAAGGAACTATTCCAGATTGAAGAACAGTAAAGAGATATGACAAATAAATGCAACGTGCAGTCTTAGATTGGATTATTTTGGTATAAGGGACATTTTGGGGACAAGTGGCAAAATCTGAATAGGGTCTATGGATTAGTTGATAGTAATCTATCAATGTTAATTTCCTAACTTTTATGTTTGTATTGTGGCTATGTAGAAGAATGTTCTTATTTGTAGGAACACTAAAGTAGTTAGGGGTGACAGAGCATCAAGTCAGTAACTTACTCTCAAAAGTTTCTGAGACAAGTTGCACTATTCTTTCATTTTTTCTATAATTCTGAAATTATTTTGAAATTTTAAAAAAATAGTGAAGAAAGAAAAAGGAAACAGATGAACAAACCCCTATACAGTGTTTTTTAGTTATCCTAGTGTAGCTTTGACCTCTCCAACACTCAGAAATCCCTAGTCACAAGATGTGTATTAACACTGGCAAGACCACAATTCTTATAGAAATATGAAATGTACAGATAATCCACTGTCAGATTGCTCTTGCAATAATTTAAACAGTATCCTGACAGACATTTCAAGATCTTATAGAGGAGCCTACATTTTAAAGGTCTACATTTTATTAATGGAAGTTCAGACTTAAAGCCAGATCTAAGCGCCTGGGTTTTGAACATCTTTACACAGTTGGTGTCATCACTTACTTATTACTTGAAGAAAAAGTCTGAAACCATTACAACCCAAAATTCTATTAACATTTTAGAAACTCGGTTAATTTAAAATAAAATCTCCTCAGACATAAGACAATATTAGAAAATAAATTATAAATGTGATATTATAAATATATTGTCATGTTCTTTTAAAACTACCATTTTAGTGGCACTACAATGTGCAATGTCAAACTTTCCTACTTAAGAGACACTATTTGAGAGAGGAAAGGACTTAACATCTGTTATGGATTGAACTGTGTCTTTTCCCAAAATATGTTACAGTTTACACCTTTTGTACTTGTAATACAACCTTAATGAGAAAGAAGGCCTTTGCAAATGTTAAGATCTGGTCCATAGGCCTGCCCCTAATCCAGTATGGCTGTTGTCCTTATATAAAGGAGAAACTTGAACAGAGACAGACATAGGACAGACAAAGACAAGAAGAGATGGATGGAACAGATTCTGTTTCATAGCCCTCAGAAAGAACCAAACCTACTAATACCTTATTCTGGACTTCTAGCCTCCAGAACTAAGAGGCAATAAATTTCCGCTGTTTATGGTACCCTGTTAAGGCACTACTAAAAAACTAATCTAACATGTGAAACTTAATTTTCTCATTTGAAAAATGAGAATAATTATGCTGTCTCCCAAGGTTATCCTTAAAATTAAAATGTTATTCTGAAAATAATCAGGAATTATAAAAATAATGGTATTATCTCTTAATATTTAATAAATACAACTGTTCACATTTTTCTCCTAGTACAAGAAAAAAATTTTAAGTGATCCTCAAGTATTTCCATGCTTTTTAACTGACTTTTAATCCATAGGCCAGAAAAATCATCTTTACTGTACACAGTTAAGAACCGAGTCTTAATAGTGTTAGTACTATCAAAACATGTCTGAAATACTAGTTGGTTTTCTTGTTTTAATCCTCAAATAACATTTTTTTAAAAAGTATAAATGTTGTCTTCTGAAAACTTAAAAGAAAAAAGAGGCACCTCTGGCCAGGTGAACACTATACAGCAGTCCAGGGCAGTTATGATTCAGAGACTGGAAATAATCAACTGCATTTGGTGCTGCCAAAAGCAAATGACAAAAGAATGTGGAGGGTTAACAAGCTGACCTTCAAAAAAAAAAAAAAAAAAAAAAAAAAAAAAAAAAAAAAAACAAAAAAAAAAAAAAAAAAAAAAAAAAAAAGAAGGAATAATTCCATGCAAAATGCTTTTCTTCTTTTTGCCCTACTTTCTATACGTCTACACATGTATGTATACTAAAAATGAAAGAACACATGTGAGCATGTCTAGCACATGGCCAGCAGAGTAGGAATTCCAGGAAATGTTAGTCCCTCCAGCCCTGCCCCACCCTCCTGCCCTTCTACTCAGAGGATGAGTAGTAGAAGCATACTTAGGGTAGTCAACTTTGTAATCTTTCCATAATGACAGATGTCAATTAATTTTGCATCATCTTTATTAGCTTTAGGCAAAAGAGTTTTACTAAAAAGCAATATCAAAGTAATATCTGTTAATGCTTCTCATCTTGTATAAAGTCCTAAATATGAAGGCCCAAAATAGAAAGGCACCAGGCAATCTAACGTACCTTATTTCTCATTTTGAATAGCATAGGTTAAAATGCACGTAAGTAAAAATTCTTTGTTATAACATCTCCATACCTTACCAGGAATAAACTGTTACATGAGGTATAATCCCTGCACTTTGGGAGGCTGAGGCAGGCAAATTGCTTGAGCTCAGGAGTTCAAGACCAGCCTGGGCAACATGGCAAAACCCTGTATACATACATACACACACACACACACACACACACACTCCTCTCTCTCTCTCTCTCTCTCTCTCTTTCTCTCTCTCTCTCTCGCTGGGCGTGATGGTATACCCTTCTAATACCAGCTACTCCGGAGGTTGAGGTGGGAAGACCACTGAGCCTGGGAAGCAGAGATTGCAGTGAGTGGAGATCTCATCACTGCACTCCAGCCTGGGCAACAGACAGACCCCGTCTCAANAAAAAAAAAAAAAAAAAAAAAAAAAAAGCCTACATTCTCTGTGTCCCCACCCTCTTCTGGCCAGCCAGGTGATGGGTGTAATTTAATGAAAGATTCCTAAGGAAAGGCGAACTTCAGGGAATGAGGCAGGTTTTAAAGCAAAGATTCTCCTGGTTTTGGCAAACTCAGACATTTTGGCTATTATTATAGTTTCATTCATAACAAGCCTTTATTTACCCCAACGCCAGTCAGTCACGTGAAATGTAATAACGCTCTTTCTATAACATCAATTTTTTTTCATTACAGGTGTCAGCTAATTTTGAAGTGTTTTTAAAATGTCTTGCAAAAAATAAATTATTGCTTGATGATCAACTTAAAAAGTGAAAACATGAGATAAATGTTCAGTCACACAAAATATCCTATTGGACTAACAGAGAGCTAGGTTTAAACTCCAGTTCTAGCATATTGAACTATATGACTGCCTTTCTGAGCCTCAGTTTTTTTCATCTGTAAAACAGAGACAGTAATACTCTCAAGAGTTCTTGTAGGCTTAAATAAAACAATACATATAAAAGTTTCAAAGGCACATACCAGTTAATTAATGGTTAATACTGTTAACTGTAACACTGTAAGTTATAATAAAAGAAAAATCCATGTGAAACATCACTATGGTTTGTTTATTCTCTTAGATGTGTATATTTATACTTAAAGTACTTAAAAATAAAAATATAAAAAAGGCACTAGACTAGGAGTCAGACGTAGATTCTGAACTAGAGTCAATCTCAGTTCTACACTAGCTTGCTGAACTTCTATAATTACTTCTTTAATCTTCATGTAGGTAATTTGTAAAACAGTAAATGTATACTATATATTCTAATTACTATATTAACTTTGTAAAATTATTATTTACACAGTGCCTCTATTAAACTACCATATAGTGATTAATGCAAATGATATATTATCACAGAATAAGGATGGTATAAAAATATATTTATATACCTTGCTTGCATTAATTTCACAACTTTTTCAAAAGAGACCAGAGTCTAATCTAAGAACTAGGGCCAATCCTAAACTATTTTCAATTGCTGGCTGGGTCACAGTCATCCCAAGCATCACTCCATCATATCAATAAATATCAAACAAATTTCAGAGTTAAAAATAAAAATACATATTTGATGTCATTTTAATAGTCATTCCACAAAATTAAAGGCAATCATAACACCTGGATTTATCAGATGCTACTAAATTAATAGCTTTATTTAGCAGAAAATATTTACCAGGTATAGAAAGACTGCATTCTTTCTTTGAACTGATTCATTGAAAACTGAGAGTAGTTTGGTAATTAAAAAGGCAGGAAAGTTCTTCTTACTTTTCCAGTCTATGAACACAAAAAGAGAAAAAGGCAAAACTGAGTAAGCTGTATAAAATAACCTAACACTTAAAGAGAGAACAATTACACACAGTGGGGGACACTGGACTATTCATCAGGGCACATTCAGATTAGCTGCCTTAGGCAGGCACCTCTCGTGCCTATTTCCTCACCTACAAAACAGAAATAACTAGTACCTGCCCTTACTAACGGAACATGGAGATAAATCAGAGAGTTCTTTGAACATGTATTGTATGGTGCCATTCTTTCATGAAGCTGGATAAAACAGCCTACTTAGATTTTTCTAAGCGTGCATTTCACTAACATAAAAAAAAAAAAAAACCCTGATCTCCACATTTGACATTAACCTCCCCCCAATATACAAGTGTCTATTGTCTTTATATATATACATAGGGGATATAGATAGCAATAGATCCATACAGGTTGCTATAGATGTAAAGTATTCTGAAAAAAGACATAAGATTACATTTTGTATTTAGAAAAAGAGGAAGATCAATACTTGGTACACACAGGTATGAAAATTCACTATCACTGGTTGACCATCCCTCTCTTTGTTATGAAACCTCAAAATCCTGATCAACAGAATTCAAACAGCCTCAACCAATAAAGAAAAATGGTACATGCTATGACTCTTATTTACTATCTACTTGTAATATTATAGCTTTTTTTGATTTAGCATAACTAATTAGTATAACTGGTATAAGTCAGTGTAACTGATGGAGTAACATAACTAATTAATGAAAACTGTGTAAATTTTACATATCCATACTCAGTGCTCACATAACTGGCTCAAATAACTTTTTTCTATACATTCAGTGATGTTCCTATTTCATGAATCTGAACAGCTGAGGTGCAATGGTACAAACAAAATCAAATGCAGTTCAAAGTGTCCTCTTAAAAAGGAGTTGTTAAGGCCAGGCATTGGGCACGGTGGCTCACGCCTACAATCCCAGCACTTTGGGAGGCCGAGGTGGGCAGGTCATGAGGTCAGGAGGTTGAGACCATCCTAGCGAACACAATGAAGCTAAAAATACAAAAAATTAGCCAGGGGTGGTGGCAAGCACCTGTAGTCCCAGCTACACAGGAGGCTGAGGCAGGAGAATCGCTTGAACCCAGGAGGCGGAAGTTGTAGTGAGCTGAGGCACAGGTTGTAGTGAGCTGAGATCACACTACTG
>NW_016107399.1:3670952-3699600 GCF_001604975.1 Cebus imitator | reverse complement strand
GGGAGGCCAAGGCCAGCAGATCACAAGGTCAGGAGATCAAGACCATCCTGGCCAACATGGTGAAACCCTGTCTCTACTAAAAATACAAAAATTAGTGCCATTGCACTCCAACCTGGTGACAGAATGAGACTCCCTCTCAAAAAAAAAAAAAACCAAAAACAAAAATTAATGAGGTGTGGTGGCGCACACCTATAATCCCAGCTACTTGGGAGGATGAGGCAGGAGAATCGCTTGAACCTGGCAGGTGGAAATTGCAATGAGCTGAGACTGTACCACTGCACTCCAGTCTGGGCAACAGAATGAGACTCTGTCTCAAAACCAAAAACAAAAAACTGTACATACTTTTAAGAGAATGAAAAGAATTTTTAAACTGTAAGAAATACCTAAAGCAAAAAGCACACAAAACCAAAAAGCACCTTAAGGAATAGTGAGACACTGAGAGAAATGAATACGCAAAACAAATTTTTAACAAATCCACTAAACCCACCTGAGTAGGAACTGTAACCCGTAAGAAAAACCTACCTGACCTTCCAATATGATGGTTACAAACTAACAAGCTCTTTCTCTCTGTCCATTGGCACATCTTGAGACCTCTTATTCTTTTGAAACGTTCCCCAATTTATATTGGATGCAAATAAACCAGGTGTGGCCCTCACAACAGTAATCCTGCTAATCTCTACTGAGTTTCCATAGCAACATGCACAGCTGGCAATGGCAAAGAGGCTGTACTGGCTTCAGACAGGTTTTAAAAATTTCAATACTCATTTAGTGAAATAATAATTATGTTCTCAGTTAAAAATATTTTTTCAAAACTTTTATCTTTGCTTGAAATGTTAAACAAAATAAAGCAAAGTATTTTCTGTTAGTCCAAAGTGGCTTTCAGCCCAACAGCAATAACTAACGTGCCTGTGAAAAGTTACGAAATGCCAATCACTAAGTGATAACCATTCTTTGACTAAAGAAATATAAAATTTTAAGTGAACATTCCCTATGGGTTACCTAATGTAATAAGTAACATTCAGCGAGAGAGAAAAAAAGAGAGAGAACTAACATAAAGTCTAATTTAAACACTAGTAAATAAAATTTTAAGTGAATATTTCCTGTGGGTCACCTAATGTAATAAGTAACATTCAGAAAGAGCGAGAAGAGAGACATCAATATAAAGTCTAACTTAAACAGTAGTAAATGCTATGCAACTTCTCCTTAAATAAATTTAATATGACTGTTCCTTGATTTAATTAAAATTGATAAGAGTTTTTACAACTGGGCACAGTGGCTCACGCCTGTAATCTCAGCACTTTGGGAGGTCAAGGCAGGCGGATCACCTGAGGTCAGGAGTTTGAGACCAACCTGGACAACATGGTGAAACTGGTCTCTATCAAAATACAAAAATTAGCTGGACATGGTGGCGTGCACCTGTAATCCCAGCTACTCGGGAGGCTGAGGCAGCAGAAATGCTTGAGCCTGGGAGGCAGAAGCTGCAGTGTGCAGAGATCACGCCACTGCACTCTAGCCTGGCGACAGAGGAAGACTCCATCTCCAATGGTGATTCTTTTTGTAAATTTTTAATTTTTATTTTAGATTCAGAGGGTATTTGTGCAGGTTTGTTACCTGGATATATTGCATGATACTGAGGTTTAGACTTCCACTGAACCATAACCCAAACAGTGAATACAGTGCCTGATCTGTAGTTTTTCAACCCTTGCTCCCCTTCCTCCTGACCCTTCTGGAGTCCCCAGTGTCTGTTGTTCCTATCTATGTATCCGTGTGGTACCTACCCAATGTTTAGTTCTCACTTTTAAGTGAGAACATGTAGTATTTTGGTTTCTGTTTCTGCAACAATTTGCTTAGGGTAATAGCCTCCAGCTGTATCCATTTTTATGGTTGTGTAGTATGCCATGGTTATCTGTGTACCATACTTGCTTTATTCATCATTAATGGGCACCTTGGTTGATACAATGGCTTTGCTATTATGAACAATGCACAGTAGCTATTCTTAAAGGGCAGTAACTGGATCAGCATCATGAACATTATCTGGAAACATAATTATGAGAAATGTACATTCTTGGCCCCTACCCCACACCTACTGAATCAGAACCTCTGGAGGTGGGGGACCCAACAAACTGTGTTTTAACAAACCCCTAGAAGATTCTGAACCAATGACTTACAGTGTCAAACTTCAGAGAAGACAAACGTGAAACAGAAAATGCAATGCTTTATCCCATTCTTTGGAACTAGTCGAGGAACAGCAGCAAAATAAAATGCAAAAAAACTCAGTGATCTCTTGAATTGAGTCTGTTGGCTAATATTTCACTGACTAAAAGATATGCAGAGATAAATAGTAGTTCAGCATGTCTACCATTCCTACACATGTAAAGCACCAAGGGAAAATCAAATGTCTGTTTACAGGGACAGGAGGGTCCTTGCACATAGAACATTCAATCCACTACCATTCATAATGTATTACTAATCACAATCACTGTCCAATCACTGAGGTCTTTCCACACAGGGCAGCAAACCTAACCATTTATTCCTTTTAAAAGAATGCTTTTTTTCAACATAATATATATGTAAAGATGAGGATGAAGTTTGAGTAATAAATTTTAACAATGCTTACTACTTATAAGATTTTTTTTAAAAAACATACAAGAATGCAGTCCTTAGTATCTAACCATAGTGCCTTCATATACTAGAAGATACACCTTTCATTTCATCCTTTAACCTCAGTACATCCAATCACAACTCCTTCTGTATTTCTTTTCTTTCCATAATTCTAATGGGCAGCACTTCAAAGAAACAGCTAAGCTAGTGAAATTAAAGTGACCAGAGACACACAGATTTAATGAAGAAAAGCCACTGGGTGAATCAAACACGCCATATGCTGTTAAAATTGATGAATTCAAGCAAACCGAATAGTTTTCTGAAGCTCATAATTAAAAATAAATTGCTAAATGCCTACGGCATTACACCTGAAAAAAAATGGACTTTTAAAATTATATTTTGAGAGAATCTGAAGACTAGCCACAATTTAAAAAAACAAAACCATTCCAGGAAATTCAAAGGGAAGTGTTTGTTTACTTATTCCCAGGATTTATTTCGTAAGCTATTTTACGATAAAAAAAAAAATGATGAAATTTACTCAAATGTCAGATTCTTGACTTTACATACGAGGAAGGAAACAAAAAATAATTACATTTAACTTGTTTTCCACTTGCTATTATCTTAAATGAGGAAATGCTTGCATCATAGATACATTTTTACTTAAATGTTCGAGGAACATTTTTAGTTAAAGAATAAATTCAAGTCTCGATTTCTAACTTTAATGTGTTTCCAGCATTCACTGTAGTCTTTTGGAAAAAGAAATGCAAAAGAAACAAATCCTAGAGTCCTCATTATTGTCTTATTCCATCTCAAAGGAACAGTATGGAATAAACAGGAAATGTATTCACAGGCTCCTAGTTCTTGCTCTGTTTTTTTATTTTGTTTTGCTTGCGAGATGGAGTTTTCCTCTTGTTGCCCATGCAATGGTACAATCTCAACTCACTGCAACTTCCACCTCCCAGGTTCAAGCAATTCTCCTGCCTCATCCTCCCAAGTAGCTGGGATTACAGATGTGCACCACCACACCATGCTAATTTTGTATTTTTTAAGTAAAGATGTGGTTTCACCATGTTGGTCAGGCTGGTCTCAAACTCCTGACCTCAGTGATCCACTTACCTTGGCCTCCTAAATAATGCTGGGATTACAGGCGTGAGCCACTGCGCCCAGCCTCTTGCCCTATTTGTTAAGTGTTAGTGTTCCTTAGGGTCCATCCTTAGCCCACTTCTCATTATACCAGTGACTGCCAAAGTATTTTCTTCATGCCACTAGTGGGACAGAACAGATTCAAAATTGCTGCTACTGCTGATTGTGACATTTGACTGAGAGCTACATAGTAGTAGTACCTACTGGTTGCCATTCCAACTCTCCCCAGCTGAATAAGAGAAAAGACAAGGAATGACTGAATGATTAATCCCATCCCTATAGCTAGTGACTTGCTCAAAAGTGAACTTCATTTCAAATTTTTCCTCAATTTTGGCCAGTGAAATCAAGGACAGAGTTCCTGAACCTTTCTGATACAGTATTACTTTTAATAGAGAACACTGAGACTACTCTCTTTTCTCTGGACATTATTAACAAGGAAGCATATTTCCCTGGCTGCTGCTAGTAGTTATTTTGCAACCATGAGGGTAAAGCAAAACACAGAGGAGCAGAGTCCAAACACAGCCCAGTCTTATTGTCCTTGAGGCTTCCAGTTTCTCAATCACATTAGCCATGCAAACTCCTTTGTATTTAAGCCAGCTCCAATTGCCTGAAACTGAAAGCAAACTACCAATAACAAATACATTAAATTATTAAGAGTTCTTAATTTGGTGTTCATAAGTTAAAAGTTAGAGTTACCAGAGTTTACTAAGGATTAGTTCAGTGTTCTGGGAAGACATGTGGCTGCCACAGATACTCTGCCAAAACTCTGCAAAATTCATGTTGTATATGCACGTTATGAATTTCCAAAATTTGGTCTGGTTATTAATGCACAATCATTATTAAATTAAGGTTTTTAATTTCAACCATTCTTTCCTGTCTTGCAACTTAATTATAAGCATATTTGCACCAACTTTTCTAGCCTGTAATTTTTTTAAAATCAGCCTTCATATACAGCATATAAACATACATAGCATATTGTACCTTTCCAGTCTATAATTTTTTAAAAATCAGCCTTTATGATACAAGTTTTTAAAGTGCAAACAGTCCCCATATTTCACACTACAGTGCTTTGCATACAACTGGAAATATGCTGGATGGTTACAGGTATGATTCCACTTTTACATATATCTATGGACATATATATGAGCATAGGAAAAAGGACTTGCAGGTTCACACTAAATGGTTAATATTTACTATACATTTCTATTTTTTGTTTCAATCTTTTTAATGGACACAGTTTTTGTAAATTCATTTTTATTAAAATAATTTTAGCTGCATTCTTTACTTTCCTAATATATTTGGTTAGGTCCCTAGAATCTGACTGAACACTTTTCCTTTATTATCCGAATCAGTGTAAATAATAATGGAGTGCAATGCTGTGCAATCAGTTTTTATTATTTTATTACAAAGAGCCTCTCAAAAGAAGTTTTTCTGCTTCAGATAACGAAGAGCTAAGATGAACCAGTTAGAGTCCTAAAAATGGGTCCAACAGAGAAAGATTAAAAACAAATAAGAACCACTTTGGCAGGAATTACAATATTGATATTAAATATAAGGATATGTTACAATATGAGAAAGTTCTAAGTTTTGTGACGAAGATGAAATAGACAAATATGAATGAAGATTTTTCAAATACAAAGCTCAGGTTGCTTAGAAGTAACACAAAACTGGATTCTTTCTGACCATCTCTCCATTTGGCCTGAGTTTAGGTCTCATTTTACCTGAATATAAAAAGGCTTAATGGATGAACTTCCAAAATGCGGCCCTTACTACTCTGAGTCTCCACCAATAATCTATTTCCTTCAGTAGGATAAATTCTTTGTCCAACTCATGACTTAGCTGTACAGAAACTTTAAAAAAGTTTTCTACTTGTAATGTTTTTTAGACCAAATAAAAATTTTAAAGATTTTAAAATATTGTAGCAGTTACTATATACGTTCCCCTTCTGAATTAAAAAAAGCAGCTTCATAACACATCTCTTCATAGACTCTTACTTTTTTTCATGTTTAAAGTCACTCATCCTGCAATTACAACAAAAAATTTCCCCCCTTAAGGGGATCCCTATTATCCCTGGTGCAGTAGAAGGCCTTCTATGGCCCATTCACTTTATACTGGTTATGGTAACACTAAGCAACCAACTTAGTAGGACATTAAGAGAAATCCGTTATTACCATTGTAGCCTTTGAATCACGTTCATTGCTCCACAAAAGTAATGGCAAAAATTTCTTTAAAATTTTTAAAAATATTTCAATAGCTTTGGAGGTACAAGTGGTTTTTGGTTACATGGATGAATAATATAGTGGTGAATTCTGAGATTTTAAAGCACCTGTCACCTGAATAGTGTATGTTGTAACCAATATGTAGTTTTTTTATCTGGCACTCTCTTTCCACTTTTGAGTCTTCAAAGCCTATTTTATCACTGTATGCACTTGCATACTCATAGCTTAGCTCCCACTTATAAGTGAGAACTTAAGGTATTTGGTTTTCCATTCCTGAGTTACTTCACTTAGAATAACGGCCTCCAGCTCCATCCAAGTTGCTGTAAAATACATTATTTTGTTCCACTTTATGGCTGAATAGTATTCCACAGTGGATACATACCACATTTTCTTTTATCTACTCATTAGTCAACGGGCACTCAGGTTAGCTCCATTATCTTTGCAACTGTGAACTGGGCTGCAAAAAACATACATGTACAGATGTCTTTTTTCATATAATGATTTCTTTTCCTTTGAAAAGATACCCAGTAGTGAGAGTGCTGGATAGAATGGTATTTCTACTGTTAGTTCTTTTTTTTTTTTTTTTTTTTTAAGTAAGACAGAGTTGTGCTTTATCACCCAGGCTATAGTACAGTGACGTGATCTCAGCTCACTGCAACCTCCACCTCCCAGGTTCAGGCGATTCTCCTGCCTCAGCCACCCAAGTTGCTGGGATTATAGGCACCCTCTACCACACCCAGCTAATTATTGTATTTTTATTGAGATGGGGTTTCACCATGTTGGCAAGGCTAGTCTTAAACTCCTGAGCTCAAGTAATCTGCCTGCCTTGGCCTCCCAAAGTGCTGGGATTACAGGTGTGAGCGACTGTGCCCAGCCTTCTACTGTTAGTTCCTTAAGGAATCTCCACACTATTTTTCATAAGCTTATACTAATTTATATTACCATCAGCAGTGTGTAAGCGTTCCCCTTTCGCCACATCTGGCCATTCTTGCAGTAATAAAGTGGTGTCTCATTGTGGTTTTAACTTGCATTTCCCTGATAATTCATGACGCCGAGCATTTCTTTATGTTTGTCGACCACTTGCATATCTTCTTTTGAGAAATGTTTACTCATGTCATTTGCTCACTTTTTGATGGAATTATTTGTGGTTTTTTTTCCTGCTTATTTGTTTGAGCTCCTTGTCGATTCTAGACGCTAGTCCTTTGTCAGATGTATAGTTTGCAAATATTTTCTCCCATTTTGTGGGTTGTTTCTGCTTACTCGGATGATTATTTCTTTTGCTGTGCAGAAGCTTTTTGATTCCATCAGGTCCGACTAATTTATGTTTTTGTTGCATTTGCTTCTGGGGTTTTAGTCATGAATTCTTTGCCTAGGCCAATGTCCAGAAGAGTTTTTCCAAGGTTACCTTCTATTTCTGGTTTTGAAACTTAGATTTAAGTCTTTGATCCATCTTGAGTTGGCTTTTGCATAAGGTGAGAGATAAGAATCCAGTTTCATTCTTCATGTGGCTAGCCAGTTTTCCCAGCATCACTTATTAAATAGGGTGTCCTTTTCTAACTTATGTTTTTGTATGCTTTATTGAAGATTAGTTGGTTATAAATATTTAGCTTTATTTCCGAGTTCTCTGTCCTGTTCCATTGGTCTACATGCCTACTTTTATACCAGTACCATGCTGCTTTGGTAACTACAGCCTTGTAGTATAACTGGAAATCCACTAATGTGATTCTTCCAGATTTATTCTTTTTGCTTACAATTACCTTTGGCTACCTGAGCTCTTTTTTAGTTCCATATGAATTTTAGGATTTTTTCCTAATTCTTTGAAAGATGATGTTGGTATTTTGATAGGGAATGCACTGAATCTGTAGACTGGCACAATATTGATTCTTCCAATCTGTGAGCATGGGATGTGTTTCTATTTGTGTCATCTATGACTTTTTTCAGCAATGTTTTATAGTTCTCCTTACAGAGATCTTTTCACCTCCTTGGGTAAGTATATTCCTAGTATTTTATATTTTATTGTAGCTGTTGTAAAGGGGATTGAGTTCTTCATTTGATTCTTGGCTTCGTCACTGGTGTACAGCAGAGCTACTGATTTGTAAATACTGATTTTGTAACCTGAGACTTTATTGAATTTGTTTCTCAAATCTAGGAGTCTTCAGGGTATTCTAGGCATACAATCGTGATAGTCTGACTTCCTCTTTCCAATTTGGATGCTGTTTATTTCTTTCTCTTGCCTGACTGCTCTGGCTAGGACTTCCAGGGCTATGTTAAATAGAAGGGGTAAAAGTGGGCATCATTGTCTTGTTCTAGTTCTCAGGGGGAACATTTTCAACTTTTTCTCATTCAGTACAATGTTGGCTGTGGGTCTGTCAGATACAGCTTTACTAATTTGAGGTAAGTCCCTTCTACACCTAATTTGTTGAGGGTTTTTATCATAAAGGATGCTGGATTTTATTATATGCTTATTCTTTGTCCATTGAGATGATCATATGGTTTTTGTTTTTAATTCTGTTTATGTGATATATCATTTTTATTGGCTTGTGTATAAATCATCCTTGCATCCCTGGGATGAAACCCACTTGATCATGGCGGATTACCTTTTTTATGTCCTGCTGGATTCAGTTAGCTAGTATTTTGTTAAGGTTTTTTGAATCTATGTTTATCAGGGATATTGGTCTGTACTTTTCTTTTAAATTTTTATTTATTTACTTATTTGTTATTTCTTCTAGTTTTCTTTTTTTTATGTTCTTTCCTGGTTTTGGTATCAGAGTGATACTGGCTTCATAGAATGATACAGGGAGGGTTCCCTCTTTATCAATCTTTTGGAATAGTTTCAGTGTGATTGGTACCAATTCTTATTTAATATCTGGTAGAACTCAGTTGTGAATCCATCTGGTCCTGGACTGTTTTTGTTGGCAAGTTTTGTTTTTGTTTTTAATTGATTCAGTCTTGTTGCTTGTTGTCAGTCTGTTCAGGGTTTAATGATGGTGGAAATTTCTAAAGCTTTGCTTGGTGCTCTGGACAGTAAACCTGGTGTTTAACAGCTAACAGTAATATTCAAAGTGGAAAGTGCAGATAAAAATTCCAAGCATCAAGAAATGGTTTTCTATTATTAAAAACTACATCAACAAGTAGGGTAAATTTTAGCTAAATCAAACGAAGATCCTATCTTGAATTGGTACACTAGCATTTCTGTCATTTCTCCTTCTTACTTACATAATAGATTTCATAATAGAGACAAAAAAGATGGTAAAAGAAAACCAAGTCAAAAAAGCATTATTTACATTATCTATAAGAAGCCTCAACAGCTCTTGCCCCTGCCTCACCCAGTCTCAAAGCATTGAGACAAGGTAATATAAATCCCCCTCCCCCCCTCCCCCTCCCTCTCGCCTAACATGATCTTGAAAGAAAACAAGTCAGACAGTACAACAGCCATGCCAGATCTCAGGAGCCTCAAGCCAGCAGCACTACCACAAGGTAGCCAGAATTCATTTTGCTCACTAGGGAGACAAGAGAGCACCTACAGTGTTGTTACTCAAATAATCTTTCCCTGCCTCAGACTGTTTAGGAGACTAAATAAGGCTATTAAAATTCTCTTTGCTAAGTTTTAATATGCTAGTAAACAGTATTTTCATATTGGAAAACTTTAACAATATGCTAACATGCTACAAAAGAAAATGTTACACTTAATATGAGAGAAGCACCTAGTACCTCCTACCACTCTGAAAAATTAAAACCTTAAAAAATGTGTTTTTCCTTTATTATAGACTATCCCCCAGAATCTTCTTTTACTTAGAGAATATCAGCAACCAGTCATTTTACCATACTATCTGGATCCCTTCTTACAAATATATCACTTGTTTAGTATAATAAAAAAAAGAAATTAAAAAAACAAATATATCACTTGTTTGTACTAAATCCCAATACTAAGTGAAATATAAGACAGGTTACAGGCCATAAAAGAAAACAGATGTGGAACAATTAATCATAACAAATAATCAGCTGTGCAAACCAACACTGAATCTTTCCCAGGATTCTTATCACTTCACAAAAAATAGCTTAAGCACTGTTGTCCCTATATCATTAGATTTAGAATCAAATCTAACATAAAAGGCAAACTTTATCTCTTCTAGTTCTTGCAAATAGCAAAGGATAAAAATCACAGAGTTTTAGAGCAGAGAGAAATGTTAGCAATGATCAACCCAATGCTTTTCATTGCATAAATAAGGAAATGATGTGCAAGGTTGCATGATTTATTTAGGACACCCTGAGTGAATAGCACAGCTGAAATTCAGACCCATTTTCTGATTCTTAGTCCAGATGAGTGTTCTTTACATTGACTTCTCTCCTTCAGAAATGCATATTTTCCAACAATTTTATAAAACAATTTTTTTTCCAGACAGGGTCTCACTCTATCATCCAACTGTAATTCACTGCAGCCTTGTACTCCTTGGCTCAAGCAATCCTCCTGCCTCAGCCTCCCCAGTAGCTGGGATTACAGGCAAGTACCAACCATGTCCAGCTGGTTTTTAAATTTTTCGTTTGTAGCGATGAGGTCTGGCTATGTTTATTAGCCTAGTTTTGAACCCTTGGCCTCAAGTGATCCTCCCGCCTTCACCTCTGTGTTGGGATTACAGGCATAAGCCCCTGCTCCTGGCCAAAAGGACTTTTTAAAAAATCACCAACATTATGCCAATCTTTTAAAGTATACTGATCATTAGCAACTATTCGCAAAGATAATTTCATAAAATGTTCACACATTCATTCACTCAACAAGTAACTGAGAGATTACTATGTATAGGAAACTGCACTCTGCTGCTATGTTGCCCTGGCTGGTCTCAAACCCCAAGGCTCAAGCGATCCACCTGCCTCTGCCCGCCAAAGTGCTGAAATTACAGGCGTGAATCACAGCACCCAGCCTTCATGCAATCTTTGTAGTTTCTTATTTATGTAGGAAATAATTACACATTTGTGGAATAAGGTTTATTCTAAAGAAAACAAATTAAGTGCTTAAACTATATAACATAATTTGAAGTTTTGGATACTGCCTTTAAAGTATCTTCCAAATTATTATAATTCTTTTTCATTATATTTTGTCTCTCCATGTAAAAATGTACATTTATAATTCAACTGATTTAGCAAATATTTAAATGTTTTTACATTACAATGGGGTCACAAAAAACTGTCAAAAAGAGAACAGACCACAAGCCAGCAAATAAATTAACATCTCAGACCAAATGTTTTAAACTGGGTTTGAGTTCCAGTGGCCAAATATAGAACAGAGTAAAAATTAGTCTAACTTTTAACACCTGAGATAGGAATTTTAGGTTATGGCAATCTGGTGTGGTTGATCATAAAATCGAAATTAATTTCCACAAAATATGTTAGTCACATTAAACCATCACATGAATATACTCTCTCAGTACTTATAGCACCATGTAAATGTACACCAAGCTCACTCATGCACCTCACAGCCTTTGCGATTTCTGTTCCTTCCACTGTCTGCCCAGGTGGCTTCTTTTCCCTATTCCAGTCTTGGTCTGAATGTCACCTCCTCAGAGAGACCCTTCCAAGTCACTATCAAATCATCTGATTTTATTTTTTCTATGTACTTCTCCTAAGTGTAAACCCTGTTCACTTGTCTGGTTTCTGTTTAATCTCCACTAGAAGGTAGGCTTGCTGAGCACAGGCATCTTATTAGCTATGTTCAGTACAGTAAACTTAGTGTATGGTAGAATCTGACAGGCATTCAGAAATATTTTTGAAAGAATGAATGATACCTAGAAAATCAATAAATATCAGGAATCGTAGACTTAAGTCCATCATAAAATTTGAAATAAATTATTTCCAAACAAGAAGTATGTGCTCAGAGCACTCCTTTATTGATTCTGAATAAAGGCAGTTCATCCAGCAAAATGCTAGTACAAGTATACCCCCCACAAAGACTATCTGAAAGTCAATAGTTTAAAAAAACAAAAGTAAAAACATGGTCTAGCCAAATACTTCTTTTTAAAAGTCAGGGCCATTAAGTAACCAAGAACAGCTTCTGGTTTGTGATGTTCTTGGCCATTTAAAGAGCACCAAGTTCTATTTTATTTTTTGTTTATAATGTTTTCCCCAAGATTAGCACAGGTTCCTTCAAATAATAAATTTAGAACTATCTTCTATTTAATAAATGTGAAATCTGAGAACATTTTAAACGGAAATTCTAGATCCAAACTATAACTCAACATAAACAATTAGGATCTTGTGAGAGCACAGTGTCAGTTATTATCTAAATTAAAATTTGCTCAGCAGCCTATAAGTAGACACAAATCTTTGTTTTGTTGTTGTTGCTGTTGTTCACCAGGGTCTTGCTCTGTCGCCCAAGCTGGAGTGCAGTGGCCTGATAACAGCTCATAGCAACCTCAAACTCCTGGGCTCAAGCACTCCTCCTGCCTCAGCCTCCTGAGTAACTGGAACTACAGGCACAGCCCACAGCACCTGGTTAATTTTTTAATTTTTTTTTGTAGAGATGGGGCCTCGTTATGCTGCCTGGGCTGGACTCAAACTCCTAGGCTCACACACTCAGCCAACATAAATTTTTAAGAAACCTAGCCACTCCAAATCAGATCCTAGAGACACTGAATCTGTTAACTCTGAAAAATAAGACTAACCGCGTCAGGAATCCTGTTGAGATTCTAGCTTCTCTTTGAAAATTTCTGAATATGAAGTCAATTCCATGTTCTGTCACAATGGAAAAAGAAACATGTTATTTCAGGAAAACTGATGAATCATGTATCTGTTAGCCAAGCATTTACTATGTACCAAGGTCATAAAATAATCATAGTTTAGATTTACACACATGCTACCAATTTATCTGCTCATTATTCCCTCTTGCATTTCAGTCTTTCCGAGTTCAACTTCCTTCTCTCTTAAGTACATATTTTAAAAGCATGTATAATGGTAGCCAACTCAGTTTTTATTTGTCCAAAAATATATTTCATGTTTACTCTTAAAGTTCAAATTTAAGGTTGGCAGTTATCTTTTCTCAGTATAATTTGACTGTCTTTAGGCTTCACTATTGAGTAGTTAAATGTGGCTCTTTTATGATTAATCATCTATTTTTTTCTATTCTTTATTAAGATATTCTCTTTATATCTGATTTTCTGCAATTTCATGATAATGTGTCTAGGTATAGAATTTTTACTTATCCCGCTTGGAGTTTCATTGTGTTTCCTAAAGCTGAGAAGTCATACTTTGTATCAAATCTCAGCCAGTATGTATTTAAATTGATAGTAGCTGACAACTATCCCTATTCTCTCTCTAACTCCAATTAGATTCCATTTTGAACCTCATTCTATTCTCCTTATCTCTGAACTTCTCTTATACATTTTTCATCTCAGGGAAAAGAGACTCAGAAGAAAACAGGTCAGTGCCACATATGTTAATTTCCTAAATCATTCTTCAAAACATATCTAATCAATTGCTAAACTTATCTATTATGTTTCTAAATTTCAATGACTTTTTTTCTCCTTTGTTGGTTGTTTTGCTGCAACTTTCTGATGTCATCTTGTTTTTCTCCTAGGTCATTTTCTTGTCATTTTGGGTTACAGGCTGGTATCTGGAAAACTTTAATCTGGAGGAATCTGTGAAGCTTGTGTTGAAAGCACATTCCATCAGTAAGGCCATGTATTTGCCTCTGCTCCACTTGAGGCACTTCTAGCTCAGGATCATTTTAATTTCTTGTCTTTGGGTTTCCCTGACCACACAGGTAGACAAATTCAAATAGCAAACTTGTATTTTAAAAGTGTTATGCTGTAAATTTTCAGAGACGACTTCTATTTAGATCTAAGGCTAAGATCTTCATCACTGTACTTTGCTGATGGGTGGATTTTTTTCCCCCAGCCTACCCTTTTGCTAAGAGCATAAAGTCTTTAAGGGTTACAGCTCTATACAGGGATCCTCAGCTCCATTTCCCCACCCTGAAAAATCCAGTCTTTTCTCAAGAAGATCTAATGTAACACAAAGATCTGTGTGTGGTTTGAACAAAGGCCCTTACTTAGGGCAGCCCCGGCATTAGCTTGATAAATACTCATTTTCTCTTCAGTGACCCTGGGGAAATCCCTCACACATTTGAGCTTGCAGGGAAAACATGTAAAGGAATGTTGTAGACATCTGTAGACATTTCACATAATTTTTCAGGTTATCTAACCCATTATATTGCCAGAAATCTTTGAAAATAACCTTTAAAACAATAATTTCAATCTTCAAAAGCAAGCTTTAAACCAGTATTGTTTGCCCCTTCTGTGTTTCCATAGCACTACACAAAATAAGTATGTACTTATTTTACTCTCCCTTGTCACTGTGGTTTACTTGTCTGTTTCTTTGTCCTGATTTTAACAGACATCTCTAGTGCTCCACAGTATAAGGTAATGCATAAACAATAACTTATTACCTCAGTGATTCCTGCTTTGGCTACAATGGGAAAATAAGAATTAGCAGACTGCTTAGCTTCACTATAATTTTGAAGATAAGAATCAAGGGGAGTGACATGGTTTTCACTATGCTTTCTATTTATAAGAGAATAAAGGCTACCAGAGGTTTTGATGAACGCTCTAAACAGGAGAGTAGGAATGGAAACTTACCAGTTGATCCTGTACCACATGTGACAGTAACTCAGTAGCAATGAGGATAGACTTAATGTGTTTTAGAGGCAAAACTGACAGGTGTCTTATTTGACATGAAGGATGACAGAGGGACTGACTCTAAGGTTAAAGAGAATGAACTACAGCAAAGAGATCAAAGTTACAAGAAGTTAATATTAACAAAGAACTATTTAAAGATTGGCACATATATTAAAAGGCTGAATGAAACTGACTGTATCACCCCCAGTGAAAAATTTTTCATTTTACTTCATTTGATGAGTACCAGGAAGTCCAACTGTTGCAATGTATCCAGGATCTCTATTATTTGGCCATAATTTTCTATTCCAGCCACACTTTTCATTATTTCTTTACCTTCTCTCATCCAGTCAAATGAAATTATTCATTTATTAATGATTTTCTGCAACTGCTCAGTCTTCTCTCCTTTCTTCCCTGTGTTCCTGTAGTTGGCAACCCCTATAAATATTCAGATTCTACCCTATCCTTCAAGTTCTAGCTCAACTGCCACTTCTTCCATGAAGCTTACCCGTAACAACCTTCTTGAGAAGAGTATCTGTCCTAATTCAACTCTGCAGCTTCCCAAAAACCCACCGCAGAGACCTGCACAAAGAAGAAACTAAATAGCAACTGATAAATGAGGACTAGCCCAGGACAGCAGAGAAGAAATTTAATTCTTATAAGGGGAACTGGGCTTGAACTCTGATATCCCTTCTAAGTCTAAGGTTTTGTGATTCTCTAAAACCTTTACTAAAAATAGTCTTAAGATACATCTAAAGTACATATTGCCATTTTTTTAATGTGGCAAACATTTACTGAACACTTCCATGTACCAGATGCATGCTAAGTAGGCTTAAATGTGATTCCCTTTTAATCCTAACAAAACTCTATAAAGCAGTCATTCTTTATTTTACAGATGAGAAAAGGAAATTCAGGCAGATTGTCCTAATATAAATGCTATACAAGTGGCAGAATGAAGGCATAAACTTCATCTTTTAACTTAGCCTATTGCTCTTGTACTGACATCACAGCTGCCAAGTGATTTTGAATATAATTTCCACATCTAAGTAAACAAAGAAAAATATGTTAAAAATATTATGAACATGAATGAATCAAGTATAGACAGCAAATAATGACAAGTTATTCTGCTATACTTGCAACAAAACATTTTTCAGCAAAGCGAAACAATTCTACTGAGAAGGTTCAATTCAATTCAACAAACATTTACTGTGAAAGGCACTAACAGGATTCTAAATGAAAACAGCTAAGGATAATATGAAAGTAGAAAGTCTATCACTGTATGTATGAGAGTTCAAGGTGCCATGAAAGAAGACTTTACAAGACTAGAATCAAGTTATTCCCCATTTTTTCATTAAAAAGTCCCTCTGAAGAGGAAAAATATAATCTAATATTGACATAAAAGTCACAAAATATTGACATTGCCTATATTAAAATGTATCAAATCATAGTCACACCATTACCTATTTTTTTTAAAGTTTCTTGGAGCATTCACAATGGGAAAAGCAAAGTGAATACGGTAGAATATTTTCAAATAACTAAAAAATAAACTAGAAATAGATTTTAGGTCTTGATCGTTATTATTCTGTCAGGTAGCAATGGAAAGAGTGCACTACACTGCCTAAGTTCAGCATAACGACGTAACTGAAGATGTTAAGCTCTCACTTCATAAAAAACCAGGACAATAGGAGATGCAGCAAGGTCTATCCGAGAACTAAACAGTGGAAGCCAGAGCGCTGGCTTTCCACTGTCATCCTACTACCAGGAAACTTTGTCATTTTAAATTAGTGACCCATCTGTGAAATGAAAGACTTGGTGTAAATACTCTCTATGGTCTTTTTCAGATTAGCAACATCCAAACAATTATCAATTAATAACAACAACAACAAAAGTTATTACCATTTGGACATTAGTTTTAACACATATACTATTTAAGAGCAGATAGAAAGTTGAATCATTAAAGAAACAAAAATGAAGGAAGAAAAATTGTTCTGATGCCATAAATATAGAATAGAATAGTTAGAGGGTAAATTGCTTCAATAAAAATCCCCTAAAAGTAGTCAAAAATAAATATTAAAGAATATGGCTTGAACTTACTCAGACTTCTCTAACTCCACAATTCTACACAAACCAAATACTAAGCTAGTTAAATTCACAGTATTTACTATTTGTTTTATGCAGGGATAAGGAATAAAATTAACCACTTAGGCTATTATTATTTATTAAATGACAGTGAGGATCCTCTCCTTTATGACATTTCTAGCAATGAAAGCAAGGAATGTCTAATGGAAAACACAGTAGACTACCTGAAACTTTTAATCAGTACAAACTACAGAAAATAGCAAATTCTCCTGTATCACATGTTAACACCAGGCATTTGAACACCATTCTTATGTCCAACTTCTAAAAACACAATAGAAAGAGGACCCTAAAACATCTCTACATACAAAGTGCAGAGAGTCTAGTCTCATGTCAGCAAACGAGAAAGCAACTATTTTGGAATCTTCACTGACTTTCATGTTGCTGTCATTTCTTAATGAATAATCACCAATATACACAATTCTGATCATTTATCTATCTATCCAACCATCCATTCATTACAACAAGTATTTATTGGATTCCAATCATGTTACGTATAACATCAACATCCTCAAGATCTAGCTCAGGGATCAGCAAATGTTTTCTGTGAAATAAATTATACATAGTAAATGTTTTAGGCTTTGTGAGCCCATGTTCTCTGTCCCATGCTCTTCTTCCCTTTTTTTTTTTTTTTTTTTTTTTTTTTTTTGATTTATTCTTAAAGCTCAGGGGTCTTATAAAAACAGGCCATAGTTTGGACTTAGCCAAGTATCAATGACTTAATGGATATGTGATATTGTGCTGGCCTAGAGCCAGAACCAGAGCAAAACTATTTTATAAAATACAAAACTGTTTTTAGATAAGTTGAAATGGCTGCCCCATTCTCCTCACAATAACTACTGTCCTTGGCCTCTGTAAATAGATCTGTTAGTTTGTTCTTCAAAACTATGTAAAGCTGCTTACCTTTTCTTATCAGTAACTGCTCTCTGTGGCCCTAATGTGACAGGCAAGCAGTCCTAACCCATGCCATCTTGGCTCCTGCGACTTGTAATAAGTAACTAAGGTCTGTGATTTCCACCTTAACCAGATAATGTATAAACAAATGTTTATCTTGACTTCTGTAAACCACTTAAGTAACAAACGGAATGACAAAAGTCCCCAAGCCCTTGGAATGTCCGGAGACCCCCACCCTCATCTCTGCCCAGGAGGTAATTGACAGAATCCACTAGCCCTCGGAATGTCTGAAGCCTTTTCATCCCCATCCCCGCCCCTCACCCCCACTCCCAAGGTGGTTTTTCGGGTATAAAAAATCGTGGCACCCTCCTGTTGTCGCCACAGGTTGGAGAGACGTGAGTCCTCTGTGGTCGCCAGCATAATAAATGACCCTGCAAATGTGGCATACTTTTGTCTTGTGATAACTTTCTACACTCGGTCAAATACAACAGATGCTCAAATATTTTTAAATAAACTTTAGGTTGATAAGATTTAGTTCTCGTCCTCAAAAAAGGGTCACGATGTAGTAAAGAAACAAGTAAAAGAGAAGTTCAATACCAAATAAGGTGTCCTATGAGTGAGGTACGCACAAGACAGTAATAGGTTAATAATGTTCAGTAAGTATTAATATGTACCAAGCACAATTATTCTAAGTGTCTGACATACATTAATTTACTCCCACAAGAACAACCCTATGAGGTTCTTTTATAACTCCCATTTTACATACGAAAAAAACAGGGACAGAGATATTTAGTAAATTGCCCAAGAAGATGTAATCAGCAGAGTGGAGCTAAAGTTTTAACCTGGACAGTCAGCCTCAGGAGCAAGCTCTGCATTTAACTCCATTTGCTAGGAAGCTAATGGGGCAGAGAGGAGGTGCAATATCTAAACCCTACAAGAAAGTCAGGGCAGGCTTCCCTGAGAAGTAGAAACAAGTGAAACCAATGATATGAGGGTAGAAATGTACAGAAAAAGTAGAACATGGGAAGAAAAAAGAGGTGTGACAGAGATAAATCCAGGAAACACCAATGATAAGACAGAGTGAAAAGAAGAGGTGAAGAAGTGACAGGAGAAGAGGTTGGAAAGATAGACAACGACCACATTATGAAGGTCCTCATATTGAGGGTTCAACTTCAACTTAAACTAACTTAAAGTTAATCCTTAAAGCTGTGTGGATTTAAGTTTTAAGCAAGACTGATTTAACAGAAATTTTAAAAACGGTTTTCGTTTACTTGAGTGACAATATGAATATAGATTTGAGGGGCTAAGTATGAAAATAGCGAGGGCGCCAGCCCATGAACCACAGGCAAGAGTAGGAGCTAGAATTAAAGCGGTAGCCATGAGTATGGAAAAGAACTGGGTATGAACAATATAAAGAAGGAAGCCTTGGTACTAAGTAACATGTGCAACTGAGTGAAGGAGATGAGCAGGAAAATACGAGTACAGCAGAAAGTGTGGCCTGAAATGGAGAAGAATGAGTCTGGATATGTTTAATGTGATGTGCCTAAGGGAGAAGTTCAACTCACAGCAGAATTTAGAAGTCGGGAATAAAAAGGAAAGGTCTCTATTGTTAAATCAAGTATAGCCTAAGGCTGCCACCTTACCCTATTTTAAGTTTGGCCTAAAGGTTTTTCTGTACATGGTGAACTATAACAAGTGGAGGTGTAACCAGACGGTAGCCTACACCTATGCCAATCACTGAGTTTTGGCCAATCAAATGCAGCCAACTGTTTGAACCATGTTCAAATGAGGCAAATGCGGAGCTGTAACCAATCCAGCTGTTTCTGTACCTCACTCCCATTTTCTATATGTCACTTTCCTTTTTCTGTCCATAAATCTTCTTCCACCATGTGGCTGCACCAGAGTGTCTGAGCGTACTCTGGGTGGGAAGGCTGCTCAATTCGCAAATCATTAGTTGCTCAATTAAATTCCTTTAAATTTAATTTAGCTGAGGCTTTTCTTTTATCACTATCTTCTTCCTAATCAAGTATTCCTCAACACACTGTCTCACTCCAGAATTATTCTCAGATGTCAGGCAACCTTCATTTCACTTTTCAATTGTTCTCTTTAAAGAGAATGGGTGTGATAGAGGTAACTGGGTAACAATTGAAAAAATATTACATCCCCATAGGAAGAGGGTGGAATGTTTAGTCTTCATTTGTGGCTGGCTCAAATGAACAGATGTAAGTTATACATCTGCTTAAATAACAGGGTTTGGCTTTTTCGTCAATACCCAAATACATGATGTACATTTTAAATTAAGACTGGTCTACAAATGAACCTTTGGAGAACTGTATAACTTACATCTGTTCATTTGAGCCAGTCACAAATGAAGACTAAACATTCCACCCTCTTCCTATGGGGATGTAATCTTAAAGCATTTAAGATACTTAGCTCTGATGGAGAGGGGGCAGGCAGGACATGACACTATTTATATGAATGACTTTGAAAATATGATTTACATTTGTGTTACCAGGCACTTTAAAAGCACTTAATAGATGTGAGTCCTGTGTGTTCCTACTTTATTGCTACAACACAGCACAGTAACAAACATATGGACACTTAATAAATGCCTTTGGCATGAGGACATCTAAGCTGATAATTTAGCACAATTATTATAATTTCAGGGAGAGGGTTTGAAAGAAGGAAAATCTTACTTTTTATGTTTAGTTAGGACTTAAAAAAAAAAAGAGAGACTATTCAAAGATCATGCAAAGGAAGCTACCTCAGTGAAAAGGGAAGAAAAGTCAAACGTTCACAAAAGCCTAAATCAGAATCATTTGAAAACAAAGGAAAGCAAAATTGATTTGTAACACACCCTGACACAAAGTAAGGGCTATGTAAAAGCCCAAAGTTGACTATCATTTTAAGGGTGACTGTCGTAATACTGTTCATACCTTTAAGTAATTCTGGCTGACACTGATACTTATTGAGAGCCTAACGTGTTTACTAGTGGGAAGTGTTCAGAGTTATTTTTCCACATTCTCAAAATGAATAGACTAGCTATAAAAACTAAAAGTCTCAAAAAAAACCCTACCCTAAATGTCAATAGTGATAAAACCCCTAACAAAGAAAAAAAAGAAAAAAAAAAAAATAAAGCTCAAACACCAAGCATATTTGCCACATATCATGTCTTCTTTTATTTTCACAATATCAGGAGAGGAAAACTATTATTTCTGATATCACACATTTACAATATGGTTTTAAATACAAATCGTTTTGTCAAGTCAGAGGTTTTTTTTACTATGTTTCCAAACATACTTTCCATGAGTCACCATTTTTTTCTTAATCTAGACAAGTAAACCTGCTCGTTAACCCCTCCACTTAGTTCCATCTGTCCCTACCCAACTCCCATCAATATTTATTCCCTCTGGAACATTTGGGTTTTTTTGAGTCAGTCTCCCTCTGTCACCCAGGCTGGAGTGCAGTGGTGTAATACCAGCTCACCGCAATCTCCACCTCCCAGGTTCAAGTGATTCTCCTGCCTCAGCCTCCCAAGTAGCTGGGATTACAAGCATGCGCCACCATATCCAGCTAATTTACATATATAAATCTATAAATGTAAATTTATAAATATATATAAAAATCTATAAATGTAAATTTATAAATATATATACATATATATATGTGTGTGTGTATATATATATATGCACATATTTTTTTTTTTTCCCTTCTTTGAAGTAGAGGTGGGGTTTCGCCATGTTGGCCAGGCTGGTCTCAAACTCCTGACCTCAGGTGATTCACCTGCCTCAGCCTCCCAAAGTGCTGGGACTACAGACATAAGCCACCATGCCCAACCTGCTCTGGAACATTTAAGCTGCAGTTCCCTCTACCAAGAATCACATTTTTCCTCTAAGTCATGGTTCTCACCTTTAAAGTATTCCTCAAGCTCATATAACTAAATTATCAAGGATTTCTACATTTATCTGGGTTGCAAGGGTAGGTAACACATTATTCTCTTAACTCGGTTATATATTCTGCCACGGGAGGGACACATCAATAAGAAAAATGGTTCTTTTTCATAAACTTACATTTGATAACTTGTAACAGCTCTTGTCCGCATCATAGGGCAGAGGTCAGTTGCATTACCTTACAAAACAAAGGACTGAATTTCTTAATCCACGTTAAATGTTTTTTATTCATGTTTGCTATATCTTATCAGTTAACAACATTTGTTACTTACTACTACTCACGAATGTACATATTCCACACATAATGTGTGTTCATTTAACATGGTCAGGCTTACGCTATAAACACTGCGTACCATTATAATCAGGGTGGCATAGAAGGAAATGGAAGAACATGGAGACACCAATCCTGTTTCAATAGCATTTGAATACCTTTAACATGTGTAATTATGTATTCCCTTTAATTTACCTAATTATAATCAAATGAAAAAATATCTTTCAAGTGATCATTTTATTTGCAAAGTGCTTTACTTAAAGAATCATACAACTATGTACCCATGTGAAATAGAGGTCTTGAAAACCAAGTTTAAAATTAATTATATTAAAATAGAATTTTATTAAATTATATTAAAATAGACAAACGAAGGGGGACAGCTAATTAAAGTTGGTGAAATGTCTGGCGCATTGTAACCACTGAAACGAATGCTGAAACGTGAGCTAAGTCAACATATCTTTTTTTAGAAGACTTGTCAAGACAGGTAAACATAAAGCTCCCAGATAATCTGAACAGATTCAATTCCAGCTCAGGAATTGGCCTGACTTTACCTGACCTTTAGCTCCTAAACTGTGTCGAATGATAAAGGTAACATACCTTCATTGTTGAAGCCTAATCAGATTATGCTGGGCCCTAAAATTTCCTGAAAGTAAAATTTATGGACCAGTGACAAATATCCTAGACCTAGAGAAAGGACAAACTCCAGTTATTTAACCACCATCTATGAATTCCCTATCACGTGCCAGGTGCTGGAGATACAGCAGTGAGCAAAGCAAAGTTCGATGCCTCTTGGGAGTTTTCAGCCTCGGAACAGAGATATATAATAACAAATTATGACAAATGCTATAAGCAAAAGAACAGAATCTACAAGACCATATATCAACAATCAGTTTTTCTATGGAAACAGTCTTTGTGTTGAGAGGTGAAGAATGAAACGGAGACTAAGCAGAGAAGTAAAAGATCAGAGCATGGTACCTGTGAGAATCTGAACAAAAGTCTCAGTGGCTCAAGTGCAGAGAGGAAGAATAAGAGGGAAGAGTTAGGCCTGGGGAATGTTAGTCTTTATCCTAAGAGTGGTAGGAAATAATGTTACAGAGGAGAATGACATGACTGGATTTGTGTTTTCATAAGATACCGTACCCTAGCTTCAGTGTAGAGAACAAATTTAGCAAGGGCTACTATTGTGCTGAAAGGCGGAGATGATGCTACTCAGACTAAGATAGCAGGAAATATGGATTTGAGAGTTATTAAAGGATGTCAAATAGGCCTTGGTATAGTAAGAATTTGGGAAGTGAAGGAAAGGGGACATTGGGAATTACTCCTAAGTCTTTAACTTGGAAAACCGGAATAAATAAGGTGATGCTATTTGCTGTCATGTGAGACACTAGAGGATGGCATGCTGTATCAGCAAGTAGTAACTGAGGCCATTGGGACAGATACATTTGGTAGGTTGCAGGAATGAAAAGAAATGGAAGCCTAGGACTGAGCTTTCACAGACTTGGATATCTACAGACAACAAAGGTGGCCGGGGTGAAGTGGCTCCTGCCTGTAATCCGAGGCTTTGGGAGGCTGAGGTAGAAGGATTGTTTGAGGTCAGGAGTTCAAGACTGGCCTAGGGAATTTTCTTTTAATTAGCCAGGTGTGGTTGACAGGTAAAAATGGAGTTCCCAGACATTCTGAATAGATTCAATTCCAGCTCAGAAATTGGCTAGTTTTACCTGACCTTTAATTCCTAAACTGTGTCAAATGAACAGTTACTTAGGAAGCTGAGGCAGGTAGGTCACTTAAACCCAGGAGTTTGAGGCTGCAGTGAGCTATGATTGTGCCGCTGCACTCCAGCCTAGACAGCAGAGCGAGATCCCAAGTCTTAAACAAACAAAAATACCCCAAAGTAGACAAAGCAGGAGTTAGGAGAGAGATGAGAGGAAAACCAAGAGAGCATGACTTCAGAGCTTCCAGGGAGGAAAAGGTTTCAAGAAAGAGTCAGTGGTTAAGAGTGTCAAACACTGCTGAGAGGTCAAATAAGAACAGGGCTGAAAGAATGCCCACTGGATTTCATGACCTGAAGGTCACTGATGAGCTTAAGAATACTTCCCAGAACAGTGAATTATTCCATGGCTTAGATGGCAGCAGAATGCAGCAAGAGCACATTCTACTCACTCATTAAACTTGTTTTCCATTTTTTTATCCTGCTCATCCTCTCTTGCTCTGCACTCTCTCCTGACTGCAATACGGCTCTCTTTCTCATGTTTTTTGTTCTATCTACTCATTTCTTTCTTTTCCATACTTACTAATTTTCTCCTTTGCCTTTCCCACCCTCATTTGATGACAATATGGAACTGAAACTACTTAATTTTTTTATTGAATACTTCTATTCTTGCTGTTCTTAATCTTAACACTTTATACTTCAGAATGGTTGGGGACAGTGGTGGTGCTGGCAAAATTTAATTGCTTTTACTTAGATGAAAGCTTTAGAATAACTTATCTCAAAGAGTAGGTCAATAGTTTGAACAGCAAATAATGTCCTAAAAAATCAAATTCTTCTTCTATAAGAATACAGTCCCCTCTTATCTGCGGGGGACACATTCCAAGACCCTCAAATGAAACTGGGGCTAGTACTGAACCCTAAGTAACATATGTTTTTCCTATATATACATACCTATGATTAAGTTTAATTTATAAATTAGGCATAGGATTAACAATAATAATAAAATAGAAGTTATAATACTATGTCAGCATCATTACTCTTGCACCTTGGTGCCACTATAAGCAAAATGAGGGTTACCTGAACATAGCACTGCAATGCAATGATCAGCCAATCTCATAAGCTAGGCAGCTACTGAATGACTGACAGACAGGTAGTGTACACAGCGTGTGATATAATGAACAAAGGAATGATGCACATCCCCCCGACAGGACAGAGTGGGACGCCATGAACTTCATCTCACTACTCAGAACAACAGGCAACTTAAAACTTATAAATTATTTCTGGGATTTTCCATTTAATATTTTTGGATAGCAGTTGACTGTGGGAAACTGAAACCACAGAAAGAGAAACAGCAGATAAAGGGGGACACTATTGTTGTCTTCTAGTATAAGCTAAATATTTTGCTCTTAGGTCACTAACTGCTGGATATAATGTGGCACAAACCAACAGCTCCATAATAAAATCTTAAAGTTATGAAATAAGACTCATCTAAAATACCTTCTCTTGAACATTTCCAGGGCACAAGGATATTCTTATACAGAAACTCAGAATGGAAAATAGCTAAGACATAAGTGATGTTTCACAGAACCATCAATCAGTCTTTGTTAGGATATAGCAGTCTTCCATGTATCACTTAACCAGTCATTCTTACCCCACCTTTCTGGATGGCAGGGAGGTGGCAGAATTTAAAACTTACCATTACTAAGACAGGGTGCTGTAAGCACAGTATTTTAGGGTGTCTTTTTCCTTGCCCTAACCTTCAGAGCTCTGCTGGGTGACTCAAATGTAAAGATCCTATAATCTTGCCTGTGTGCTCAAGCAAACACTAACATTTTAAAAAGCAGGAATGGAAAATCTGAACAGTTGAATTAGAAACAGTATTTAGCCCCATCTTCAATTTCAGAAATAATAAGCAGAGATTTCAGGGCCATTGTGGCCTACTGTAGTCATACTGAAGAGTGCTTATTGTATTTTTCAATGTGAAGGACATGAGCGATTGGGGAGGGACCAGGGCAGAATAATATCGTTTGGATTTGTGTCTCCACCCAAATCTCATGTCACTTAAAGTTTTAATACAGCTTTTAAATAAGCCAAAAAATAAATGTCTTCTGTTAAGAACACACTATTGTTCTCATCCTAGTTCTACTATCAACAATTATTACAGCTGGGCACAGTGACTCACACCTGTAATCCCAACACTTTGGGAGGGTGAGGTGAGAGGATCACTTGACCCAGGTGTTCAAGAGCACTCTGGGCAACACACTGGGACTCCATCACTATAAAGAAAACAAAAATAAAAGCCAGACATAATGGTGTGAGTCTGTAGTCTCAGCTACTGGGGGAAGGCTGAGGTGGGAGGACTGTTTAAACCCAGGAGGTCAAGGATGCAGCGAGCTATGATCACGCACTCCTGCCTGTAGTGAGACCGTCTCAATTTTTAAAAAAATTACAATCATTTGACTAAGATTAGCCCCAGAGCTCATCAGTTGCAATTCATTCACTGCAAATCTGAGGACTAAAAGCGGCATGTTTCAGAAGAGTATTTTTCTAAAAGACAATGAAAAAGGTGGAAAACATGAAAGAGCTATAAAGTAAAATGAGAGAGGATTGTCAAGATTCTTGGATGGAAATGCTGTCATTAATGAAAGGCAACAAGAGTTTTCACAAGAACTGGATTTATAAGACAGCATAACTTCAATTCATGGTTTGTCCAGAAAACTGAATGTGACCATCAAACTACTTCAACACCCAACTCTTTCGGAAACACAGTGAGTCTACAAAGAAGACTCACTACTAATCAAAGAAGTCTACTAATCAGCAAAGACATTAACTGTGTTAAAATTCAGATTAATTTTGGTCTATATTTACTAAGGCAAAATATAGACCAAATACATAGCAAATTCATATAAAAACAAAGACAATAAAATAACAAATAGGTAACTACCTATTTAAAATGAAACCTGCCTCATAGACCCACATATCCTATAGAAATTTATCAGAAATGGTAAATTCCAGGCAATACTGAAAAGACCTAGAAGGAAAGAAGAGGAAAGGAAGATATTAGGAAAAGGAATTAACTGAAATATCCAAGTGGATTTCTGTTTCCAGTTTTATAGCCAGATTCTTCATAGTTTCTTTCTCTACTCAGACATAATAAAACTCCTTAAACTTTACCTAAAGCAACAGAGTGAGAAGCAATGGATTAACAGCAAAATATTACATGCTTGAGATTAGAGCTTTAATAACTAAGGGAAAGAATGGGTACATAAATAAAAAGTCAAAAAGTTCTGCACAAACTTTTTAATGTGAGTAAAGAAACACACACAAAAAAGAAAATATCAACCTTATTACTCTTCAAATATCATAAAGAATAAGAAAGCCTTGTTGGGGAAAATCACATTTTCAGTTAGTAACTGGTGGTCATTCAGAATAAATCAAGAGTTTGCTCTACAATTACTGCCCTTGTTTTTAACAAGAGATTAATCATGAACAATATGCTCCTGGCTCAGGTTCAATTATTCAGGAAGAAAAGGAAGAAAATAAAAACACATTTATTTTAAACTATGGATTTTATATCTTTGTCAAACTCTAATTTCTTTCACTCTTGTATTTTGAAATCCCTTATTTTTCTATCATAAACATGTAAAGCTGATAGAAGGAAAAGACCACAAGCTCAAGTTCTTGTCCATACACTACTCATAACACAGTTATCCTAGCTTTTCATATAAAAGCCTATGAGAACTCTATACGAAAGTTACTTTCCCAACAACTGCCACTTCTACCAGGTATAATAGGGGAGGCATTAAAGGTACTGGGAGAAAAAGAGAAAAATTCAATGCTGCTAACAGGGCCCCAGATACCTCTTGGGCTGCTGCTCCAGATGGGACAAGCTATAAGCCTTGGCAGCTTCTATGTGGTATTAAGCCTGCGGGTGCACAGAGGGCAAGAGTTGAGGCTTGGGAGCCCCTGCCTAAATTTCAGAGGATGTATGGAAACACCTGGATGTCCAGGCAGGAGTCTGCTGCAGGAGCAGAGCCCTCATGCAGAACCTCTATTAGGGCAGTGCGGAGGGAAATGCGGGGTTGGTGCCCCACATAAAGTCCCCACTGGGGCAGTGCCTACTGGAGCTGTGACAAGAGGGCCACCATCCGCCAGACCCCAGAATGGTAGATAACACTTGACAGCTTGTTCTGTGTGCCTGGAAAAGCCACAAGCACTCAACGCCAGCCAGTAAAAGTAGCCAAGGGGGCTGTACCCTGTAGAGCCACAGGGGCAGAGATGCCCGAGGCCCTGGGAGCTTACCCCTTGCATCAGTGCTGCATGGATGTGAGACACAGGGTCAAAAAGGATTATTTCGGAGCTTTAAGATTTAATGACTGCCTTGCTGAGTTTTGGACTTGCATGGGGCCTGTAGCCCGTTGGTTGATTTCTCCCTTTTGGAACAGGTGTATTTACCCAATGCCTGTACCCCTGTTGTTATAACGGAAGTAACTAACTTGTTTTTGATTTTACAGGCTCATAAGCAGAAGAGACTTGCCTTGTCTCAGGTAAGAGTTTGGACTGTGAACTTTTGCATTAGTGCTAAAATGAGTTAAGATTCTGGGGGATACTGAGAAAAGATGATTGTATTTTGCAATGTGAAGGACATGAGAGACTGGGGAGGAGCCAGCGCGGAATAATATGGTTTGGATTTGTGTCTCCACACGAATCTCATATCAAATTGTAATTTCTGGTGTTGGATGAATGGCCTGGAGGGAGGTGACTAGATCATGGGGGCAGTCTTTCCCCTTGCTATTCTTGTGATAGTGAGTGAATTCTCACAAGATCTGGTTGTTTTAAAGGGTGTAGCCCCTGCTGTTTCTCTCTTCCTCCTGCTCTGGCCATGTAGGACGTGCTTCCTTCCCCTTCGCCTTCTGCCATGATTGTAAGTTTCCTGAAGCCTCCCCAGCCATGTTTCTATAGCCTGTGGAACTGTGAGCCAATAAAATCTCTTTTCTTTATAAATTACCCAGTCTCAGGAAGTTCTTTATAGCAATGTGAGAACTGACTAATACAGTTCTGAA
>NW_016107399.1:3665681-3670842 GCF_001604975.1 Cebus imitator | reverse complement strand
AAAAAAAGGTAATATTTACTATTTTGACATTTTGCAGAATAATGAAAACAATTCACTAAAAAAAAGCATTAATTCCTGATAAGCAAATATAAGAACACAGAAAACAAATTTATTAATGGCAAGTATTCCTAGTCTTACAAAAAAAAAATGTATACTGTTAATTCTAACACACTGCAGGCAATCCTTTATTTCTGTGGACAGCAAACCTGTTCTGTAAAAAATCAGAAAGTCAACATTTTAGTGTTTAAGGGACACACGGTCTTGGTCACAACTATTCAACTCTGCCACTGCAGCATAAGATCAGCTATAGATATTGCAGAGACAAATAAACAAATGGGTACGGTTACATCCCAATAAGACTTTATGAATATTGACATTTCAATTTCATAAAATTATGTCATGAAATATTATGCTTTTTATTTTTCACCCACTAAAAAAATGTAGAAATCATTCTTAGCTCATGGGCCATACAAAAGCAGAAAACATAGATTTGACCTGAGGACCACTGTTTGCCTATTCCTACATTATTTCCAATGTTTGTGGAAATAAAAATTTATAAATGTTTATAAAAATATTTTCTTTTTTGATGGTTTACTAATTTCACCACTTCCAGCTCTACCCCTTCCAGAGAAATTTTCTGAGGTCCTCATTTCATCAGATTCCTTCCCTCCTTATACATCACTCTCCCCAGGAAACAGCTTGAATGTTTTAAACAAAAATCTACTCACGTCTGAAAAAAATGCCACCCCCATCTCAACTTTATTTATACATCCTACTTCCCTGAAATACTGTAAAGCTCCAAATCTTTTCATGCTCAATCTTTTAATAAATATAGAAGTTTGACCAATCTTACTATGCCTTTTCTCTTTCAATCATCATTTAAATTTAATTCTATACATGAAACCCCGGTGAAGTCTTGGCAGTTTGGGTGTCTTGTTGAAAAGAGAAGTTTTAGTCACAAATATGTTTAACGTTTAAAATCTCTCCAGTAACTGTCCAAGTGGCTTCTAAGGAAACTCAGGAAAACAGTTTTAGTTTATTGTTTTAAATTGCTTCGCTCTTACTTTCCCAGTTAGCTGTTCTTTTCTATTTTTATTCTTTTTAAAGTTTAATATGTATTTGTTTAATAATATTATTAGGATAATAACTGAAAATGTTTTCAAGGCTTGATACCTCTTTAAATCTAAAGCCACAAGGTTCTGAAATGTTAAATTATTTAAATAATTCAAACAATATTAGCACAAATTCAACTTATCACAGTATAATATTTGAAATGTGTTAAATCAATACTGTCTTGAAAAGGTACAATCATGAACCTGGAAAATGTCAAGAAATAATTTATTTCATAAAGTGACCTTGTATGTGGGGAACTGTATAAATGTGTAGTCCCTGTGTAGAACTTTCAGATTGGCTTGGAGAAACATTCCGTAGTTAGTGAAAATCCATGTGGTAGGGGCAGAATTCTATTGGGCAGGAGATAGAGCATTTAACAGAGACTTCACTCTCCATCTCTGCCTATCCACAAAGAAGTGTTTAAATGTACCCATATTAAAATTGTTCCCAGTGAATTTAGGATAACAGTAACAGCAAAAATGCGACAGTTCAGCAATCTGTGTTTGACTGTGAAGTGATTTCTCCTGAAGACAGATGCCACCCCAAAGAATGAAAGCAGGAAAACAATCCAATGTATGACCAGAGGCAGAGGCAAAAGCAAGAAAATATTAGAACTGCAAGTCTGACACTCTCTCTCTCTCAAGCAAATATTAGAAATACAAGTCTGACTCTCTCTCCCTCTCTCTCTCCCCCTCTCCCGCCTCCCTCCCCTCTGAGATTCCTGGCTACATCTTTGGAACATCCTGCACAGACAACAGAAATGGTAATTTCCTACATAATACACAGCAAGAAGCTCTTTGCCTTTTATTTTGCTGCCAAGTATATAAACCAAAGGCTTCTTGCAGATTGCTATACCCAAAAAACAAAACACCAAGGAATAGTTCCTGAAAAGCAACATTCAGGGTCCATAAAAAGTCCAAACATCTCCTCAAGTAGATCTCCTCAAAAGTAACACACTTTTTTTTTTTTTTTAAAACTTCAGCTATGCTAGTCAGGTTTTAATGTAAGAAATTCTTAGGACCAAAAATGTTGAATATGCTATATATTTTTATTTGAAGAACACATGGGAGAAAAAATAGGAATACTACAAATTTCCTCATGAAATTTTCAAAATAAAATGTTACTACTATTCCTACAAAGAAATTACTTCTTTAATCCTTTTAACAGTTTTTTTTACCTCCACTAAATCACCTCTATAATCCCAAAAGGGGAGACCCACAAACTCAGGGAGAGTTCAAGGTAGTCACCAAATGTCCAGTCACAAATTGACCCCCATTAGTTCCACATCAGATAAAAAGAAAACATTGTCTTAAGTTCAACTCTTTTTTTTTTTTTTTTTTTTTTTTAGACAGAGACTCGCTCTGTTGCCCAGGCTGGAGTACAGTGGGCAGGACCTTGGCTCACTGAAACCTCCATCACCTGAGTTCAAGCAATTCTCCTGTGTCAGCTTCTCAAATAGCTGGGATTTACAGTTGTGTGCCACCACACCTGCTAATTTTTATATTTTAGTAGAGACGGGGTTTTGCCATGTTGGCCAGGCTGGTCTCCAACTCCTGACCTCAGGTGATCCACCTGCCTCAGCCTCCCAAAGTCCTGGGATTACAGGCATGAACCACTGCACGCAGCCCAGCTCTTGCTCTTTACCATATTAAAATAACAGTTTTAATTTCAAAACAATACTAAAAAAGAAATGTTATTCCTTCTCCTCCTTTGTCACTCTTTTCCATCTCTCTGCCATCCCTCACCTTTACCGCAAACCACTTATTAACTGTCCAATTACTTTCAAAGAATATAAATAAATAAAACTTTGGTCCCAATCTCCAGTCATCAACTACTACTTCTCTGCTGTAAACTAAGGAGGTCTCCAGCTATTTCAACAGACTTGCTAACCTGACAATGTTTTTCTCAATGGTTAACAGTAGGCAAGTATCTAGAACAATACACTCCTTTGCAAACGCAACTGACGTTTGTCAGCATTATTAAAACAACTTTACAAGTTCATTTGTAGAAAATGAAATTTCAGTAATTTATCTCTCACATTTTAAATTTGGTTCTACTACTCCTTTTTTAAAAATTTTCCCATTTAAAGCTTGTTATTTCTCAGTTCAATCCCAATGAAAAGTAATGCCAAGACAACAAACCTACAGTAAAGCCATCTCCATGACACTAAAAAGCCAACATCCAATAAGTAGGAACAGATTAGCAAGAATTTCTGATCATTACATGGAAACTGCTCTCAGCAATTAAACTTATTCCCATTTGCCTATCTTGTTACACGAACAAAGAGAGGGAAACCTACAGTGAATGTAAGTCAAAGTTATTATTTTTAAAGTATAGTTTTAAGATATAGGATTAAAAGACAGAATAGAAGAGCAACAACAGTAAAATCTCTGGATCCCTCCACTTGCCCTGGATTCCTGGGTTGCAGCTTCTTTAACAGCCCATTTTCCCTTCTTGTGAGGTTTTACTACTTGGTGTGCATTGCTCTCCACTTCCATTTCTACTCCTGCAGGTTTTTAAAAGGAGATAAAGCAACTGTATAAGAATGCCTGAAGACATCAAAGAACCAAAGCTTCATTGGGTGTGTGTGGCATAGGAGGAAGAGGAGGAAAACGTGAGGTAATGAGGATCTACTGTATTTACCTTATGTGCGGGGCATGTGGACAACAATAGAAACCATGTAGGGTGCACTTTTGGTCAAAAAAGAACATGGCAGCCTAATGGGAGGCCTTTGTTCTTCAAAAGGGTCTCCTTTTCCCCTTTTGTGCTTCACTTAATTCATGGCATCTGAGCTGCTCTTGAACTTGACAGACTGAGAGAAAGAAAGGGGGAGTCAGGCACACAAAGAAAGGAAAAGGAAAGCCTTCAAAGAGAATTCACTTGAAAAAATTAGTTCTACTGTCAGTTTTTTGATGAAGTTTTGGAATTTTAAGGGAGTTGGAAATAATTTAATTTTCCCAGAAATTATAATGAATAATAAAGTAGATAAATAAGGTACAAAATATAATTATGTCCTAAAAATTTGTTAATAGATTTTTTTTCCTGCCACATATATTTCTTGTAATAATACTAAGAAAACATATGATTTTCAACAGACTACATAAAAGATAACATTCTACAAGCAGTACCAGTAGCTAAGTGATTTCCAACTTAGGGGAATTTTACTTGAGTTGCGCTGAAGAACACCACAAAACCACCAGCGCCACCTGCAGGGTAAACACAAATTAGCAGTCTACCACATCAGTATTTCAAAACCTAATATTTAAAAAAAAAAAAAAAAAAGACACAGTAACTGACGCTTTCACAATGAAGAATTTAAAAACTTTTTAAAGTAGTCAATAACTACTAATCACACCTTGTATACACAACAAGTTGTATAAGTATACAAGTCTGCGGATTTAACAGTGTAGCTGTAGGCTTAGCACTGACATAAACTGAAGCTTGAACTTTAATACCTAAGGTAGGGTTTCTCAATCTCAGTACCACTGACATTTTGGGCCAGATAATTCTTTGCAGAGAGGAGAGGAGAATGACTTTGTGCATTGTAGGATGTTTAGCAGCATATCTGGCCTCTAATCACTAGATGCCATCAGCACCATTCTTCAAGATGTGACAATCAAAAATGTCTCGTCATTGCCAAATGTTGGGGGAGGAGGGGGAGGGTACGGCAAGAGATTGTCCCTGTTTGAGAACCACAACCCTAAGGGTACTCCTCAAATGAGCTGTATATACATTTTACTATTGCACACACTGTCTCACAAGTTTGATTTTTAAAAATATACAAACACTTTAAATACTTAAAATATTTATCAAATTTTAATTAACCTTCACCACACGCTGCTGCTGTTAGTGAATTTGGCAGCATCTACATTGTTTTGATTTAGACACAGGCTAACAAATCAGTGACTCTAAATAACCTAATTAATTACTTAAATTACCAGGTAACAATGACATTTCATAATGGTTTAATAGAAGAAACACTAAACTTGTGAGGCAAAAAAACCCTTGAGTTATTTTATCATTGTGAACTGTCCTGTTATTTCTATCT
>NW_016107399.1:3663838-3665451 GCF_001604975.1 Cebus imitator | reverse complement strand
TATATACAGCATTCCACATCCTGAGAATAGATCAGCAGACAACTCTCTTACAAAATTCTTTATCTGGTGAAACTTACATTCTAGTAATGAAAGTCAGAGGACAGTAAGTGGTTTGGAAAAAAAATAAGGTAGGGAAGGTCTGGCAGGGATGTGTCAAACACCATGGCCAGGGGGATTCACCAGTTGTATAAAAACCTGAAGTTAGGAAGTGAACCACATGGGTATCTGTGAGAAAAACATCCCAGGCAAACAAGACAGCAAGTGTAAAGGCCCTGAGGTAGGAGCATGTCTCTGAGATTTACTCCGAGTGAAATGGGAAAGCATGGGAAGATGTGGAGCAGGAGAGACATGCTCTAACATTTTAAAGGACAAAAACTGGTAACTGTCTAGAATAGGCTGTTGGTATGAGTGTGTGGGCCATGGTATTTTTTTTTTTAATTTTTTAGGGAAAAAAGAATAGGCTGCAGGGCTGGAAGGGTGGAAGCAGAGACTAGCTAATTCATACGAGATTTATACCAGGGTAGAGACTGTGGAGGTTAAGAAGCAGCTGAGTTTTTGATATATTATTAATCACAGGGATATTTTTTTAAAAACCGTATTGTGTCATTCTTCAAAAGCCCTTCAATTGCAATTTTCTTCCCAATGCACTTTACATAAACTACAAAATCCAATATGGTCTAAAAGGCTCTATATGATCCGGTGCCTCCTTACTCACCAGGTTCATCTTACTCCTCAGTACAAAATACGTTCTGGGCACACTGACCTTTCAGGTCATCTAATACCTCAAATTCCTTTCCACTTGGGGGCCTTGGCGCATACTGCTTGCTCTGCTTAGAACACCGTTCTCCACTCTTTGCCTTGCCTACATGCTCTCATATGTCAGTTCTCAGCTTAAAATTCGCTTCCTCTTAATCACATGGGGCAGCATTAAAAAAGAAAAAAAAAACCACTTCCTTAAAGAGACCTTTCCTGACATACCACTGTAAATTAGAATTACATCCCTTCCCTATTCTCTTAAAGTACCCCAAAGTACTTTTCCTTGATAGGACACATCCAAATTTGTAACTGCAACACTGGTTTAACTATGCATAGTGACTAGTATTTGTCTCTCTAGACCATAGGCTATAAGGAGCAGAGATCACTTTTGTTTCACTTACCATCAGAATCCAAGATTTCCACAATAGCTGGCACATAGCAATTACAAAAAATAACAAGTAATAGAGCTTTCATCCCAGCTCTGCCACATATGACCTAGTCACATCTGTTCTCAAAATCTCACCATACCTTCCCTCCCTTTTATTCTTAAGACTCTATGAAGGTCACGAGAACTAGAGTAAATAAGACAAAGAAGTAGGAAATCACAAGGAGTCTTAAGAATAGTTTGTCAGAAGCAGGGAATAGTAGGAGAGATGAATAAGGACCTTGACTGTTGAGTTAAGAAATCTGGACTTTATTCAGCAGCCAAATGGAGAGGTACTGAAGGCTTTGAGAAGTGAAACTGTGTTTTTGGAAGATTCATCTACCTGTGGTGCATAACCCACTGAAGAGGCTAAATGTAAAAATCTGAATTAGAAGGCAACAGGTGAATTGACAAGTTTTTTTTTTTTTTTTTT
>NW_016107399.1:3628546-3663753 GCF_001604975.1 Cebus imitator | reverse complement strand
TGCAATCTCCACCTGCCAGGTTCAAGCAATTCTCCTGTCTCAGCCTCCCAAGTAGCTGGGATTACGGGTGCATGCCACCATGCCCAGCTAATTTTTGTATTTTATATATGAAAATAGGGTTTCATCATATTGGTCATGCTGGTCTCAAACTCCTGACCTCCGGTGATCCACCCAGTTCAGCCTCCCAAAGTGCTGGGATTACAGGTGTGAGCCACCACACCCACATGACAAGTTTTTAAAAAATAGTTGGATATACAAAAATACAATTTTTCTTACGTTTTCATTAACCAAGGTTTTTAGTGTTATTTGATAACTACACTAAGCTTACATTTGTTTTAGTTATGTTTATAGAGAAAACAAAAAAATGATCCAAAATGAAAATACTTTCATTTTCTCATTCATTACTGACAAGGCAACCAGATTAATCCTCCAAAAGTATGGCTCAAATCATATTACTCAAAAAACTTCAGTGGCTCCCCACTGTCTACTGAATTAAGTCCAAACACCTTAGCCTGATATTTAAGATTCTACATAAACTGACCGCAATTTATGTACTTTTCTCTCCTATATTCTAGCCAAATTGAACTGCTTTTGCTCCAAACATGGCCAGCTTTTTCTGCCTCTACCAGACCTTGCTTCACACTGTTTTTTCTTTCTTAAATACAATCCCACCCACCTCCATCCTTAACCCACCAGGCAAAATCCTACCTTCTTTACTGTGGGCCCAGCTCCCCTGTTACTGTCACTCAAAGCATCTTTCTTCAACCCACCTCAAGTACAAAATCCACCCCAGGGACTTTGTAACTCACCACATTCTACATTGAATGATTTTTCTTCATATGTTTGATCTCCCCAATTAAATTATAAATAACTTCTACCTTCCTCTGTGAAACTAAGATGCTACCTATGTACACAGAAACATGCAACTATATTTATAATTTAAACTGTTTAATAACCAACCTATTCCCTTTGAGGGCAAGTACTGTTTCTAATTCATCTTTTGTTTCCTGCAATTCCTTGAACAAAGTACACTGAATAAATAAGTGTTGAATAAAACACCCCAAAATTTTAAATCAAATACAAAATTTGCCCCTATCTCCAAGGTCTGATTAGTTGAGCCACATTAAAATAAAGAAGCACCAGGCATCGTGGTGGGCACCTTTAGTCCAGCTATACAGGAGGTTGAGGTGGGAGGATCACTTAAGCCCAGAGCTTGAGGCTGTAGTATGCCATGATTGCACCTATGAGTAGCCACTGCACCCCAGCCTGGGTGGGAGAGCCCATCTTGGGGGGGAAAAAAAAAAAAAAGGCAACATTTATTGAACACTTGCACTGTAGGTGGCTGCTGTGCTAAGATTGCAGAGATGATTAAAAATAAGTATAAAACATCATCCCTGTCCTAAGAGGCTTCCATTCAATATTCTTAGGGACACGAGATGTACTTTCAAGGCAATCAGAGAAATACAAAAGTGGTATCAAACATTACCAAGGCTGGGCACAGTGGCTCACCCCTGTAATCCTGGCTCTTGTTGAACAGGCTGGAGTGCAATGGTGTGATCTTAGCTCACTGCAACCTCCTCTGGAAGGCTGAGGCAGGCAGATGACTTGAAGTCAGCAGTTCAAGACCAGCCTGGGCAACATAGCGAAATCTCATCTCTACTGAAAACAGAAAAATTAGCCAGGCATGATGGTGCGTGCCTGTAATCCCAGCTACTCGAGAGGCTGAGGCATGAGAATCGCTTGAACCTGGGAAGCGAAGGTTGCAGCGGGCCAAGATCATGCCACTGCACTCCAGCCTGGGCAACAGAATGAGACTCTGTCTTAAAAAAAAAAAAAAAAAAAAAATCAAATCCTAAATTGAATATGAATTTCCAAAGAGGTGGTATAGATAATAAATACCATGGGAAATCGAATGAAGAGATCAAAGTTGGTTATCCTCAATGCAAAATGCTTATGAGAAGCTTAGCTAGAGGGCAGGAAGAGGCAGGATTATCTAAAACAATGTGTTCCCTAGATTGTGCCAACAGCCATATCTATCCCTACGTCTTGCTTTTAAAAAGGAAAATAACCCGTGCAGAGGACCACATCTCCAACTTATATGTTCACGCTCACTGGCCCCATTCTCTTATGCAAGAATCCTCTGCTAGTGCATACATGAAAAATCCAGAAATCTAAAAGCACAAAAATAATTTTCCAAAATAAAGAACCATTTTCTACATTATTCCTTTCATGCAGTGGCAGGGGAGAGGAGCAGATCTCAAAGACGAACATTTTTTAAAACCCAATTTAATTCTAAAAATAAACTCTAACTAGTCCTTATAGTGCCTGCTTGACTCATTTTAACAACTAACTCCTTATACATCAGTAATCAGACAAATTTTAGATATAGGTCATGGTTGACTAGGAGCCATCTCCTGTTCAAATGTTTCAAAGCACACAAGTCATTTATAAATCAAATGAGAAATACTAGAGAATAGTGGTTTAAAGTTGAGACCCTGAAGCCAGCTGGCATTGGTTCATAATCCCAGCTAAGTATTAAGTTTCCTCTGGCCTTCAGTTTACTAATTTATAAAAGGAGTAAAAAAACAGTTAATTCATAGTATTGCCAGGAAGAGCTAATTTTAATGCGGCAGATGCATTAAAATTTAAGTACACTAATCTAGCATATAGTGAGCAACAAAAAAACTGCTACTGTAATTAAGAGCACAATTCAGTCAAGACTACTTAGGCAATAATACAGTAGTAAACAAAAAGTGTCAGCTTCCAAAGTGAAAACTGGACAACTTTCCTACACAGGAAATCAGCATCAAACGAAATGCAGAACTTGTGTATACACAGAAACCCTGTATGACAGAGCTTTGGCATTGCAGGAAAGCTGAGGAAAGAGAAAAATTCAACAAATCATGTAGAAAGAATTAGAAATCTGTACACTTCAACGATTAGATCCTCATACCATACACAAAGATCAATTCCAGGTAGATTAATGATCAAAAGGTAAAAAAGCAAACTTTAAGAAAACCTATGATAATCTGAAGATACAGAAGAGAAAGCTTTCTTTAATAACACATAAAAAGTACAAACCATAAAGGAAAAGGTTGATAAATCCAACGGTATTAAAATTAAAAACTTTTTTCATTAAGAGTCCATTTAAAAATACAAAGGCAAACCACAGACTGGGAAAAGATATCAGAACATATATAGCCAATCAAAAAAGGATTAGAATTTAAAAATTCCTACAAATCAATCAAAGATGAAACAATTTTGTTTAATGAGCAAAATATTCATAGAAGAAACACAATGATCAATAAGCATATGAAAAGACTTAATCTCATTAATAATAAAGAAAATACAAATTACACACTTTATGAGATGCTATTTCATGTCCAAAGAGGCTGGCAAAATTATACTATCTTGGTAAAGATGTGGCGCAATAAGAACTACAGTAGTAGTAAGCATATAAATTGATATAGTCACTTTTACACTATCTAGTAAAGCTGAAGACGTGCATATCCTACATACAATTCCACTCCTAGGCTTACATATGTACTGTACATTTTGTCCATTCACTCTCATTTATACACACACACATCCCTTAATAAAACTCTAACATGTATGCACAACCAGATATATACTGGATTATTCTGAGCAGCATTCCTCGTAAGTGCCAAGAACTGGAAACAGTCAAAATATCCATCAAAAGAAAAACGACTAAATCAACTGTGGCATATTTATTCAACAAACTACCATACAGTTGTGAAATTGAATTGTGGTAGATGATTTACTAAACTGGTTGCAATTACTCCCTTCCCTGTCTTCATGCCATTTTGCAGTGTGCCTTTGCTTCTTCTCCCATCAAGAGCTGCATCTTTCAAATCTGGGATGGTCTCGCAATAGAATGCAGTAAAAGTGATGTTACTAGCCTAAGTCTCAAAAGGTTTTATATACTTCCACTCCCTCATTTGAAACACTGCTCAGCTGCCAGGTGAACAGTATCGGGCCAGCCTCCTTCAGGATAAAACCATGTGAAGCAGAAACTTGCTGTTTCTGCTGAAGCATCTTAGTCTACACAAAGTTCAGCCAACACAGCAGCTGGTCATAGATTCATGAGCAAGCCTGGTTAAGATCAGCAGAATCACCTAGCTGACCCAGTCACATGAGCGATAAAAACAGGGGTTAGCAAGGCCTGTGCGCAAAATCTGGCATGTATCTATTTTTGTATGGTCCACACACCAGGATAGTTTTTACAGAAGAACATCTGCAATCGTTTTGGTAAGAAACACTAAACTTGGACTTCAATTAGGCAAAATGTTATCCTCCCCAAATACTCTATTCTTCTCATTAGTAGACCTGTATTACAAGAGTTTTTACACAATTACTATTCTATTTGTTTATATTTTGAATTTTCTCAATTTAAAATACATGGAAATGTGTTATCTCTCTTGTTATATAAGTATCTACACAGTATCCTTGATTTTGCCTCTTGGCCTACAAAGCCTGAAATATTTACTATCTGGTCCTTCAAAGAAAGATCTGCCAACCTATGATTAAGAGCTTACAGAGGTTAGCAATCATGTTCTTTATTCCTGGGATTTAAGCAGGGGGGGGGGGGAAGAGCTTACAGAGGTCCTTCTGAGCATACATATGTATACAGACACAGACACACACATACACCCCCCTATGTCTATATCTTACTGACTGATAAACAGATTTGGCCATTAGGTATGTGCTGGATTGTATTAGTAAAGAAGAAAGCAAAACAAATTAATGCAATTACATTTTTTTTTTTTTTTGCAATTTATAAGTGCTGTGAAGGAAATAAAGGATCAAGTTTGAAAATAACCAGTTGTCAAAGAATTTCTAAGGATCAAATACAGTGTGGCACATTCAGAAGGGGAAGAAACATAAAGAAAGTTGCTGATTCTTGTGTCCTTCAGTCACTCCCTCCAAAATATGGAGATGCTCATAAGCTAGAAGAAACAGCAGAAAAGGAAGCAAAATGTTACCTGTTGTCACATCTGCAGTCACAATATAACTAGAGGTAAGAGCATACTCATTCATCTGGAGCTATAACATATTGCTTAAAAGTAGGGGCATGAGAGTCAGCTTGCCTATGTTTACATCTCAGCTGTGACACACATGACAATCAAACCTTCGCTTTGGAACTTTGGGCAAGTTATTTTACCTAAATCTCAAGATTCCTCTTATAAAATGGAAGTTAAAAAATATACCTGTAGCCTGGGCAACATAGTGAGACCCTGTCACTACAGAAAATAATTTTTTTTTTTTTTAAATTAGCTAGGCATGATGATGCACACCTGAAGTCCCAGCTACTCAGCGGGCTGAGGAGGGAGAATCACTTGAGCTCAAGAGGTTGAAGGTGCAGTAGGCTGTGATCACACCACTGCACTCCAGCCTGGGATATATAGCGAGGTTTTAAAAAAAAAAAAAAAAAAAAAAAACTACCTCCAAGACTTGAGCATTAAATAAGATAACACAGTTTAGCAGTGTCAGGCACAGTGTTCATTAAATGGCCATTATTACCTCTAATTGCCAAAGTCTTGTCTAAATAGATCCCTTAATATTCCCTATAATGCAATCACGTATAGTCTACACTTCCCATTTTCTTCAATACCCTTTTGCCTCAAATAGTTTTAACAAAAGTTTCATTTCACTTTTCAGCAAATTTCTTTACATTTGAAGCCACTATGTATGTTCAGCCCTATACGGTTCCAACATTTTCAACTGAAAATCAATGTCAGGGCTCAAAAGAAAGACATTTTGAGGGGAAAGAATTACAGTAACTGACATTAGGCCAAAATGCCATCCACCTCTCATCATTTGGACATAGGTGTATGTGTTACTGTGGTGTTCCTTTTTTTTACTTTTCATAGAGCAAATAAAATAGAGCCAATTTTAAGTTATCCTTCTCATACTCACATAAGCATTTGCTGGTCTTTCTGTTTAAATCAAAGAAAATGTAATGCCAACGTCAGATTTTAAAGTGAGACACCATTTGATGCCCAAAATGAGACCTGATTCCTCAGCACTACCTATTCTTGTACAAAACAATAAATGGTTCCCTGCAGGACATAGTCTACAGCTCACCTACCCAACTTAATAACAATCTTATCACCAACAGTACCTAGAGCAATAGATAGCATCAAGAAGTGGCTCTGTTGTAAATTTAAGAACAAAATTAAAGGTCCTAGGGAGACATTTTCCACAAGCACATCCAGACAGTGAAAAGGGACAGTCACATTCAGACAGGATTTTACTGCTTTATAAGTATCTCTCTCCCTGAAGCAACTCGAAATTATGAGTGCCTCAAAATAAAGATTTGTGCAGCTATAACCAGTGCACCCAGACCCCAATATATCAACAGGCATTCACTCAGGCTCTCTGAAGCAGGAAAGTCATTGTACTGCTATATCCCAAAGAGTTTTCCAAATGCAACCATCAAAGGAAGAAAAAAAATTATTTCCCTTTATTTAAAGGCAGTGCATCCAAAGACTATCATTTCTTAACTTTTCAGTTGGCATAAGTGAGATACTATGGTATAAACTCACTAAGCTAAGGTCTGAGATCTGAATTCTAGTCTCAGTTGCATGACTTTCAGTTAGGCACCTAACCTCAGATATTCTCAAGTTGAAATTCAAAGTTATTTGGTGTGAATATCCTCATCAATTCTTCATCTAAAAAGTTATGTTACCTCTATCATCTAGTCTTCTGCTTCAACAATAATTATCATTTCTGTATCAGTTAGGACTCAATCCTATAAATCTCAAAGAATAGAAAACCTAACACAAAGTAAGAGGAGGAGGAGGAAGAGGAAGAAGAGGAGGAAGAGGAAGAGGAGGATGAAGAGGGTGGGGGGGAAGGGGAGGAGGAGGAAGAAGAAGCAACAACTCATTGTCTCAAGTAAGTGGAATAGCCAAAAGTAGAGTTCATTTCAGACACTCAGGCAATGCCTTCACAACCTGGTACTTCCTTTTCCCTCTCTCTTCTCTTCTACCCCCATCACACTCAGCTTGTCTCTCTTCACATCTTTTTTATTCTGAGGTTTCACATGATGGCCAGATAACCTGACAACTGGAGCCACTATCATCCTTCAACAGCCCCTAGGTTTAAGCACAAAGAATCTTCCTCCTACAGCTCAAACAAAAGCAAAAGCTGTGACTGTAATGTGCCCACCTTGAACCAACATGTGACTGGGGGAACACAATCCTGAACCCTTGAGCAAAGTAACACCACCCATTAGGCATGGACTAAAAGTGGGAAAGGAGAGTCCCTCCAAGCAAAAACACAGATGTTCTCTACACCTTCTGTTATCCAAGGTAAATGCCTCCATGCACATGCCTATTTCCATTTCCTCCTCCCACCCCCATTATTTTCCTTTAAAACCTAATCATCCCCTTAAAACCTCACCTTGAGGTTTAGCATATTATCCATATTCTCCATATAGGTGAGAAATCACTTTCTCTTCCTCATCTCCTAAATCCAGTCAGTCACCAATTCTCAAAGATTCCACCTCCTTATGGTTCTTTTTTCGAATCCTCTTCCTTTCCAACTGTGACTCCTTTAGTTCTGGCCTCTGAATCACTCTTGTATGGATTCTTGTGACTATGCCAATCCATATCCCTTACTCCAGTCTCATATGACTCCAATCTATGCTTCATACCATCACCTGTCATCTTTCTAAAGTTCAAGTCTATTCATACTCTCCTTTCTCCATATTCTTTAATGTATTCTTGTTTTCGGCACCATAAAAACTAACTTATTTTAAACCATCCTCATCTCGTAGTTCAATCATGCCAACAACTTGCAATTTCCAAAATTCCATAAGCTATTTCACACTTCTATCCTTTTGTTCACATTGCTTTACAGACTGGAATTACTTAGGCTCATCTATACGTTCACAGGTCCCATCTACTCTAAAATGCTTGGGAGAGCAAGATTCAGCGAGGCGTTTCTACTCTTATGAAACCTTGGGGGGGGAGGGGAGGAGGAAAGGAAGGGAAAGGAAAGGGAAAGGGAAAGGGAAAGGGAAAGGGAAGGAAGAATTATTAACCAATTATAATCCCAAGTTCCACTGTCGTTGGGGGAGGAATAGAAAAATAAAGATTGAAACATAATAGTAGGAAAAAAAATGACACCTTGTTCTACAAGAGAGTTAGTAAACGATTACAGAATTCATAGAGGCTCCAAGGTTTTTTTTTCTGATCCTGAAGTACAAACTCTTGGGCAGATGAAAGATAAAAATATAATTCAAACCATTAAAAGCAAGAGCAGTAGGCTTTCCTTTGAAGTGAAACTTTTGGCCTCTTAAATGAAACTGTCCCTTGATAATTAAGTTTGTCCAAGTTTCACAAGTATTTCATCGGCAAATTCATCATAGCATGTTCTTTGGGCCATCTCATTTTAAAATACATATTGTAATGAACACTTATTGTGATAAAAAAAAAAGATCATGTTTTAAGAACCCAAGGGTCCAATTAGATTATATAAATCTGAATTAACTGTACACATCAATCAGCCAACAGTGTTCAAAGCTTCTGGCAAAATGCTGGCCAGCACAGTCTTTGGAAGAGAAATATTAGAAATGCTACCTTAGAGGGATACATGTTTTCTTCCCAGTGTCATTACACATAACATTGAAAGCCATAAACTAGTCATCCATGTTAACCTGTTATAAACAAGTAAACAAAAAGTTCTCAAAGTCAGTTATGTATTTTTTTAAAAATTAGAGATTTTCTAATTAAAATTAATTCATTTTACCAGTGGCACAGTTATGAACATTCTTTGGTTTGGAGTTTGCGACAAAGTGAAAAGCCAGATATAACAAAAACTATACCTTAACTATAATTATTCAGAATACAGATAATAATTTGGTTGTATTCTTAAATTATCAACAATGGAGTTCAATGTGGTACTGGTTCCCCTTCAATGAGAAAAGTAAAAAATAACATTAATAACAGATTTGGGCCAGGTGTAGTGGCTCACTCATGTAATTCCAGCACTTTAAAATACTTCAAGTAAGTATTTTAGTGGTGACTGATGTTTTGTAGGCACAATCTACAAAGAACTACAAACATCTGTGCTGCTTCTTCTTCATGAGACCTGGACTGTTGGTCAAATACACTTTCTGTTGGTCTGTTCAGATAATCCTAACAGCAAATAGGATGGCCTTCATTTGTAAAAGCTTCTTAAAGCGATTCTGTTATAAGTTAAAAGGTAAGAAAACACATTTTAAAACAGGGAAAACTCTAAGACCTCGGAAAAGAAATACATTTGATTTAAATAATTAAGATACAAAGAAGATACTGGGGTGATAGCTCAAACCTGTAATCCCAGCACTTTGGGAGGCCAAGGCAAGTGGATCACTTCAAGTCAGGAGTTCAAGACCAGCCTGGCCAACATGGTAAAACCCGGTCTCAACTTTAAATACAAAAATTAGCTGGGCATGTTGGCATGTGCCTGTAAACCCAGCTATATCATTTCTTGGAACTCATAATAAGATTATTAGACAAATATAAAAAAAAAAAAAAAAAATTAGCTGGGGGTGGTGGCGGGCGTCTGGGGGCCCAGCTACTTGGGAGGTTGAGGCAGGAGAATTGCTTGAACTCAGGAGGCAGAGTTTGCAGTGAGCCAAAATCTTGCCACTGCACTATAGCCTGGGTGACAGAGTAAGGCTCTGTTAAAAAAAAAAAAAAAAGATAAAGAAGAAACAAAAAATACAGTGAGTTGAATTATTTTACATTACCCATTATGAAACCTGTAATATATATTCAGTTATGACAAAAATGATATGGTGTTTTCATCTGCTTTGTAAAGCCTAATATGTAAAGAAACCAAAACATAGCCTATATAGTTACACAAACAAGATCAGCCTGTCAGACCAGAAATTCCAAGAAGTATGAGCCCTTTAACAGAAAAATGCTATTTTCCTAGTACTCAATATATAGAGACCATGAGGGAAAGTCAAAGTAAAAATTTCCCAATAATATACTAAAACTACCTCTCCAAACTAACAGTTAAGTTTATTTCCCTCCATACTCAGCAAATTAATATATGAGTTTGACAAATATTGGATCTAATTAGTTAAGGTACAAATGAATTCAAGATTAGCTTAATTTTATGTATGTATGTATTTATTCATTTGAGACAAGGTCTCCCTCTGTCATTCCAGGCTGGAGTGCATGGCATGATCTCAGCTCACTGCAGCCTTGACCTCCCGGGCTCAATCAATCCTCCCACCTCAGCCTCCTGAAGAGCTGGGACCACTAATTTTTTTATTTATTTTTTTGTAGAGATGGGGTTTTGCCATGTTGGGCAGGCTGTTCTCGAACTCCTGGGCTCAAGCAAACCACCTGCCTTTGACGCCCAAAGTGCTGGGATTACAGGTATGAGCCACCACACCTGGCCCAAGATTAGCTTTAAAACTAAAATACCTCATGTACTACTCATATGAGATGTTTTTATAATACATCTCAGGGAAAGAAAATTTCACTATTATTACCCAAAACTGCTGTTACTTAAATTTTTACTGATCTCTTGAGGAACACAATTCTGAAACTACTAAAATAATGTCTTAATTTGTTTTTAGAATTCCAGAAAATAAAGTCTGTGTATGTGTGTTCATTTATGCTCCTCAACTGAGCATAATTAGAGGTAACAAAATTTGAAGAAATAAAATAAAGAAGGCAATGTTATTAAAATCTATTTTTAAAAACAATGTTCTGGTACATCAGAAAATTGAAATATTTAAGATATGCTGGGCCCTTACGTTTCTTCTGTTTACCAGATTCCTAGAAACTACTTTTTGGAGTCAGTTTGATCCACTTTGTTGATAAGAAAACATCTCCAGGGTTTATTAAAGGTTTAGCTATGCCAAAGTTTAAAGAAAAACAACAAACCATATTGCTACCTTTGTTATCTGAATACATCAAAGTAGTATCCTCTGAAGGGAATGTCAACAATAAACGAATTCTCTCAAAACACAAGATTACTTTTTTTCTCTAATGTTCCTATGGTGACATCCTCATGAATAAAAATGCTATCAGGCATCATTTTCCATTCTTACCTAAAATTTAAACACTATAATTTAAATTGAGAACTATTTGTAACATCCTAACTATACAAAGTTAAAACAAAAAGCAAAGTAATAATAATAATAATAAACAAACAGCAAAACAATGTTTTCTTTCTATCTGATCCATGATGGATGTTCTCCAAAGCTCACAGCATAATTCTAACAACCAGAATTAAAGATGAGTGCCCATCCATTTGTTCTTCATCTCATATTCTTTTCTCTTTTTTATTTTCTGGAAGGAAAATGCCAGAACAGATTGCCCAGAATGACAGAAAAAGTCAAAATAGTGCTAATGTAAGTATTGTTTGAAAATATACTGTAAAAAAAGACACACAAAAGAATTTGATACTATAGATAATGCTCCTTTTCACTGCAGATTTTGCATTATTCTATGCAAACAATAAAATGCCAATTACAAAATAAACACAACTCCTTTTAATAAGTGTCTACCATCTGACAACTAGAAATGGGCAAAGATAACACCATCTTGCAAACGATGTTTTCATATTTCACTGCTCATCACAGTGCTCTACTGCACACACAAGGCCCATGCTCACTGTAGGTGAATCAGTCTGAATTCTAATGACTGTAATTCACACCAATAGCCACGAGATCTTGGTCCTCCTCTAAAACTTTAAACTCTCCCAATGCTACCTCAATACTCTCAGATCTCTGACTCTTTTACTCCCTTTAAGGTCTGTTCTGCAATTCATCTAGACCTCCTGCTCTTCCATTTCCCCCTAGACCATCAATTCACTCCTGTCTTCACTTCCTTCTAAATTCTGAGACCACAGGGTCCATGAATGACTTTCCTGCCAAGACTTTCCACTCCTTTGCTTCTCTGCCCTTCTGTTTCACATCCTAACAAAGCCCCCAATCCCGGAGGGCTGCCATATCCATTACTACTTCTACACCTTGACCTGTCAAGCACTATTAGAAAAGCAAAAAGAAGGCATAACCCTATATTGTCTAGCAAGTTTCCTCATAAATCTCTCTTTAGAACCCAGATTTCAATGGGATGAGGTGGGAATTAAAGTGACAGCAGAGGCAGGGAGTTGAGAGGAATTTATACTATGTTCAAAGAAATCTGGAGATAAGGGGAAGGAGAAGGCTGGTATCTAGAGAAAAAAAGAAAGGAGACGTTTGAGAATGCTGAAGTTTAAGAGGGCTGGTTACTAGGGATAGTTTGGAGATGTGAAGATAAAGGATGCCAAACATTCCCATAGAGGCAGAAAAAAATGGATAGGATCCATTGCTTTGAATTTTAAGAAAATAATATATGTGTTTCATTAAGAAGAATTAATTGAAAAGGTGTTTTCGCCCCAGGTACTTATCTCCAGTGCAATCCAGAGTTTAACTTTTCTCATAATAAAAGCCAAAATTCTGAAATGAGACGTGTGTGGGTTTAAATCCTAGTTCTACTTTCTCATCATGTGATCCTAGACAAGTTATTTCCTCTTTCTGTACGTCTGTTTCCTTGCCTGCAAATTGGGGATAATTACAATACCTACATAATAAAGTTGTTATGAAAATTAAAGGAGTTAACGCACAGAAAATATAAAGCACTTGGAATAGCAACTGGCACATAACAAGCACTGTATTAAATGTTACCTATTATTGTAGTTAAAAGACTGAAATGCTCTTAGATGCTCCTGCGTTTATTCAGTATTAAAAGGAATATATTCTCCTCAACCCCACTTATCCCAACCTAATTCCTATTATCCCTCAGCTCTGGGGATCTTCTTTGATAAGTCTTACCTGACTCTTCCTCTCCTTCCTCCCCAAACACTACTGGGTTAAGCATGCCTATTCTACTACTTCCACAGCATACAGGATTTATATCCATCACAGCATTTATCACAGGGTATTATAATTTTCAGTTAACTCATCTGTTCCTGCTCCTTGCTGCCCTTTCCCTACTGAACTGTGAGTTCTTCCAGGATAGGAGCTATCTTTTCTATTTAAAGTTCAGGCAGCTGTTAAAAATAAGTCAAGTAATGTATATAAATCAGTGTAACACAGTACCTGATGGAAATCAGACAATAAAATGTTAGATGATTGTTTTGTGCTTTCTTGCAAAGTATAACAAAGCAAAACAAATTCATCCACTAACTTGCTGTCTTGTCTATCATTAATAAATGTGCTGCAGTTAAACAAGTTAAAAAAACATAACTATCCACTGAGTTCTTAAAGAGTACTGTACTCAAAAGAATAATCACACCTCAATTTCCTGCAATTTTTTTTTTTTTTTAATTCAGGACATTACTCACACAACTAAGTCTTTCCAAAATAAATCTGGTAATGGGTTAAAAGGAGTAAAACTGCTGTATATTCTGTAAAGAAAAATATATTAACTTCCAACTACACACCTCTTTTCACAAACCAAAGGTCATTCTATTACTAAAAACAGATACTTCCTCCTCATCGGTGATGAGAAACTGACTAGTATCCATTGTTGTTTTATCTCTCTGCATGCAACCTTAAAAAAGTTAAACACGGCAAAATTTAAATATTCAAAACCTGGATGGGCTGACTGTATTGTATACATATTCTACCTGTACTTTTTATTTAATATTTAAGCATACCTTTTCAAAGGTACATATGCAAAACATGTAAAAAAAAGCCAAGCTATGTTTCTTTGTCTCTTCCAGTAAGTTAAAAAGACATATTCCACTTATCTTACTGACCAACAACAGAATTCCTACCCCAAAGTTACAGTATAGAACAGTATGTACACTGGAGCATTGTATTATAGACAGAATTAAAAAAAAAAAAAAAAAGGAACTATAAACAGGTGAATGTTCCAATTACTAAGAAGACAGAAGCCTAGTAAGTACTATATAGCTCAAAACTGAAACTCAAGTGGGAATGGATATTTTCAGAAGATTTGAAAACAACAAAAAAAGGAGATGCTTTGGATGAGGAAAAAGTTGGGAAAAGAGGGAAATTTAGGTAAAGATTAGAACGTATGCCGTTTTATAAGAATCCTTTACAAATGTAAATATTTTAAAATTTAGAGATATAAAAACTGTATCACAGGCTGGGTGTGGCAGGTCACATCTGTAATCCCACAGCACTTTGGGAGGTCGAGGCAGGAGGATCATTTGAGGCCAGGAGTCTGAGACTAGCCTGGGCAACCATCTCTGCAAAAAACAAAACAAAATAAAACTAAACTATCCAGGCATGGTGGCACATGCCTGTGGTCTCAGTTACTTGAGAGGCTGAGGCAGGAAGATCTTCTTAAGCCCAGGAGGTTGAGAGTGCAGCAAACCTTGATCTCACCTCTGCACTTTATCCTGGGTGACAGAGTGAGACTTTGTGTCTTAAAAAAATTCAATCACATATATAACCTTACAAAATTCCATTCAGCATTAAACTCTATAGCACATGGTTCATAATTACCAATATATTTATATCTTAAGGCATAAAAAATATAAACTAATTGATTTTGAGAAATTTAGCAACAGTTCATTTTTGTTAGCCCATGAAGGACAAAACATAAAAGCAAAAAAGAAATAAAAGATATAGTTTCCCTTTCTTCCATGTAGTGCTAGCACATACAAGAATCACTAAATTTCTATTTTTTTAAAAGCCACTAAACAAAGAGGGGAGTCTTGGGACTTCATTTTCTATTTTATTCTCACTCTTTACTGCACAAATTTTAGGTTTATGCTCCCCCCGGCAATTCTTCTCATTAGGATGGCACCACAAGGAATGGCTGTAAGAGCAGGCTATGGAACTCTGGAACTACACTTAGTAGTGGGATAATCTTGGACAAGTTATTTCAGCAATCCAAACGTGTTTCCTCATCTATAAAATAGGAGTAAGACTGCTATGAAGATTAAAAGAAAAAGTGCTTAGCACAGTTCTGGCACACAGTAAGATACTCAATTAATACTAGTTAGCATCAGTGTTTTATTTTCCTTAATCAAACACCAGCAGTTTGGCCTTGTTTGTGGAGAGCAGCAGGATTTCGACCAATCACTCAGCCAACTATTACTGCCAAGGAAGAAGGCTTTAACCAGGTGCTATAGCTGAAGAGATGGGAGATCAGTCTCAAATCCATCTCCCTGACAGACTAAAATTAAGGATTTATATAGCTGGGAAGACATATAACTATGTGTGGGAAAACAGGAACTAGGGAGGGGTAAAGAAGCAATCATGATGAATGAGGGGACTGGAATCAAATCATCTGGATGCCATGATCTGGGGAAGATTCAGTTCTTTGATACTTTTTGAGCACCTTTTCTGAGAAAGAAACTCAGGTAAAGCAAATTTAAGTTTCAAGACCAAAAGGGCCAATTTCTATGTTTATCAAAAGAAAAAAAACTGTTTATGGGACTACTGGGTCCGTTTCATTTTTATGATTTTAAAAAATATTGTATTACTCCTTCCACAAAGTAAATAGATATATAATACTTCATTTAACAATTCCATTTAGGTTATTTCCAAATTTCGCCTTTTTTTTTTTTTTTTTTTTTTTTTTTGATTCACCACGTTGCTCTTGATGGTCTCAATCTTTGGACCTCGTGATCTGCCCACCTTGGCCTCCCAAAGTGTTGAGATGGAGTCTCGCTCTGTTGCCCAGGCTGGAATGTAATGGCCACATCTCGGCTCACTGCAACCCCCGCCTCCCAGGTTCAAGCAATTCTCTGACCTAAGCCTCCTGAGTAGCTGGGATTACAGGCGCTTGCCAATGTTCCCAGCTAATTTTTGTATTTTTAGTAGAGACAGGGTTTCACCATCTTGGCCAGGATGGTCTCGAACTCCTGACCTTCTTATCCACCCACCTCAGCCTCCCAAAGTGCTGGGATTACAGGTGTGAGCCACCGTGCCCGGCCTCACCTTTTTTAAATGAAGGACAGATGAGCACCTTTGTGCATAAAGCTTTTGCCAAAATTAAGGAATTTCTTTAAGGTATATGTTTTAAGTCACTACAAAAAGACCGCACAGTTTACACTTCTCTATTAACAGATTTAAGTGCCTAATTCACTGCATTTATGTCAGTCAGCACTGAAAATCATCATTTTCATTTCTTACAATTGATTTTTAAGTTTCTCAGTGTCATTAATTTATACTTCTTTATCTGTGAAGCTAACAATTTTCTAAGTTCATTAAAAACCTGTATAAGAAAAATTTCATTCAATATTTTTTAAGCAAAGACCTAAAGAGAAAAGTAAAACACACAGAAATCAAAAATAAGGGGCAATACAGAAGATAAGATGAGCATAAATTTTGAATGTAAATATGTAAAGTTATTCAACTTAGGCATAAACTTGGCACTAAGACTACTGGTGGCTTAAGCAAAGAAGAAAATGTTCTAAACTTTGCTTTGGGAGGAAAGGGGGAACAGCAGCATTTTATTCCTCAAGAAAAGCAAAACTTTTTTCAGGTATTTAGGATTTGAAAGAAATCTCCTAGATGGGTCTTCATAAAAAAAAATACAAAATGACTTAAGAACAACCCTCTCAACAATAAATCTGATAGAAGGGCTCATTTGTTGTTAAAGTACTATCATTATCATTACTTCTATTTCTGTACATGAATCTTAGATATTATAATATGGTTCAACTGACATCAAATTCTTCTTAATAACCTTGCTTATTTTTAGATTTGTAAGCAGAAACAAACTTAAATTTTCAAAAATTATTTTTTTGTCCATTTAGTAAGGACTGAGTATGAAAAACATAGTTTCTTGTTCAGATTGAATGACTAGCATAAACAATAAAATCCTATCACAGTTTTTAGAAATTATTTGAGTCAAGCTGGGCAGTGGCTCATGCCTGTAATCTCAACACTTTGGGAGACCAAAGCGAGAGGACCACTTAAGCCCTGAGTTTGAGACCAGCCTGGGCAATATGGTGAAACCCTGTCTCTACAAAAAGTGAAAAAAAAAATTAACCAGGCATGGCGGTGTGCACTTGTGGTCCCAGCTACTCAAGAGGCTGAGGTGGGCGGATCACTGGAGTCTAAGGAGGTCAAGGCTGCAATGAGCCATGATCACACCACTGCACTCCAGCCTGGGTGACAGAATGAGACCCTGCCTCAAACAACAAAAAAAGAAATTGGAGTAACAAAATTAGCCATTTTGGCAACCATTCTAAAACTGTTACTCAAAATTTCATTTTTAGAGTTGACTTCTAGAGTTTCTTATAACATATAAAGATCCTTAAAAAAAAGTTTCACTGAAGAGATTTTTTTAAATTCTTGCTTTGCAAGAATATGCTCCTGCTCTCCTCTCAGACTTTTAATTTTTTCTAACATTCATTACTGTTCCTGTCATATTTGCATTACTTCCTAAAAGATGTTACTAGAAGACAGCTATTTAATACTAAGATCCCTCTCTCCAGAAATTGAAGTTGATAAAAAGGGGAGGCTTTCCTGATTTTACCTGCACTCCCCATATACAGGCTTCTAAGCCCCAAGATCTTATCCTAGAGAACTTTCTAAGGAAAGTATTGTATCTCCCATACATGTTCCACCAATTTAACATACATTTAGATCAACAGTTCTCTAACTTTTGGGACTCTGGGCTCCTGTATGCTCTTAAAGCTTGCTGAAGGCCCTATGGTAGGCAGATTTCTATGATGGCCATCCAGTGATTCACGAACTCCTGCTATTTGTACTCTTGTGTAGTCCCTTCCCCTTGAATGTGGGGTGGACCAAGTGACTTGTTTCTAATAAACAGAACGCTAAAAAAGGGATGAGATGTCACTTCTGTGATTAGGTTATGAAAGCTCTGACTCCATTTTGCTAATACTCCTTTCTAGCTAGAACACTATCTGGCTCTTCTCATGTGCTTGCTCTGATGAGGCAAGCCAGAGAAGCCCACATGGCAAGGAATGGAGGTAGCCTCTCGTCAACTGCCAGGAAGGAACCAAGGTCCTCGGTTCGACTGCCAGTGAGGAGCTGAGTCCAGTCAACAACCATGTGAGTAAGCTTAGAAGCATATGCTTCCCTAGTTGAACCTTCAGATGAGGCTGTAGCTCTGACCAATATCTTAACTATAGCCTTGTGAGGACCCAACTAAGCCATGCCCAGATACCTGACCCATAAAAACTCTCTCCCTCTTCTTTTACATGCTATCCTCTAACTAAGATGTACTTCCGACGTTCCTGAGTCCATATTCTCACACTGCTCCAGCCATTCAACTCTGTAAGCCTTTTACTACAGGAAGGACCTATTGCTATCTCAGGTGTCTTGTGCTCAGGACTCTGAGAGTCAGGACAAGTAGGAAATTGGCAATATGATTTAGAGTACAGGCAGACACAGCACAGTCTACTCTTGAACTGTCATCCATATTGCATAGGGCAGATAGGGCTAAGAGGGGAAAAGAACAAATGGTTCTAACAGCTGCTGAAATTTGCGTCCTGTACTATATTTATCAGTATGTTTGTGATAGTGGTCATGATCCTAATTACATGCGACATGTTACAATGAAGGATGTCAATCCCGAAACTTAATTCAACAAAACAGTTTAGGCTGGGCGTGGTGGCTCAAGCCTGTAATCCCAGCACTTTGGGAGGCTGAAGTGAGAGGATCACTTCAGGTCAAGAGATCGAGTCCAGCCTGGCCAACACGGCGAAGCCCCATCTCTACTAAAAATACAAAAATTAGCCGGGCATGGTGGCATGCGCCTGTAATCCCACCTACTTGGGAGGCTGAGGCGGAAGAATCACTTGAACCTGGGAGGCGAAGGTTGCAGTGAGCCGAGATCATGTCATTGCACTCCAGAATGGGCAACAAGAGCGAGACTCTGTCACACACACACAAAAAATTATACCTGTTCATAGTTACTTTTTCACTCAGAGTTCCAAGTCATTAAAAGGCTTCAAGATAATAAGAAATCGCTTACGTAAATTGACAGAGTCCAATGTGACAGCAATGTGCTCAGCAATTTATACACATTATCTCACTTAATCCTAAACACAGCTACATGAGGAAGGACTTATACAGTTAACTTCTCAGAGCCTAGATTTTCTTAAGTGCCTAAAACAATGCCAAATACAATAAGCACTGAAATATTTGTTGAAGGAATAAAGCTACTGATCAGTTATTGAAACATTAACCTGTCAGATTCCTAAGCCAATATTCTTAACTACCACGCAATAATGTCCAAAGTTAAAATATAAAACAGAGTTTTGAGTAGAAAGAGATGAGCATACAGTTACATAGTGGCACTAAAGAACAGCAGATTCTGTCTCAATTAGTAGATACTTGCTGAAAATTCAACTGAGCTCAATAAAGATAGAATTCATTTTGGGAAACAAAGGAAGTAAGAAACAAAGAGGGGAGAGAGGCAGGTGGAAGGAGGGGGAGGAAGAGACAGAGAATGAGAATACAATATGTCTGTATATATTGTGTATGGTTAATAGTTTTCTCAATTTTGTCCATACACAGCATTTATCCTATGCAAAAGGAGACATTATAAACACATCACTATATCTGACATACAATCTCATAGCAAGGCAATAAGCTACAAACTCTTGAAGGTTCTTTATTTCTTGTTACTTTGCTAGTAAAAACAACATCTCACAATATGCAAAGTTTCACCCATATTAACAGGTTAAATTGTGATTCCTGATTCAGGCTTATTTTACAAAAAAGGTAAATAGGTAAAATTATGCCATGGAAGAAAGCATACATTTGCTTCTCTCAACTATCTCAGGGCAAAATCTAGTCAATTCTATAGCTGGATCATCCTGTGAGATATGCTCAAACACTTACTGCTTCAATGCATCACCATGGTGAGAAAGTTGGTCTTAGAGTCTTTCTGTGATTTGGGTTTCTTACACCACCTGTTTTTCAAGCACCAGCTTTAGAGCTTTGCAGAATCATCACGGGCAACAGGCTCTCCTAAGTGTCTGTAACAGGAAACACACTTTCCAAACGCATCTACTTCCTCTTGGTTCTCTTCTATCACTGCTCATAGTGCTGAAATTTTCATTCACAGCATTTATTTTTTAACTGCCATTAAACAGACTGAACAACTCAGACTTGACTGCAGCCTTGCAAACTCTGGAAACAAAAAGTATTAATACTGGTGCTTCTTAAACCATAATTAATGTTCGCAATTAATAAAAGTGTAAACTAACAAGCAGCACTTGGATGCCTCATCATCTTTAAAAATATTTTAGCACCCAACAGGTAACTTAGGTCTAACATCCTCATAAAAGCAATTGGCAACAACAAAACATTTCTACCATAAATATCTTCCTTAACCAAAGCATGTTTTAGGCACTTAAGAAAACCTAGGCTCTGAGAACTCTAAAAATCCTTCCCCACATAGCTGTGTTTGTGATTACATGAGATAATGTATCCTTCCTTTAGTCAACTAAAGTTAGTGTGAAAACTGGAATCAAAACCCTTATTTTTCACTAACACCAGCACTTTCTAGTTATGTTAACTTTTTGAAATTAACGTAATTTCACTGTACCTCAGTTTTCTACATCTATAAAACACATAAAAATAATGCCAACATCATAGTGTTGATATGAAGGTTAAATGAGACAATTCATTAGAACAGTGCTTGGCATACCAAAAGGGTTCAACAGGTATTAATTAATACGGCAAATATCATAAGCAAGTACAGTGATAAAAAATAAACTAAATAACTTATTTAATATTACCCAGAACCATTCCAACTTAAGCTAATACTGCCAAGTGAAGTTGTGTGTTAATTTTTCATTACAAGCAACAAATCTTGCTGTCAACTTCTTTAACCATTGCAAAATTGCTTTCAAATTTTCAAAGCAGCATCACTTCATCGGCTCAAGTAACATCTTTCTGGCATCACTGTTTATAGCCCAGTAGTAGCTAGAATCAAGGTTCTACCTTTTTAAAACAAAATATTTGGTTATTTCACCTGGCACTAAAAAAAGATTCTGCAGACCTCTTTGAGTTACGCCCTTAAGAAGACAAATAGGTTATAACAGAAAAGATCATTCTGTTAAGGTTATTGCTTTACACTGGCAAATGAGAGGCAGATGTGTACAACAGGAGGAGAGCTGGTGAACTGCTATCTCCTGGATGAGAACTTTTTCAGACAATTTCGTTACAGAACAAGGAGTCCCCAAAGCAAAAGTTTCCCAAGAAGTTGGGTTCTGAATGGATTTCCACATAGACATAATGTTGGAAAGCCTCTAGGGAAGGGCTTCAAACAACTGTAAAAGGGGAACTTCATTGGGACACCAAAGGCATTTATTAAAGATGTTTGTGCAGAAGCACAAGAAAAAGTAAATTAAAACAATAGATTTTCGGTTATCTAGAAAGCACTTATCTTGGAAGAAACTAACAGTTACCACACAAGCTTAGGCTAAGTATAAGCTCATAATCATTTATCTGTTGCCCTGTGTATTAAATCAGGAATGGTAGGAATCCCTTCTCTACCTATTTCGTGATTTTAAATATTTTTTCCACCTTTAAAGGAGTAAAATTACCTGTAAGTATATAAAAAACGCTTCCTCAATTACCTCTAAAATGATGGCCAGCATTCAACTCTATTCTTTTAATATTCTTAGCCTACTAAAGCATACGTTTTGTAATTCTTCATCCTTTTGTTTTATATTGGACTTAAAGAGGTTTTGTCTTTACTGCAGAGGCTTTTAGTCAGGGTTCATAGCTTCCCAGTCCTTACTCTACATGAATTGACTATTTATACATTTTGATTTCCAGGGTATTTGTTTTTTACTACTAATGTCTAAGAATACTTAATATAGTAAGAAAAATTATCCCTCTATGTTCCATATAGGCTAATACCTTTCTACCCTATAGTACATTAAACTTATTTGTAGAGTCTTTCAGAAGGTAGAACCGTAAATAGTTTATATAGTTAAATCTATCAATCTTTTCATTTTATGGCATTTGAGTTGTGTCTCATGTCAAAAAGCCTTTCCATAAAGTCCTACTTATAGCTTAAAGAAAAAAAAAAAAAAAAGCCTTTCCATCCCTAAAACAAAATAAAAATATTTGTATTTTTGTCTTACTATTTTTGTGAGGTTTTCTTTGAACAGTCAAACCTTTAATCTCTCCACCATTCCTTTTGTGTATGGTGTAAAGTATAACCCTGATATACATTTTTTTTTTTTCATGTGGATAGCCAACTGTCCCAACACCACCTGGACCTTCTACCCAAAATGTCAATTTCAATCATTCCAAGTGTCTAAACTCTAGTTTAATGCTGACAGGAAACTTTAATGTCTGCATTAAAGTGATCACTTTTCAAGCATATTGTTGTTCAAGGTACTATGTACTCTGCTTTTAGCATTCCCAGCACCTGCTAGAATGAGCATAAAAGTGAGGGTTAGTGTGGGAGTAACAAATTTGACTACAATGCCAAAATATAACCATTAAGCCACCAAAGCAGTTTACAATGTGTTATGTACACCTGCGGTACAAATTAAAATCACCCCTTGAACTGCTGCCCATGGACAGCACTTTTAGATAGGTTCTTTTACTCTTGTAAAGCAGTGGCATCTATACCTGATAAGCACTGTATTTATTACAACTGGGAGTTAACGATGTCTTGACAGCATGGCAAACAAGAACATGGGAAGTGAAGATTCACAAACATTCCAAATTTAAACTGTATCTCCTTATTTTAAAATACTTTAAGACTATTTAACCCAGTATTCTTTTTCTGTCAGTTGACAAATGGTATATCAGGAAAAGAGCACTGGGTTAAATGACTCAATGACTGAAATTGACATTCTTGGTAGAAGGGACAGGTAGTGTTGGGACAGTTGGCTGTCCATTTGGGGGAGAAAAAGTTTGTCAGGGTTACACCTTACACCATACAAAAAAAGAATGGCAGAGAAAAGATTAAAGATTTTTAGAATATGTGCCTGAATTCAGGATAGGAAAGAGGAGCCCCAGAGAACAAAAATTTTCAGGATGTGCCCCGCAATATTTAGGGCAAAGTACACTCTAGCTAGCCATCTGAGTAGCCAACTAGTCTCCCTGAACAACATGAGCAGCTTATCGCTCTACCTTCCATGATGTGCACCAACAAGTATTTCAAACCCAATGCAACCCAATATTTACTCTGAAAACATTTCTTGATAACCTACACTGGCCAGCAACCTTGTACTAACTGTGAACAAAACAGATATTTATTTGTTTTTTAGGCTAAGTAAAGCTCATAACCATTATCTGTGGTACCGCATATTAAAACAGGAATGGCAGGTATTTGTGGAAGATATTTATGGAAGATTGCCTAAAGAACATGCAATACTGTATCATCATTCTTCTAATTATTCCAAAATCTTCTCCCTTTTTAGGTCAGACCATTTTGAATAGTCCTCGCCCCACATCCTCATCTCCCACCATATAACTGCCTTTACTGAAGGTGCTCTGGTATGAAACATTTGGCCTATAGAGGGGCATTGTGAAATTTGTTGGTGTGTCCACAGCAGGAAGACTGTTGAGGACACTGTTTATTATGTAGGGTCCTATTTATAAGGCCTCTGAAGAGAAGTTTCCTTCTGATCTTAGTACCAGGAATTGTTGTGCTTTTCTTAAAAGTTTGTCTATTTTCAAATTTTATGGGCATAAATTTACCAAGTTTTCCTTTTTTGCATATCTACTAAAAAGTTGAGAGAAGTATCTGTGCCCTATTGGAAATAAATAGATTTTTATATTAGGTCTTTTATTTTATATTTTTATTTTACATTTTTTGCTATAGGAATCTCTACAAACCACCTTAAATTTTTAAGGGGGAAAGAAAACAAATAAATGGATAAAATTTACATCTCAAACTTTTTTTTAATTTAAGGGATCAGGAAAAAGGTCACATGAGAAGTCAAGGGAGAAGAAGGATTTCAAGAATATATGGGCTGGGTGTGATGGCTCACACCTGTAATCCCAGCACTTTGGGAGGCCAAGGCAGGCAGATCACTTCAGGTCAGGAGTTCAAGACCAGCCTGTCCAACACAGTGAAACCCTGTCTGTACTAAGAATATTTAAAAATTAGCCAGGTATGGTGGTGCGTACCTGTAATCCCAGCTACTCAGGAGGCTGCGGCAGGAGAATTGCTTGAACCCAGAGGTGGAGGTTGCAGTGAGCCAAGATCACGCCCCTGCACTCCTACCTGGGCAACAGAGCAACACTCTGCCTGAGAGAGAGAGAGAGAGTGAGAGAGAGAGAGAGAGAGAGAGAGAGAGAGAGAGAGAGAGAGAGAGAGAGAGAGAGAGAGAGAGAGAGAGAGTGTGTGTGTGTGTGTGTGTGTGTGTGTGTGTGTGTGTGTGTGTGTGTGTTTTAATAAAAACCAGTAACTAAATTACCTGGAGGAACAGGGGAAGGGGAATTAAGGACAAAAGGGGAAATTAAAGAATACCCCAAATAATGCATGTATAGAAATTAGACAAATGGTAGTTCAAAATGACTGTGTAAACCTAGTCAAGCTTACCATATAAGTCACAAAATATTTACAAACACTTCTTATTCCATAGACATCACCCAAAATGGTAAAAATAACATACTGACAGTTGAAAAAGAAAATACAAAAGTTACTTGATAAAAATGGCCAAAGGTACCAGAAAAACAAACAAGACAAACAGGACTGTTACTGTAACCTGTTTCTTTTCTGAGCTCTTTCCTCACCCATCACAAATAGTAGGAAAAAACTTACGCATGCAACAAACTGAATCTATTGACCTCTCAATGTTTTAAATAACCCAGCAGAAAGTCTAGGTAGGCATTTACACTCTACAACACGCATGAGTATGTTCTTGCTAGATAGCCTCTCTCCTTCAAGGTCACTGTCATCTTTCCTCACCACCAACAGACTTTACAATGCTGTCACTGCTGTAGTTAACCCTAGTTCACAAGTATCACCATTGAGCCATCTTTATTCAGAAGTTAAATACTTCCCTCTTATTACCAGCTTCCTCAAATTTCTTGCTCCCCATGTCCCAGAACTCCAAGCTTGCCAGAAGGTTAGGCCAAATCCAGCACTGAAAATATTTCAGACAGTCTTACCATTTCCAGCCCTTGTGTAGGAAATAAACCCCTAGACTGCTGAAACTGTATTATCTTTCCATTTCTCCTTTATCCCTACCTCCCATATATTTGGCTTAAAAACTAAAATGCCTTTAGAGAAAGCAGAGTTAAAAAATATATGCTCACTCCAGTTCTCGGCTAAGAGAAACATTTTTATACAAGAGAGGGTGTGATTCTCCAAGACCATAATGCCACAGCTGACCCATCCCTGCCCAGACTCTGCAACCATCCCTTCTCCATAACTGAATAGCTAACAGTGGGCTGCAAGTAAAGCATCTGACTACCAACAGGTACACTGACCCAAGCTCCACTTGCATCCCTAAGCTACTTCTCCTAAGAGGTATAGGAATTAGCTGCGGAGAAGGAGGTGGGACAGATACACATGGAAAGAGAATATTTAAGAAGTCATAAATTTTCAGGAAAACTACAAGTATTCTGAAGTGGCCAAAACAAGAAAAACAAATCATTGTATATTTGAAAAAATAATGAAAAAAGAAATAAAAATTTAATGATAAGCTGTTGGTCACGCCTGTAATCCCAGCACTTTGGGAGGCCAAGATGGATGGATCATAGAGGTCAGGAGTTCAAGACTAGCCTGGCCAAGATGGTGAAACCCTGTCCCCACTAAAAACATAATTAGCCAGCCTGGTGGCAGGTGCCTGTAATCCCAGCTCCTTGGGAAAATGAGGCAGAGAACTGCTTAAACCCGGGAGGTGGAGGTTGCAGCGACAGAAAAAAGATATCCAACTCAGAGTAAAAACATGAAAACTAAAGCAATGAAAGTGTTTTTCATCAACCTAGGAAAAATCTGAAAGACTAACAGTTAACAGTGTTGGAGAAACTGACCCTATTAAATACTGTAGATAAAAAATATAGAGTGGTACTAAAAGCAACCTGAAAACACGTACAAAATTTTTAAATGTACATATTCTGCTAAAGAAAGTTTATGGGAGACTACTATTTTGGACTTGCCTCCTCCACTAGGTCCCAGCAGAACAGACCAAACCAGTATTTGGTTTTCTTTTCCTGTATTAATTCACTTAGGATTATGGCTTCCTGCTCCATCCATGTTGCTGCAAAGAACATGATTTCATTAAAATGTTTATCTTATTTAAATGTGTGAACTAAAGAATAGAGAGCCATGGGAGAAAAACGGCAAGTTTGTTAACAGTATATGCACTATGACTCCTTTTTAAAATACTACATGTACACACCTGACAGAAGCATGTATATCCTAGTGTTAAGCGTGGAGGTCTGTATGCAATACAAAGGAACAAATCCCAGGAAATGGGCTCAATAACCAGACTAGTCTCGTACTGGTCCTGATAGCATTATGTAACTATTAAGATGTGATTCCAGCAGCATAAGCTGGCAATGGCTTTGCCACTATAGTCTAATCCCCTGAAATCTTACCTTGGTTATTTCCAGCAACACTCATAAATTGTTAATTCATCTTCTCAGACTATAGTGATATTTAAGATGTCTCTCATAACATAAGAGCATTTTCACCAATTCCTTTCTAACTAATGGTAATTGGCATATGAGTGTACATGTATAAAAGTCTGCCAAAACAGCATTCTCCTTGGCCAGAGCATGAGGAAGCAAGCACTCAGAGGGGAGGGGAAGCACTCTGAAGAGGAAGGTGGGGGGACTCAGCAATGTAGTGTAAAAGAAAAACTGAGAGACAAACAACAAGTCAACAAGGTAATGCAGGGCATGATTAAACGAGGTGTGTATGACTGGAAACCAATGCCATTAAATGGCAGACTTCTTATCAGAAACAATAATCGACTGTCATGTTTCCTCAACTGAAAGCTATAGCCCTAGTTTAGTAACAGCTTGGTGGGAGGGAAAGGAAGTGGTTGGAAAAAAGTGGTAAACAAATCTATTTTTTTGCATAACTTGCTTGCATATTAATTTTAAGTCACAACTCATTTGAGAAATATTAAAATATTTTAAATTATGTTTTTATCAAAATAACATGTAAACAGAGTAAATCCTAATTTTCTATTTCACCAACTGGGTCACAAAAAAATATAAATGCTGCTCCAGATGAAAATTATCCCAAGGTTAACATGTGCAATTAGTTTCAGTTTCATATATATTTGTTTTAATGGATAGGGTCTTGCTCTGTCATCCTGGTTGGAGTACAGTGGCACAATCACAGTTCAGCACAATTTGGAACTCCTGGGCTCAAGAGGTCCTCCTGCTTCAGCCTCCAGAGTAGTTAGAACTATAGGCAAGAACCACCCCACTTGGTTAATATTTTAAATTTTTTGCAGAGAGAGGGTCTTGCTATGCTGCCCAGGTCAGTCTCAAATTCCTGGTCTCAAGCAATCCTCCCACCCCAGCCTCCCAAACTGCTGGGATTACAGGCATGAGCCACCATGTCCATCCTAAAATACAATTCTTAACAGAAACCGAAAATGTTCAGAATTTGTGAGTTAGCAGGATCAGCAGTTTGCATACAACCAACTTCAAAAACATTTATAGTCAGCATCTGAAATCCTGAAAGCTAAGTTAACATTAGATCTGATAATCAATTGTCTGTGTCTCCAAATTGCAATACAGAGATAAGAACGCACAATCGATTCTACAGCATACAATCTGGACCTAGGAACTATACAAAGCATTGAGGTTAAACTCAGAATAACAGTTATTATATCTACAGATCCTAACAGTGGAAATTCTGCAATCCTCCAACTCTACTTGATATATTCTTTATCATTCCACTGGCTTGAAGCAGAAATTAATGGTTAAGAGCCTGATAATGATCTTAACTGCCTACTGCCATAGCCAAAACAGAGACATAGGTGTTCCACTTAGCCTCTTTAAGCCTTGGTTTCCTAACCTGAAAGATGGGATAACAACAATACACACCCCGATGGCTGGAGGGGGGGGAGCGGTAATTTTAATTAACATAAATGCATGTAAAGCATTTAGTACAATAACTGGCACAAAGACTTGATAAATGTTATTGCTGTTGTTACTAGTGCATACTTTTCAATAAATTCCTATCATCCACAATTTCCAACTGTGGACTTGTCACTAAGAAGTACAAAGACCATGCAAATAGCCTCATAATATGAAAATCATCTTCAGCTCTTCAGCTAAATCTCATTCTTCCTGAACCAGCTATGCTGAACTTTCGTTCCTTGAAAGTGCTGTGTATTTCATTAGGTGCAATAATTATACATGCAGTCATGCATCACTTAATGATGGTGGGTCATTACATAATTTCATCATTGTGTGATCACAGGTTGTACTTACACAAAACTAAATGGTATCGCCTATTACATACCTAAGCTATATGGTATAGCCTATGTAGCTCCTAGACTACAAACCTGTACATCATGTTATTCTATTGTTATACTGAAAGCATCCTAACACAATGGTAAGTGTTATGTATTTAAAACTATCTATAGGCCAGGCAGAGTGCCTCACGTCTGTAATCCCGGCACTTTGGGAGGCTGAAGCAAGAGGACTGCTTGAGTTCAGGAGTTCAAGACCAGCCCGCCTGGGCAACATGGCAAAACCCCATCTTTCCAGGAAAAAAAAAAAAAGGACCACGCACAAAAATTAGCTGGGCATAGGTGTGTGCACCAGTTGATACCAGCTCCTCAGGAGGCTGAGGTGGAAGGTAGAAACTGCGGTCTGCTGTGACTGTACCACTGCACTCTAGCCGAGGTGACAGAGGAAGATCCTATTAAAAATAATAATAATAAATTCATTAATAATTTAAAAATATATTTAAACAGAAAATGTACAGTTTAAAATATAATATAAAAGATTTTAAAATGGTACAACTGTAGAGGACATTTACCTGAATGGGCTTGTAGGACTGGAAGTTGCTATGGGTGAGTCAATGAATGAATGGTGAGCGAATGTGAAGGCCTCAGGCATTACTATACACTACTGTACACTTTAAAAGCAGTATATACTTAGGCTACACTAAATTTATAAGAAAAAAAAATTCTTTGTTCAGTAACAAACTAACTAGCTTATTCTAACTTTTTTTTTTTTTTTTTTTGAGATGAAGTCTCACTCTGTCACCCAGGCTTGAGTACAGCAGTACAGTCTCGGCTCATTGCAACCTCGGCTTCCCGGGTTCCAGGGACTCTCCTGTCTCAGCCTCCTGAGGAGCTGGGATTACAGGCGCACACCACCACACTCAGCTAATTTTTTATCTTTAGTAGAGACAGGGTTTCACCATGTTGGCCAGGCTGGCCTCGAACACCTGACCTCAGGTGATTCGCCTCGGCCTCCCAAAGTGCTGGGATTATAGGTGTGACCCACTGCACCTGGCCTACTGTAACTTTTTTACTTTTTTACTTATGCCTTAAAATTTTTAAAAAACTTTTTGACTCATAATAATACTTTCAAAAGCATTGTACAGCTGTACAAAAAATTTCTTTATATCCTATTCTATAAGCTTTTTTCTATTTCAATTTTTAAAAAAAAATTTTACCTTTTAAATGTTTTTGTTAACAACCAGGACACAAACACAGACATCAGTCTAGGCCTACACAAGGTCAGGATCATTACAATGTCACTAAGAGACAGGAATGTTTCAGTTCTGTTCTTATGGGACTGCCACTATATATTGGTCCATAGACTGAAAAGTCATTATTTGGTATATGATTGTACAGTTGATCCTTGAACAACATGGGTATCAACTATGTGGGTCCATTTAAGTCAGTTTTTTCCAACTATATGCAAACTGAAAATACAGGGTGCAAACAGCTCATATTCACAGGGGTTCTGGGGCCCAGGGACCAGGCACACTTTTCACATACTCAGGTTCCACAGGGCCTGCTGCAGGACTTAAGCATGTGCAGATTTTGATGTTTGTGTGTTTGTTTGGGAGGGGGTGGGAAGGGGAATCCTGGAATGAAACAACCCCCTTGAGGCATGCCCCTATGTATACCGAGGGATGTCTGAGATGTCTGCATATTGTTCCCTTGACTCAGAACATTTTCAATTCCACTTCTCACTCCCAGGCCATGAACTGATTAATTCCTATTCATCTTTCACATCTCAGTATAAACATGATATCCTCAGAGAGCCGCCTTCCCGCTCTTGTCCAGATTAGCAGTCCCTACACGTTATGCTCCTGAAGTACTTCAAACCCCCCGTATTCTACTAATTAAACTACGGCCAGTGTTATTTAATATATGATTTCCCCAACAGATTATATACACTTTTTGAGAGAGCAGAGATGGTATCTTATTCATTACTCTATCAGCAGTGCTAAGTATATAACCAGGAGCAGAAGCTCTATAAATATTTGTTGAATTAAATGAATGCAGAAGGACCAGCCATATTAGTTTATCATAACCTAGTTTTCGTTCACACTGAGTACCACAATTCTTTTTTTTTTTTCTCTCTGAGACGGAGTTTCACTCTTGTTACCCAGGCTGGAGTGCAATGGCGCTATCTCGGCTCACCACAACCTCCGCCTCCTGGGTTCAGGCAATTCTCCTGCCTCAGCCTCCTGAGTAGCTGGGATTACAGGCATGCACCACCATGCCCAGCTAATTTTTTATAGTTTTAGTAGAGACGGGGTTTCACCATGTTGACCAGGATGGTCTCGATCTCTTGACCTCGTGATCCACCCGCCTCGGCCTCCCAAAGTGCTGGGATTACAGGCATGAGCCACCGCGCCCAGCCCACAATTCTTGATAAACTTACTACCTTTGTTCATTCACATTCTAATAGGATGTTTCAAGTTTAAAATCTAAATCCTATCTTTCAGTACTATCCACTACATAAAATTTAGCTCTCCTGCTAGGATAGGACCAAGCTTATCATGTTCTATATTTTTAACAGATACTCAGGTACTCAGATGAAAACCAAACTGATCAAAATATCTGTTATATTTACTGGTCTTCACACAAAAGATGTTTTTGAATAATTCCAGTTTAAAAAGGAAAAAAAGGTATGAAAACTACTTTTCTAGCCTAGCCCATAACTTTATCAATGGGAATCCTATGGGTTGGAAACGTTAAGTAATTTATTAAGGATCAGAAAGCTATTATAGTTAATGCTAAAAGCAGCATGAGGATCCAAGTCTCCTAATTCTCAGTTTATCTTTCCAGTATAGGGCCTTTCTGGTGCATTATTGAAAACCATTATTCAAGGTATGTTAAGCAATAAATAATCTTGAAGTGCAACAAGTAATCATTTACTGTTATCAAATCACCTGTAGAGCTTTCTTAAAGTACGGATTTTCAGGCTTCTACTGTATTAGAAACTGGGCCTTCTCATGTTGAAAAAGTTCCATGGGTGATTCTTGTCCCAACAAAGATTGAGAACCACTAATTCCAACAACCAAGCATTCATTATTTGTTAAATGTCTAGGCCTACTCTGTCTCTAGCAGTATGTTCCTGCACTCAAGGCTTTTAGGACAAGATTTACTTAAATAATCAATTAGGCAAGAAAATAGGACTGTGTATAATGAAGTGCTGAACTGTGTAACTGAACACAAAATACAACAGGAGCTCAGATTTGACAGAAGGCTATTTGTGGAGATAGAGAAATGGACAGATAGGTCCCTTAAGATAAATAAAGACAAAAGTTTTCAAGTCATGACCAGCAGAAATCCTAAGGAACCTGTGAACGTGCCTCAAAGGCTACTGTGGAAAAGAGGAAGAGGATGCTTTTCTTGCTCCTACATCCAATTTTAATCAGAACAACTCCACTTTTGCCTTTAAAAAAGAAAACCAAAGGCTTTTTTGAAATCCTTATTTTACAAATGTAATTTTAAAAAATCCATGGTAAAGTAACTTGTCCTAAAGTTACAAAGCTAATTAGAGATATAGAAGCTGGGTCTCCGAACTCCCAGCACCTTTTTTTCACTCTACCACACCACACGTCATGGCCTTCCAATGGAGAAAAAAGTGTGAATAAAGGTTCTCACAGAACGTCCAAACACACTGGCCTGACCAAAACACTGGGTGCATCTTCAAGTCATGTGTCTCAAAATGGGATTGGGGTTGCAAGGATGGTAATGGAAGAAAAGCTCAGGCAAGTTTCGGGATAAGTTATAGCCATTGTCCCAAGATCTTCAAATTTAAAGGAGACTTCTTAATAAATTAAAATTTGATAATATGGTGTATTTGTGGTAGAAATGAATCATAAGGGAACTTTCTTGGTGAACTGTTGAGTCATGCTATTTAAGGAAGTAGTAAAAGGTAAGAATGCATAGGCAAGGGTGAGGGTTAGATAACAGAATGCCCCCAAATCAAGGAAAGTCTGTATTCACTTCAATTCAACACCTCCATTGTATAAAGTTTTCAGAAGAGTACCAGGAGTGTCCATTCCTCCTACGATGCTAGCTGCACCAAAAAATGAACAATCTATAGTCAGGTGCCCCACAGAATCAATCAGCTGCTAAAGCTTCTGCTTCTCTACAGCAGCGCAAGTAATATAATTGCTGATTTTACTACTGTGCTCATGTAAGAAAAACTATTGAGTTACTTTAAAAATGCTTCTGCTATCAATTTGTTACTCCCCACAGCATCCCTTTAACACTACTATTATCACCATCATATTGTTGAAGGAAATAACCTCAGAAGACAGTGCCAAAGCCGAAATGAGACATCTAGAATTTATAATGTTCAGATTCAATACTCAGTCCACATGTACAGTGGCATAAGCATAAATCTCAACTCCAGTATTAATACATTTATCAAATGTTTAATTCACTAAGAAATTTTCAATTTTCACAAGGAATCTATAAACTAATAAGACCCACCCAAACATGTCTCGAATGATATGTCAAAGTGAATTCACTGACTTACTCCCCAAATGGCTCCCTCTCCCAACTTCCCTATATTTGCTTATGGTACTGCTCTTTTCTGGATAAACTAAACTCAAAACCCTGATAATTTCTTTGTCTCTAATTAGCTGCTAAACACTTTAAGGGCTCTGATCATGGCACTGTCTATAACAAAAAAATTTTTTTTAATTCAGTGACTTCCTACTGCCTAGTGAATGAAATCCAAACTCTTACAGCATCACAAAGCATTCAGAGCTCTCCACAACAGAGCCCCAAAGTGCCTCAACACAGTCTAAATAACAGCTAACCTGGAAGTCTTGCTATTACCCTCACTCAGTGCTTATAAAAACACATGACGTTGAGAAAGTCACTTAATCTGAGTTTTATTTTACTCAACTATAAAATGGGTATAGTAACGCTTGCCTGAAAGGACTAACTGAGGTAATGAAAATGAGAGTGTGGCTATAAATTTTAAAGTACTATAAAAATACAGACATTATCATTATGTCATGGTTATGGTAACGTTATATTATTTACACCTGCCTTGCTCCAGAAAGGTTGCAAGGGAGCCCATATAAAAGATAAAAAGCATTTAAAGATGGAAGCAATAAAAGAAATAAAAAACAAATGTGTGGACAAAAAAATGGATCTACTAATGAGGCTAAGATAATTCCATATATAATTGCCTATGCATGTGCTTTTCAGATTAATAATTTGACCTAAACACTGTAGTTTGATTTGAAAAGGAAACTAAGTCAATTAGACAACTCAGTGTCCACAGACTAAAAACAAACCCAAGAGTCAGAAATGCAATACTGTAGTTTCTACCATTAACACCAGGCAAGAATTTCTCCCAAAGAAGAAATTACAAAGGAAATCATTCCTTGTAATGATTGGACAACATCCTCAACACCTTTATCACAGCTTATCTATTTCATAAATCATTAGATTGAAAGTCTCTTGAGGTCAAGTAATTTTTAAATTGTTTGTATCTCTAGTAGCACCTACAGTAGTCAATACACCAAATACCTCTATATACTGGTTTCTATGAATCTAATCTTTCTTCCTATTTCATACCATCTTGCACACCACCACATTACTCCTAACACATCACTTTTATCACAACAGTCCCTATTTCAAAATCCTCCAAGAGCTCAACAAATGCTTCCTCATTCTTTACCTACACATCACAATAATGAACACAATCTCCCTGCAATGGCCTTCCCTGTATTCCCATTCCTCTAAATTCTTTTTGCCCTTTAAAGCTCGGCTTTAAAAGCCTCACCTTCTACCTAAAGCCTTCTCTGACTGGCAGCAATGAGCCAGAGAGAGAGACTGGGAGGTGGGAGAAAGTCAGAAGTCTTGTGTTCTTATCTGTTACTGAACAGTTAAGTGACTGGGCAAGTCACCAAACCATTGTGACAGTATTTCCTCATCTGTGAAGCAAAAGCTTTAGAAAAGTTTATATCTAAATTATCTTCCAGCTATAACATATTCTAGGATACTCTGGCTCTTTCAAACTTGGGCATACCCTGATCAATTCTCTGATCTTCATTATCTGTTACATATTTTAATAAGTAAATAAATACATTGTTTTTCCATTTTTCCTGTTTAAGTAAACATACCAACTCCTCCACAACAGTCATATTTCCTTGTTATCCCCAAAGACCATGGGCATAGGACCAGGTACATAGCAGGTATCTTTCATAAACTAGGATGGTAGCTATTTTTAAAGATTAATTATAATATTGCTTGCCACAGTATCAGTCAGCCAAAAAAGGCTATATTTTTCATTAAGGAGACCCCTAAAATAAGTGTACTAAAACAAGAGAACACCTAAGTCACTTTTCCGTATAAAAATATATTTCCTTTAAGGCATCAGTGCAATTCCATTAAGGTGACCATATGTTTAAGCACAAATGAGTCTTTTAACTTATGACATATTGTTCATTTTCACATTGTTTAATTTCACACACCATTTCTATATTCCAACATAAAAAAAGCAATAAATTACAATGAATTATGAAATAAATACCACGACAAATAAAATTGTACTTGCTATGACTTTCAATATTAAAGACTTAGTAAAGCTCCTACAAACACTTAACTTTGTGCAATGTGAACACTGCCTTTTTAAAAAAAAAAAAAAAAAAATTACTATAATGTATCTTCTCTGGCTAGATATCCAGGAGTTCCAGTAGTTTGAAAGCAATCTGGGCCAGGTATGTAGCTCATGCTTGTGATCCCAGCACTTTGGGAGGCCACAGTAGGACTTAAGCCCAGGAGTTTGAGACTAGCCTAAGCAACATAGTAAGATCCCATCTCTTAAAAAAATTATA